>NW_023458563.1:37160620-37193638 GCF_013731165.1 Rhagoletis pomonella
GGTCATTGAAGAGGTGGTGAGCGAAGGGGGAGTGGGCGTAGCACCCCCGACCACCTAGGCCCCCTAGGGACGCCTTAGAAAAATCGGCAAATATCACAATTGGGTGCCATGCCCGCTCCCCCTATGATCACCATCTCTATAACGACCGCCCTTATTGGAAAGCCAGCCCATTTAGTTATTTATTTTTAACATTTATTGTTGCTTTGAAAAGGATTTCAAAAATATCTTTGTTTATTTGTACCTAATTAATGGTAATTTGTAACAATAAATTGCACAAAAAATTTGAAAAAAAAATTTTACTCCTTTTTTAGGTCTTGTACTGCTTTTTTTCTATCGAAAATATAAATGTACTCCTTTCTGGCAACCCTAGATTTGACGTTTCGCTCAATGAAATCAAATGCAAACGTCTGCGTGCGTACCAAACCGCAAGCCGAGAATATTAGGTTAGCCTTTAAATCTGTCTAACCAGGGTGCGGGCAATAACCTGCTTTTAGCTTCAGGCGCTAAACGGTTAAGTAGTATATCAAGCAACATTGATGGGCCTTTAACAAGTACTGCTAAAACCCAGAAATAATTTTAGATTCCAGCGAAAGCAAAGGCTCGGATGTAAAATCTGGAGACATTAAAAATATTTAAATAAAAGCTCAATTGAAGGCCTATCTTAAAGAAAAGCGGGCTCATCTCGGTGAAAATCCTCTCGATTGGTGGAAAACTAAACAAAAATACGACAAATTGGCAGTTCTGGGCCGAACATTTTTGAGCGCTCCACCCGCCGTTCCAAGTGAGCATATTTTTTAGTGCACACAGCCTTATACGAGCCTCTAAATAATCGCCCCATGGGAGAAAATGCAGCAAAATTACTTTTTTTGAAATATAATATGCCCATTTTGAACTTTGACTACAAGAGTAAAACACTGTATTGGTTAAGCACTCGTTCAATGTTATAATAATTTAAAAAATTTTTAAGTAATAAAAACGATGACTTAACATTCACATTCGCATTCGCGAATGTGAAAAATACTGAAACCGTACTAGACTGTCTCGCTTTGATTTCGGAATGCTTACATATTGGGAAGTTATCTTACTGCCAATATAGAAGTATTACATATATGGGCGCATGTAATAGACTTGAATTGATATGAAAAGTAATATATGTATGTACATTATACTGCATCACCAAAAAAAAATGCGGTTTTTCAGCCGGGATTACAAAATTTATTATATTTTAAGACGTCAGCCAAAATATTTCGGAAAAATATTAAGATTTAAGCGAGCTGGACCGATTTGAAAATACCTCAAAAAATTAAGTTTTTTATGAATAAAAATAGTTTCTTAAAGAATTTTTTGGAAAAAGTCCCCTCAGATGACAAACTAGATTAAGCTTAAGAAATCTGCATTAAAATATTTAAACATCTTTTCAACGGAATCGTAAGAATAAGATTTTTGATGCTGTTTTTTTTACTTCTTTCAAAGATTTGTTTACGAAAAACTTGAATAACTGGGCCAAAAATGTTCTGATTTAGACTTATGGGATCTAAGTAGAAAGGTATTTTCACACTGTTTTTATTTCTGGCCAAAAAAACGCCATTCGTGTCCCATCTTGTTTTTTCGAATACCAACACATCTTAATTCAACTTTGAATGATGTTCGTTCATCCTATCTTTCTCTTCCATCCTTTGAATGAGTTTATTAGCACAGAAATAAAAAGGGTGAGAAAATACCTTTGCAATGACACCTCTTAAGTCTAAATCGGAACTAAAACTGAACCTAAAAGTTATTCAAGTTTTTCCTATACCAATATTTGAAAAAAGTTAAAAAAATACATCAAAAATCTCATCATTACGATTTCGTTAAAATTTTTTTTTTTAGTTTTTTAAAATATTTTTATGCAAATATTTCAAGTTTAAACCGTTTTGTCATTTGAGGGAATTTTTCAAAAAAACTCTTTAAGAAACTATTTTTTTTTATTCATAAAAAACTCCATTTTTGGACGTACTTTCAAATCGGTCCAGCTCACTTAAATCTTAATATTTTTCCGAAATATTTTGGCGGACGTCTTAAACTATAATAGATTTTATAATTTCTATGGAAAAATAGTACCGATTTTTTTTTGTATGGGGAGTGATGCAGTCTAATGTACATACATATGTATGTGTTTTTCTCTGCACGCACCTATACAAAATGTATAGAAAGCTTAAAAGAGCTTTGCCCGCGGGCAAGGCATTGCCCCTCAGTGATGTGGGGATATGAATAGCGATCGCTTAAAATCGATCCCAAATTTTGTACAACGCTTTTATCAACTTGCAATAGGCATGTTTTATTCAACCATCACAAGCAAATAGCTAAATCTTGGTCAAATAAAACGAAATTAGCTTATTTCCTATGTTAGCCTAATTTTGACAGTTGTTTGACTAAAGTAAGTTTTTGCCTCTTTCTGATTGGCTGAAGGAGAAAATTTCTGATGCTGAATAGAAATGCCTCTTGTTCAATATACAAGCCAAGATAGCTTTTCATAAGCCAACATAATTATGTTGGGTAAGTCCTCCATACAAAATAAGCTAATAGCTTAAATTTCTGGACAAATAAAACACAGCTAATGTTGTGTGTCCAGACAGCTATAAAAGCTTTGCTTTGCAAAGTTCCTATTAAGTCTAGATATGAACCTCCTTGGTTCGAGAGGTAGATGTCGCCCTATGCAGTACGTATGTGGCCACACAAGATTTTCAAAACCAACGAGCGGCGCGTGAAGCAGATAATAGATTTTTCTGAACCCTTTCGTATATACGCTAGTAATTTAGGTTGTTCTTAGTTTTTAGTAATCTTTGCACTGGATACTCGTTTAAATAAATAAACATAATTAAACGTGATACGGTAACACCGAACTATTGACATTCGCTACATTGGTGACCCCGAGTTAAAAATGGAGAAGGATAATATCGAAACGCAAAACTTGACCACCGAGCGCTCACAATCGACGATACCATCTTCGAGTGTTTCGGACTTCGCTTCAGCTATCAACGACAGCTCCCACGGTACCCTCTTAGCAACTCGTGCAGTAAAATTACCACCCCTCTTGAAGGACAATTGTGCGTTGTGGTTTGTGCAATTGGGCAGCCTCCACGTTCGAAATAGCGCAAATACGAAGCGACATATCGCAGTATCGATACGTGCTGGTGCATCTGGACGAGACTACTCTACCGTTCGTCGCAGACAAAATTACATCGCTGAAGACACGATTACTCAATCCATTTGAAGAGAGTGGGGAAAGCAAACTACGACGTTTGCTTCACAATACCGAGTTCACTGATGGGAAGCCATATCACTACATCCTCCGGCTCAAAAGTTTGGCCGCTGGTGAACAAATGCCGCAGAACGTTCGCAGTATTTTGGCCGTTAACGACACTAGCGGCCTGGATCACCTCGCCGTGCAGGCAGACAAAATTTTTGAGGTACAAAATAGCATAATGTTTGTGTCCGCAAAAACCGTCAACGATGCCATAACAGGCACCGAATCTCCAGAAACGTCTTCATTCGGTATGGACGAATTATCTGCTCAGCTACAAGCACTTACCACGGCAGTTAATAAAACCAATAACGATAGGGCAAAGGAGGTTACGAAAGACGCCTGCTATTATCACACACGGTTCGGCGCACAAGGCCGACAGCCTTGCAGTTTCCGAAAAAAACACGAATTTAAACTAACACGGCCGTCAGTCATCCTCGTAGGCACCGCTGACGGTCCGTTCAATTCGCGCCTACAAACCACCGATTCAAAAAATCGCCTCGAATTCCTCGCCGACACTGGCGCCGACATATCAGTGTTACCCAGGGGAGTCCTCAATAACATTCGAACAGATTTCAAAAAAAACTGAATTTACTCTCTTTGCAGCTAATGGCTCAAAGATACGTACTTACGGTTCACAGCAACTGGGTGCCGACTTTATCAAACACAATAACTTGCTCGTTGACCTTCGCAATCGCAGACTTTTTGATTCGGACTCAACAGTCAAAACTACGCGGTCTCCATGTTCACCCGTAAACTGTAACCAGCGACCTGTCACATCGATGCCTGAGACCAATGTCCTAACACCGCATCCATCCGGAGCATCCGCGCGGGTTACATCCATCATCTGTAGTAGCCCGGTGAAGCGCCTTCTACAGGAATTCGAGGTCGTCACGAAACCTACTGATCAACACACACCTAAACGTAGTATTCAGCGCTACAGCGTCGCCTCGCAGGTGAAAAACTGCCAGCGGCCAAGAATGAATTTGATACCTTGTTAAAACATGGTATCTGCGTTCCGTCTAAGAGCGAATGGGCCAGCTCTTTACACCTAGTTCAAAACAAAGATGGAACATGGCGCGCCTGTGGGGACTATCGCAGGCTTAATCGAGTTACAGTACCGGACCGATACCCCATTCCGCACCTCCGCGACTTCACGTATCTGTTGCATGAATGCAGCGTGTTTACAACGCTGGATCTTACTCGAGCGTACTATCAGATTCCAGTAGCATTCGAAGACCGACCAAAAACAGCCGTAATAACACCGTTTGGCTTATTCGAGTTTAAGGTTCTAACTTTCGGACTGTGCAACGCCGCACATTCATTTCAACGGTTGATGGATTCCATATTTCGGGATTTGGATTTCTGCCACGTCTACATCGATGACATATTGATAGCATCCAAATCCCTCGAAGAAAAATACCTGCGCATAGTATTTGAGCGTCTTAAACAACACGGTCTTTCGATCAACGTCAACAAATGTATGTTTGCCCAACAGGAGGTGATATACCTCGGCCATACGATCGATAGCAAAGGGCTCAGACCCACCACTGAGCGCATTGAAGCAATGCGTTAATACCCGAAACCGCAAACAATCGCCGATCTTCGCCGTTTCTTGGGCTCATGGAATTTTTACAGACTAAAAATGCCCCGTGCCGCAGAAATTCATGCTCCGCTAATCGCCTCACCGCAGGGGCAAGTAAAAATGACAAACGCCTCATTGTATGGAATGAGGTAACGACAAAAGCCTTCGAAGAGTGTAAAAAAGCACTCGTAGACTTCGCTGCCATCCCTCGAATCAGTCGGTAGGAGCAGCGCTTGACCAAACAGTCAACGGTCAGAGCGTAACTATAGCGCCTATGATCGCGAGCTGTTAGCGATTTTCAAAGGCATACGATTCTTTAAACATTTACTCGAGGGTCGTATGGTCACAGTTCTCACCGACCACCGCCCACTTTCGTTCGCCTTGGACCAAAACTCCGACAAGGCCTCGCCTCGGCAACAACGTCAACTTCAATATATCAGCCAGTTTACCAACACGATCATACATACACCGGGTCAAGAAAATATAGTGGCCGACGCACTGTCGCGGATCAACACGATAAATCTGCCCGTAACTGTTTCAGCTAAGGAAATTGAACAGGAACAACGAGAAGACCAGGAGCTACATCATCTTTTGCGTTCAAACTCGACGTCCGTGCAACTACAGAAACTCAAAATCGACGGCTCGCACGCAGATATTGTTTGTGACATACCAACGGGTAAGGTAAGACCACACATACCTACCTCACTACGATGAAAGCTGTTCGATCAGACGCACAACACCTCACACCCCAATGGACTTGCAACACAAAAGCTCATAAGCCAACAATACGCGTGGCCGCACATAAACCGGGATACCTTGCGCTGGGTTCGTAGCTGCTCGCCGTGCCAAAGAAGCAAGGTTCACCGACATGTTAAAAACATACCGCAACACATAGAAATACCAAGCGAACGATTCAAGCACGTCCACATCGATATTATCGTCATGCCACTTTGTGACGGATTCAGGTACTACCTGACGATAATTGATCGCTACACTCGCTGGCTTGAAGCGGTACCTCACAAGGATATTTACACCGACACAGTGGTTAAAGCATTTTTCAGCGGTTGGGTCAGCCGTTTCGGAGCACCATCATCAGTCACCAGCGACCGGGGCTCCCAATTTGAGTCCAAGCTTTTCAACGCCTTCATCCAACTCATAGGTTGCAACCGAACTCGAACAACTGCCTTCCATCCGGCATCCAACAGTATGGTCGAGCGTTGGCATAGGTCGCTCAAGGCAGCAATTAGGTGCCATGCTTCACCAAACAGGATAAATACACTTCCGGTGGTGTTGCTCGGTCCTCGTACGACTTTTAAAGAAGATATCAAGGCCAGTGTCGCTGAAATGCTCTACGGCTCTACACTCTGCTTGCCGGGTGCATTCTTTATTGATGTCGAAATGGGTCCGGAACCACAACACTTCGTGGAAGTATTCAGAGAGTTCATGCGTGCAGTGCGATCTTCGCCCACCGCTCATCACAACAGATCTCGAGTGTTTGAACATACTACTCTACATCTTTGTACTCATGTGTTCGTACGAGTAGATGAAGTTAAAAAACCACTTGAACAACCGTATCGTGGTCCCTATAAGGCGCTAGAGCGCATAACTGACTTTGTGTTCAAGGTGGACGTCGACGGTAATGCAACCACGATCTCAATACTACTGTGGCCACACTCTCACTTTTCTAAGGAAGCGGCAACACTTTTTGGCAATTGACAGATTTTCAAAACCAACGAGCGGCGCGTGAAGCAGATAATAGATTTTTCTGAACGCTTTCGTATATACGCTAGTAATTTAAGTTGTTCTTAGTTTTTAGTAATCTTTGTATTGGATACTCGTTTAATTAAATAAACATAATTAAACGTGATACGGTAGCACCGAATTATTGACATTTCTTTAAATGAAATTAATTGGTGCTCGTATGTGTGTACATACATATGTATATGCATGTGTGTGCACCAATCTATTAATATCGTTGAATTATTTTAATATCTTATCTTAATAATCTTATTTTAATATCTATTGCAAAATTTTATACAGACAAGACTAAATAGTAAAAAATAAATAATATAAAAAAAAACTTTTTAATATACAACGCTTTTATAAATGGACTAAAAGGTAGGAAATAATAATTCTCAGTCCCATAGAATTTGTTTTGATAACTTTTGATTTTGAAATTTTAGCAAAAGTCATTATAAACAATTTATGAGATTGAAAATGAAAAGCGTGGGGCACATGTAATAGACTAGAATTGATATGAAGGGTAATATTTGTATGTATGTGGATAATATGAATAACGACCGCTTAAAATCGATCTCAAATTTGTACTTTCTATGTAGAAATTTTAGGTCTATGTTATGTAAGTTGACTATTGTCAATTAAATCTAATGCTTTTTATTGCATGCGACCCTTGCTTTTCATTTTCAATCTCTTAAATTGTCTGTAATGACTTTTGCTAAAATTTCAAAATCAAAAGTTATCAAAACAAATTATATGGGACTGAGAATTATTATTTTCTACTTTTTAGTCCATTTATAAAAGCCTGACTTATTGTACTCGAACGCAAAGGAAGTGTCATGTGAAAAAGCGGAGGAACATAGAATATCGGATCATGAAACTATAATGTTCAAATGCTATATAAAAAAAACAAAGCCCTATCAATAAACTGTCTGAAATAACTTCGTGGGATGGGTACAGCCCAGACAACCTTATAAATCTTTTGCGACAATGCACCTTCGCTGACCTGAATTGTCTCAGTCCTGATGGTATGCTCGAACATATTAATAACTGTTTGATTTCGAGTATGAAAAAACTAACTTCTCGTGTACAAGAGCGGGTCAAATCCGAAATAAATGGTATGACGGCAATTGACTGAAACTAATAAAGAAAAATTTAGGTTACACCAAAGGGCAGTAATCACTGGTGATTGGGTAGAATACAATGAAATAAAGAAAGCGTATAAAAAATGATTAGAATTAAAAAAATGCAATATATGGAATACAAGGTGGAAATTAATAGAGGTGACAGTCGTTTAATGTGGAAACATTTGAAGAATATTGTCAATAATGCGGATCACAAAGAAAACATCAAAGAGGTTCGAATCAACGGTAAAATATATAGCAATAGTACTGAAATCGCCGACATGTTAAACAGTTTCTTTGTTGATAGTATCATCGATATTAATAGGAATATAGAAAACATTAATTATGATCCGATTCAACAGGAAAATGATCGAGGGACCTTTAAATTTTGTGAGATTAGTACAGATGATATTATACATATAGTAAAGAAGTTCAAGATAAAAATTGGTGGAAATAATTTATTATCCGAGGGTGTAATCAAAGACTCCGTTGAATACATGGGTCACTTTTACGCCCTATTAGTAAATAAGAGCCTTCAGTTGGGAATAGTTCCAACAGAATGGAAAACTTCGACCATTGTCCCTATAAAAAAAGGTCAAAAATACCATAAAAGCGGAGGCCAGGCCAATAAACACCCTTCCCAACTTAGAAAAAATACTGGAAACGGTTGTAAAAAATCAACTATTAAACTATATAGAGTCAAATAAAATACTCATTAAGGAGCAGTCAGGTTTTAGGGCTAGGTTTCACTCATGCGAAGCAGCTATAAACTTGATCCTATCACAATGGAAGGAGGACCTGAACTCCAAGAAAACTATCTTGGCGGTGTTTGTGGATCTTAAGAGGGCCTTCGACACAATCGACAGGGAAATAATGCTAAAAAAACTCGAATATATTGGTATAGATAACATCGAACTTACATGGTTCCGTAGTTTTCTTTCTGATAGGAAGCAACAAACGGTGATTGGCACAGCTCTATCCACAAAGATAGCAGTAGATATTGGTCTACCACAAGGGTCGGTGTTAACTCCAATACTCTTTAATATTTATATCAACGACTTAAACTCAGCATTGAAGTATTGTAAGGTAAAATTATTCGCCGACGATACCCTCTTAACCCTCAGTGACTGTAATCTACCCAATGCAATGATTAAAATGCAAGAAGACCTTCATTGTTTGTATAAATGGTTGTGAGTAAACATACTGCAATTAAATGTGAACAAGACAAAAATTATGGTCATATCTAGAGCAGCTAACGTTAGCTCCGATAATTACAGTTTAAAAATTAAAGATGAAGTAATTGAGAAAGTGAGAAGCATTAAATATCTAGGTATATATATCGATGATAAGTTAAAATTTGAGGAACATATTGACTACACAGTAGCAAAAGTTGGTAAAAAAATTGGTCTCATGAAAAGATCATGTAAGTACTTAGGAAGGAGGTATACGACTTTGGTCTACAGATCTATAGTTGAACCACATTTCATATACTGTCCAACTATCTTTTTTATAGCAAGCGACACACAAATAGATAAGCTTCAAAAAATGCAAAATAGGGCTATGCGATTTATCTTGAACAAGCGGTACGACACACCCAGAATTAAACTGGCTGAGCGTGAAACAGTACATTTTCTACCACGCTATGAAATTCGTGTTTAAAATGAAACAAGGTAGACTCCCAGATTATCTGAGTGATATCCTACGATATAATAGTGAAACCCATTCGTATTTACTCAGGGGAAATAATAGTTTAAGGCTGCCGCTGTATAAAACGGAAATAGATAAGAAGAATATCGTTTATAAAGGATTAAAATGTTATAATGAACTTCCAGCTCAAACACAAAATTGTGAAAACGTTGGTACCTTCAAAAGGCTGCTACTTGATCACTGTAGAACATTGGATATCAGATAGAAAGGTTCGGCATGGAAACTAGTCCTTTCCATCCGTACTGGCTGGATGACTCTGGATTTAGTCCATTCAGATCACCCATAATGTATGAAATAAGAAGGTCGGCATGGAAACTAGTCCTTTCCGTCCGATCAAATGGCGCGACTCTGGATTTCGTCCATTCAGATCGCCTGCCGGTAGAGAAGTTTATAAGAAGCGGCTTGGAAACTAGTCCTTTCCAACCGCTTAGCTGTGGCGGCTCTGGAAATTACACTCTTAGACCGTATATCGGACGTGATATATTTACGGTACTGCTTGGGATCCCGTCCATTCCAACAACATCGAGAATATGCTATCTTAGTTAAATATACATACTATTATATAGCTTAGAAGGAAAAATGTAACAGGTTAACGTATTTTAAGCATTAAATTTAACTTTACTTTTATTGTATATTGCAATACATAATTCAAATGTATATACGTGAATGTATATAGGTCAAACGACTGTAATAAACATATAAATAAAAATAAAAAATAAATAAAAAAGCGTTGTATATTAAACGGTTTTTTATATTATTTATTTGTTTACAAGTTCCTTGCATAACATTATGCTATTGATACTGTCAATCTTAAGTGTATTTCTTAGTTTATTCTTTATAAAGAAAGCGTTGAAAATTTGCGTTCTGCAGCCGCTGAGCTATGTGGTAATGAAATTATATTAAACACAAAATTGGCAAGATGCATGGAGCTATTTTCATTCATTTCAGTTTTAATAGAATAAACTTTTCCCCAAAACCTATAAATATCCAGATCGCTAAGAAACTCAAGCTCACTTAGCCTCAGTAATTATTATATCAGGATCGCAATCTGTGAGATGGGGAAACTTTAGCAAAAAATATAAAATTGGTAAATCTTCTTTAGAAACTACCTTAGCTGGTGTTATTATTTGTAAAAGTTTTATATCTTCACGCTTGAAATCAAATCTTAAACTTATTTGGTTCAAAAACCTATGTAAAACATTAATATATTGGTTTTAACTTCAAGAATTTCAGAACCATTGACATTCTTTTTCATAAACATCTCAGCTTTCGTTCAAACAAAAATGATATGATTATTTCCATTTTTAAAATCAATATTAATATTGTTATTGATCACATCTTTTTTAATAAAGTTACTAATAAATATAGTTTAAAAAAACTAAAAAACACGCTTTTAAAGCATATCAAACTTAAAAGTAAAAAATAATTCTTAATATAAGTTGAAAATAATAATGAACAAAAAATACTAGTATTATTGTGAAAAACTGTGGGTTGCTCGATAGACGAAAAATATGGCAAAGAGCGCCCCACGCTTTTTCACAATAATACTAGTATTTTTTGTTCATTATTATTTTCAACTTATATTAAGATTTATTTTTTACTTTTTAGTTTGATATGCTTCAAAAGCGTATTTTTTAGTTTTTTTAAACTATATTTATTTTTAATTTTTTAGTTCGATTTATTGTTAAAAATAAAATTTGTTCTAAATGCTCGAGTGCTCTAGCCGGAAAGTAAGTAGACGGTACGCATGCGCAGACAGCGTGGTTGTCTTACTTGCTCTCACACAGAGGCTGTGTGAGGAAATTATTTAATCCTGGCAATCCTAATCAGGATAATGAGATAAATTTATGAAATTATTATATTGTCGCTGATTCTTGATAAGTGTACAAAGTTTGAATTAAATCTGTCCGTTTAATGTGGGTCAAAGTCGAGTCCAAAGGAGTCGGTTACAAACATACATACTTACAAACATACTGGTGAAGCTAATAAAAGGGTGTTAAAAATTAATAGCCTACAGCATGGAACTCTTTGTTAAGATTGTTTATTATGGGCAAAATATACTGAGAGTGCTGATCGAACGAATTTTCATTTGATATTATGTCGTTCATTCGATGAAGAATAGCGCTATTGTGAATTTCGCTCATTTAGGTTGTTCACAATACTACATTTTTAAGCTCTGAACACATCGATAACGACATCACCACACGACACGACATTAAGGTTTTATCTACATATAGGGACACGAATTTCGATACGATACGATACCATATCGATACTTTTGGCATTCGATACCGATATTTCCTACTCGATAGTTTTAAAACGATATTTTTTGGAATCGAGTACCAGAACCCTAGTATCGTATCGAATGTCATAAACCCACATTCCAACACTGAGGGAAACAAATTTTAGAATTAAAAAAAAACGTGCTAAATTGAAAAAAATATGCATATGAAAGAGCACCAAGCCAACTAGTTTTAAATTTGAGTATATACGTTATAAAATATGTTATATATTATAAAGTATGTGGTTGTGGATGCTTTTTCGTAATTAAGAAGAAAAAAAATTAATTTTATGTTCCGTCTGTTGGGAATTGAACCCGACCCTCTTGGCCGGAACTAATTGTATCAATCGTCTTTGCACACTCAGCTACAGCCATACATGTGAAGGTGTTTTCAAATGTTGAGTTTGAATCAACATCACAGCGCACGGTTAGTGCATTATGTCATACTATGTATGTGTGTATGTGTTGTCACCGCTGTGCATCCCACTAGAACTTGAAGGGAGATCTCCCAATGTGAGGAATAAAAGAGTACTCCCTTTGGCCTGATTTCGGAGCAATAGGAGAGATTTGTCGGTTTTGACCTCCTTTAAACTCGCTTAGGAGTCAAATCGGTGATCTCCTAAGTGAGCAACAAGAGAATACTCCCAGAGGCACGATTTTGGAGCAACAAACAATTTTTGCCGATTTTCTACTCCTTTATTATTCGTTTAGGAGCCAAGCGGGAGATCTCCCAAGTGAGGAATAAAAGAACGCTCCTTAAGGCATGATTTCGGAGCAATAACTGAGATTTGTCGGTTTTGTACTCCGTTATTTCTCGCTTAGGAGCAAAAGGGGATGTATCCTAAGAGAGTAATCCAAGAGTATTCCTTTTGATTGATAGGGGAGCTATAGGCACCTCGTTCAAAAGAAATTTTGTGTTATTGGAAAAATTTATCATAAAGAATACTACAGAAAATACTTCATAAAAGATCTTTTATATTGTATGCGTGCATGTGATTAAAAAATTAAATAAATGGATTGCGTAAATAGCAAAATCTTGTAGCTAATATGTGGGGCAATGAAAAGCTCTTTTATCACTCGCACAGGAGGCTTTCGGGATGCCTCTCATGGGAGCACTCCCTTATTCATCGTTCGGGAGGAATGTAGGATGTTTTTTTATGTGCACTCCCTTGTTGTCTTTTTGGGAGGTATAGGGGAGGATTTTATGGTAGTACTCCCGTATTGCTCCCTTAGGAGGTTTGTGGGATGATATTTCTGTGTGTGCTCCCCGATTGCTCGTTTAGGAGGTAAAACTGATTACTCCACCTCCTAGGACATACAATGTTAAAGGGAGTATACAAAATTACATGCTTATACACAGAAGTATAGGGAGCAATGGGAAGTGTTCGTATACTCCCCAGGGAGTACTCACCGAGCAATCGTACGATGCTCCCAAGTTCTACTGGGATGCTTTGTATACATATACTTTCTTAATATTTTATATATATCAAATAAAACACCTCTTTGAGGTAAAATTTTCGAGTGACGAAAGCTGAACTAGAAACACAAAATTTATGATGTCAACTTCGTGACGAAAATTGTACGCACTTTTTAACAGCCTTGGAAACGTAGGGAAAATCTTTTTTATTCATACGAATCGTTGCAATAGTTCTGTTTTTTATTTTGTGTTTCTAGCAGTAAACTGGATTTCGCAACGTTCCGAATAAATAGTAAAAGATTTTCCATACGTTTCATAGGCAGTTAAAAAATGCGTATAATTTTCGTCACGAAATTTATATCATAAATTTTGTGTTTCTAGTTCAGCTTTCGTCACTCGAAAGTTTTACCTCAAAGAGGTGTTTTATTTGATATCAATTATTTTGGGGTAGCAAATTTAAAATCGACGTAAATACAAACAATAATCTAAATATTTTATTTTTCTCAAATAAATTGCTAAAAATATTATCTTAATCTAAATTATGTATTCAAATCTATGTGTCCATAGAAACATATAATTTTTCGAATACAGAATAAAGCGAAAAAGAATGAATTTGTATTCGAAAAAATTAAAAAAAAAAAAATTATGAGACATGATAAAAACTTATCAACTTGGTACCAACTTTGGATACAATAAACAACTGTATTCGTCTGATTGTCTCGTAGTTTATTTTTGTTAAGATTTCTACCGGGTGTGGGGCGCACACATGAGCCTTTTTTAAGAAGTTTTACTTTAATCACGTGTGCGGTGTTGCACTCGTGCTATTAAACTAATGCTTTTTTTCCAAAAAAGGAGGAGCCGAAAACCGTCGGAATATTTTTATTTTTTTTTATTTATTTTATTTTTTTTATGTATGCTACCGCATAACTTTGGACCACGTCAACCGATATCGATAATTCTTTTTGCAACGGAATGGTAGTGTCTCAGAGGTGGTCCCATACTAATCTGTTTCAGAGCCGATCATTGGATCATGAAATATATATATATATATATACATATATATTTTTTTTTATATGAGAATTGAAGTCGGTTGTTTTTGCTAAAAATTACTTGTTTCTCAAGTAGTTTTGTTCAGTGACAATTTATACATACGTATGTAAGTAGTAGCGGCACATTGGGTGAACTAAATGCATTCATATATATGTACATACTAGCTAATACCCGCGGGTTTCCCCCCGCGCTTTTATACAAATAGGAAAAATAATTTAATGATTTTAGATTTTATTTCTGTGTCCATTTCGTTATAGCTCGTTATTTTCTAAGTGAGTTAAGGTATTTAGGCCGTTTAAAACTATGCCACGGCGAGTTCTAATATTTCCAACTCAAATTTAGTAACCTGGCCTTGCTAAAATACCACTTCTCATTACTGTAGCAAATGCCTCAAGAGAGCTTTAGATTATAAGGTCGAACCCGGCTACCCCTTTTCCATTTAATGACATTTATTCTGTCTTCCACAAACACTTCCAGGGATATGTGGCAAGAAAAAGTAAAATTGTACTGGAAGTGCCACGCCCCTTTTTCTTACAACCCTAATCTTCTTCCATGAATTTAGAATTGATTTTACATACCCCAGTACCAAGTCCCAGTACTCTACCATGAATATCTCTAGAGATAAGCAGTAGAAAACAGTAAATTTGTACGGCAGGAACCATGTCCCCTTTTCGAATAACACAAATTCTTCTCTATGAGTATGGAATTAATTTTGTATACACATCTCGGTGCCATGTTCCAGTCGTCTGCAATAAACACCTCCAGAGATATGCAGCATAGAAAAATCAATTTGCATGGGAGTGGCCACACCACCTTTTCCAATAACTCTCATTTTTCTCCATGAGTATGGTATTAGTTTCACATTTCCATACCAAGCTTGACTGCTTTACCCCAAACATTTGAAGAGATCTGCAATATGAAACTTTCAGTCAGTATGGGAGGTGCTACGCCTCTTTTCCAAAAACGTCCATTTTTCTCCGTAAATATGAACATGATTTCACACAGTGTTGGCAAACTGTTAATCTGATTAACGATTAAAATGTTAATCGCGTTTGACGATTCAAATTAATTAGTCAAAATCAACTGTGCAATTAATGATAACAATTTTTTAATCGTTAATCGCTGGCTGCGATCACGTTTAATTAATTTAAAACATTAATCGTTAATCCAATTAAAAATAAAATCTGATTAATTTGTCTAGTTTGTCCGAGTTTGAAACCAAACACCAGTTATAGTAATTATTTTGTGTTTTACGCTTATAAAAAGCACGTAATATAAAAAAATAATAATTATTGTTATTAGTAATACATAAACTGGGAACTTTTACAAACCTAGTTTGTAAAACGTTTGTTGGTATACATATATCTTAATGAAAATGCACACCAAATTCCTTAGATTGATGAGGAAACCCGACTTAGCCATACTGGATTAACTTGCTTTGTGTGCACAGGAAAATTCCAGCATAACTTAATTAATCACCAAACCTACTTGATCAAATTAAGAGTTAATGATTAAAAATTAATTTTTTAATCGCGGTTACTGTTAACTGTTTAGTCGCATTAAAATTAATCATGATTAACTGTAATCAGATTGAATTTAATCGACTTAACTAACTAATTAAAACATCAATCGATTAATGCCAACATTGATTTCACATACATATCACTATACCAAGTTTCAGTTCTCTCCCACAAATACTTCCAGAGATATGTATGTAATTCCAATTTGTATGGGAGGGGCTTTGAGTTATCGGACTTACTTTCAGTCTAAGACCATCCTTCCGATATCCGTAGTAAGTGTACTAAATTTCGTTCTGATCGGAAAACCGGTTAAGGAAGTAGCCTATTTTTCAATCCAGGTCATAAACCATCTTTGAGCAAAATTTAATTTTCAAACAGGTGGCAATTCTTACAAAAGTAGCCTATATTCCGGTCTAGGTCATAAGCTATCTGTGTGCATACTTTCATGCAAATCAGTTCAGTCATTTCCACGTATTAATTTAATTAAACTTTCCAAATACGTGATAACTCTTAAAATAGTAGCCTGTTTCCCAACATAGGTCATAAGCTATCTCTGTGCGAAATGTCATGCAAATCTGTTCAGTCGTTTCCGCGTATTAATTTAATTAAAACTTTTTTAACAGGTGGCAACTCTTCCAAAAAATTAGCCTATTTTCCACTGTAGGTCATAAGCTATCTGCTTGCAAAATTTCATGCAAATCCGTTCAGACTTTTCCGCGTATTAATTTAATTAAACTTTTTTTAGCAGGTGGTAACTCTTAAAAAAAGTAGCCTATTTTTCAGCCTAGCTCATAAGCTATCTGTGTGAAAACTTCGATGCAAATCAGTTCACTCATTTTCGCGTATTAATTAAATTAAACTTTTTTAACAGGTGGCAACTCTTCCAAAAAATTAGCCTATTTTCCACTGTAGGTCATAAGCTATCTGCTTGCAAAATTTCATGCCAATCCATTCAGTCGTTTCCGCGTATTAATTTAATGAAACTTTTTTTAGCAGGTGGCAACTCTTAAAAAAAATTAGCCTATTTTTCAATCTAGGTCATAAGCTATCTGTGTGCAAATTATCATGCAAATCCATTCAGTCGTTCCCGAATATTAAATGAATGAAACTTTTTTAACAGGTGGCAACTCTTAAAAAAGTTGCCTATTAACCAATCTGGCCCATAAGCTATCCGCGTACAAAATTTCATGCAAATCCGTGCAGTCGTTTCGGCGTGATGATTTCCCAAACATCCAAACATACAAACTTTCACATTTATAATATTTATATTAGATTTATGTACACATGTAGGTAATATTGTACGCGTCTTCCCAGGTTGGTTAAGTGCGGGTGATAACCCCAAGTAGCATAGTTAAATACTGTGCACATACCTGCAATTAAAGTCGGGAAAAATGTTACCTTTTCGGCATGTGACTGAAAAAAAACTCTAAAATACACATAAATTGTGGTTTCGAAGACATGTACGAAGTGATTAGCACAGCTGCATCCTGCAACTTGTCAACTCGCGGGAAATTCCCCGATTTGCAGAGAATTTCGGTTTAAGTGGTAATCGGGGAATAGGCAATTTTTTTCGGGGAACTGGGTATGTTATTTTTATATCTTAAAGTAACCAAACTACGGATATGTTAATTTTTAACCATTTGACCCTTTTTGGAGCGACATTTTGTCAATTTGAATAGCAATATCACCGCAACAAGAGTTTTCCCAGTTATAAGCTATATACCAGATGAAAGCTAAGGTTTTGGGCTAGATTTGTGGAAACTTAGCATAAAATCGACTGACCAGTTTTTGAGAAAATGCCCGAAATCTATATTTTCAGCAGCCCGATTTTTAGTTTTCAGGCGATAACGTTATGACATATTTATATTTCATAAACACAAAAGACAGCGTTAGATAGTCTGTTTTAAGACCCTTCTACTGATATTTACACCAATGACATGGACTGAGTAGTGCGGCCTCAGTGGTAGTTTAAAAAATTGCCTTTTTTCGAATTTCAGGCAGCAGCCACGCCCACAAAGGCATACGTATCAAGACATCCTGGAACAAAACTTTCTTAGTTTTTTTGTACTTTAATTCCTGAAAGCTTGAACAAAATTAAATGAAGGTACGTACAGACGCCACATGCTTACCAAAGCATCTCGTAGTAGAGACACGAACCAAAACACATTTACCTCTATATCTTTCCAACTAGTAGCCGGAACTTAATATATAAGGCATCGTTTGAAAGGTATTGGCCTATAGAATAACACTAAATATGTTGGGTGTACCCACATGCCCCCTTAAACCGACAAAAGCAAAAAAACGTTTTTTGTTTCGCAACACTTTAGCCAAATTTTTAAGAATCCGGTTAAATTTTTATGAAGCTTGAATGCAATTTCTGGACACACTCTGCAAACCTTTTCAACGATATCCAGCGTTGCCGTTTTGGTCCAATTGGACCAAAATTGGTAGCTTCATTTTCCGTTGGTAGCTTGGTTGGTTTGATGAAGCTTTTGGTAGGTAAAAGTATTTGGAAAATACAACCAAATTGAACATTAAAATTTGTTCGCTTAATTTGCGTTTACGCGTTCAAAACACTGCTTTCTCTCTGCTTACAAGTATAAGATTTCCTTGTTTTTTTCTATATTTTATTAAGCAGACAATTTTCTGCAAACAAAAATACACTGCCCAAAGCTATGACCGATTAGCTGTTCAAATTAACGAGAAATTACCTACCGTCTTTAAAGAAAAATTGGTGATAGGTAATTTTCAAAGTGTGAGTGCATTGGTAAAAAAGGGTGAGTGTATGCAAATTAAATCAAATTTGGATTTTTTTTAAATGCATAAAATGTCTGCTTTTGTTTTTTCACACATAAAAAAAGTTTTTTTATATGAATTGAATCAATCTCAAAGGTATTTACATATATTACAAAAGTTTTTTATACAATACGGTAGTTCTTTTATTGAAAGGCCCGAATTTCTTTTGTTTAATCTTAAACATTGGTGGGAATGGTTAACCAATTCTGTAAACAATATTATGGGTAGTTTTAATTTTTACTTCTAATTTGTGTAGCTAATTATTAATTATTTTTATTTAATAATAATAAATACATGCACAACAACCAGAGGTTATGAATTACAGTGCATGTACATAAGTATGTTACAAATTTCTTAAACTATGTAAATATAATCACTTACAAATCAATATGAACTAAGACTAATAGACTAACTAGACAGTGAAAGTGGAATTCCAAGTAGAGGAGTGAGTAATTGAATAGGTTTAGAGGAAGATGATAAAGAAGCGTTGATATTCATAGAAAAAGGATGGTTAGAGAATATTACACTAGGAATCACATGGCAAAGTGACGCATGAGTTCGTTCCTAAATTGCGGCGTGATCTTAATATTTCTAATCGCATGTGGCAAATTGTTCCAAAGACGTACCGTGTATACAAAAAACTGGCGTTCAGAAATTAGCAGGTTAAATTTCGACAAGGAAATAGAAGGGGCTCGGGAAGACCTACATAGTGGGAGCCGTTCTTTCAGGTAGCTGGGCTCCTGAGTTGTTATAACCTTATGCATCAATGTTAAGCACAGACCTGTAATATGTCATTGAAAGATATTGATAAGATCTTTGAGACAAAGTTGGAAATGTGCTCTCAACGTTTAATGCCATAAATGTATCGTGCAATGTTGTTGTACAGAACATTCAGTTTCCTTCGACAAACGCTGTCACAATCAGCATACAGTTCGCAGCCATATAGTAACGTCGGTATCAAGTATGTTTTAGCTAGTAGAAGCCGGATTTTTACTGGAGTAAAGTACTGAAGGCTCCATAAGGTTCGGAGCATACCGTAAACTTTTCCTATCGCACTAAAAATATGGTTATTCCACGTAAGTCTTCTATTAAATGTTACTCCTAAGTTTTTGGCAGTGTCCACGTATTTTATCGCAGAACCGTTCAATTTTACTTCATAATAGTCGTCAAGTTTAAAAAGTTTCTTATATATAACAATGCACTGGCATTTGCTTGGATTAAGGACTAAGCCATTTTCAGATGCCCACTCGCTTACGGAGTCTAAGTCGGCATTTAGGTTAGTTATACATGCATTGATGGATTCGGGGGGACAACAGAGATACAATTGGACGTCATCTGCATAGACATGGATATTACAATGTTTTAACACAGAATGGAGATCATTTATATACAACACGAACAGCAGAGGGCCAAGTATGGATCCTTGCGGAACCCCTCGACTGGTGGGCAGCGGGGTTGAAACAATATCGTGTACGCTTACTGATTGTGAACGGTCAGCAAGGTATGATCTTACTAGGTTCACTGCCGATGGTGCGAAACTGAAAATTTTACCAAGTTTTAAGCACATTAACGCATGATCCACTGTATCAAAAGCTTTCGAATGGTCGAGAAGGGTTAGGAATGTTACATAGTTTCTATCAAGGTTTAGCCTAATGTCGTCCGAAACTTTTAAGAGCGCTGTGATACAACTCCTATTTGCTCTGAAACCAGATTGGTACGGGCTTATCAACGAATTTTTAGTAATAAAAAGGTTGATCTGGTTGTTCATGATTCGCTCAAGGACCTTAGACAGAAAAGGCAATATCGCGATTGGCCTGTAATCACCATTCGGCTTTTTGAAAGGGATGACCTTTGCCCTCTTCCAACTACTCGGAAAATCAGAGGTTGTGAGGATGGTGTTAAAGGCATGCGTTAGGTAATTCAGAATTTTGGGAAGTAAACACTTGAGAAATTTGGGATGGATTCCATCGCTACCAACGGCATTCGACTTGATACTAAGTACAGACTGGACTACATCACACTCATCAATACAATTAAAACAGAAACCAGGCAAGGAGTCACTCATACTAACACTATAACGGTCATAACGAATATTACGGTTACCAACAGACCCTTGCACAAATTTCTCGTTTAGTTCATTTACGTCAATAGATTCGGTTACTAGATTGCTTTCCTTGCCAATACCGATATCGCGGATACGTTTCCATGTTTGCTTAGAGCCTACCGCCGTGTTAAATTGTTGTGCATAGTACATTGATTTTTGCATCTTAATGGTTTTCGTTACTTCTCTTCTAAGCATCTTATAGTCATTGTGGGCGACATCAGATTTTGATCGTTTCCATCTTTGATACGCATTATTCCGTTTGTAAATCAGTTTTTTAATCTGACTATTGAACCATGGGTGAGTCCTAGAACTATAAGATTTTTTTACAATCGGCACAAAGTTATCATAAAGTTCGCCAATTTTGGTTTCAAGAAAATTGATCTGTTCATCTGCTGACACCATACTATGAATAGATCCCCAGTTGACGCCATCCACTGCCATCTCGAGTTGGTGGTAGTTTATATGCCTGAAGTCGCGATAGGAACATGTGCGGGTGTCGTAAGTAAGTTGGAAATCGAGGGTGAGATATATCAGGTCATGATTAGAGAAATTAGGCGCGGATAGTTGGTCATAAAGTAATACCTTAGACCTCTTATTTATGAAAAATACATCTAATAACGTGCTATTGGTTCGTGTAAAATGTGTCGGTATCGAACGGTTAACAGGGAAAAGGCCAAGGTTTTCCATTGATAGCGAAAACTTAGTTTCAGTAAGCAAGTCACTGTTAAAGTCGCCACTTATAATGATGTTGTTGTAATTTAGGGTAAGATTCTCAATAAAATCAACAAATGGGAAGTATGCAATGTTGCGATTTGGTCTATATACACAGCCAACTAGGATTTTATCTGTACTGCTAACTATTTCTATGAAGATATACTCAATGGAGTCCGAGGCACTTGATTTACATTTAAGACGACACGAGAGACCAATTTTAATATAAATAGCGACACCACCACCATGCCCGATTCTATCTGAGCGAAACAGTTTATACCCACTGACACAAAGCAAACCATCAACATGGCACGAAGAGAACCAAGTCTCTGACACACACAAAACATCAACATTGGAACGTTCAAAAATATATCTAAATTCATCAATTTTAGGATGAAGGCTTTGGGCATTAATGTGACATACCTTCAGGCGCATTTGTTTGCCTAGTATCCGTATCATATTAAACGTATTGTCTTTGGAACCACTGCGATTTTCACTTTTCTTGTATGTCAGTGCGAAGCAACATATACCACACCCTAGGAACGATTAAAATTACGGAAAAAGCCAAAATTATTGAAGATGAGTATGGAGTAAGGTAAGAGAGGGGTAAGTGTTTAGTAAAAATAAGAGAAATAATATAAAGGGAGGAGGCTGAAGACATGTTACACATAAACTTAATAGCTAGTCATTTGCCCGCAATGATTGCATCTATCTCCTCTGTGCTGAGCACCTTAATCGCAGCTGCACTGGGCTGCACACGAACAAACACTTGTCCCTTAAACGAAAAGGCAGATGTTATGCGCTTTTGCCTTTTAAGCTGCGTTGCAAACTGCATAATCTCACGACTACCTCTAGTAAGAGATTCATTTAGATGTATTCTCCCATCAGCTTCGCGCCCAATGTCACTTAGCTGGATACCTCTTTTTTTGGCTTTGAAAAACCTGGCAGCGGCGGCAAACAGCAAACAGCGATCATGGGGGGAAGTTAGTTTCACGATGATAGGTGAATTTTTTTCGTTTTTGGTGCGTACGCGGAAAGCAGCTTTAATAGGGAGGGAATTCAGCTGCATTGCTTGGCAGAGACTGCTGAAAACTTCGCCTACTTTCTCATCCGACTCATGCGGTATACCTCTAATTATAACATCAGTCGCGACGCTATTACTTTCCATCTCCTCTTTGAGTGCGTGTATATCATCGCGCAGTTTCGCTATTTCCGCGCGACCACGCTCGGCCTTTTCTATTTTGCGCTCAAATTCTAGCATGTTCGCCTTCATCTTCGACAGCTCCAAACTCGAGAAATTTCGTTTTAATGATGAACAAATTTTGGTAGTGTGGAAACTGATTTCGTAGGCATTTTGGTACCTAAAAATAATTTCAAGTGGCAACACTGACGATATCATAACGATAACAAACATGTCGATTAAACGTCTGGATAAAAACTTCCAAATCTCGTGTGTATATAAGCGAGTCATTTCAGCATGCTACTGTGGCTGCTTTCGTCACTCGCGGGCACTGCCGCGGTGCGCTGTGATAAAAATGAAATGTCTTTCGTATGACGGCGATGCCTGACCAAACGGTTGAACCGATTTCAATTCTGTAAAAAGCTCATTTTTGGACCTTCAGTGTGGAAGATTCTTTGATTTAAAAAAATTTAAATTTTTTGTTGTTGTTGCCGAAAAATGAAGAAAGCTGAGACGTCCCGATTTCACAATTTTATAGAGTTTTCCGTATATTGAAAGTCACTAAACTACTAAACGGCTGGACCGATTTCGTTCATATTTGAAACATATTTCAGCACCTTGAAGGGAAATATTTCGACTAAAAATTTAATCGCTAGCTGGCGCTGGGGTCGGGATATTCATAAAAATTGCATTTACTTGCTGATTTGGCTCATATTTAGAAAACAATTTAGCCAATTTAAAAGAAATATTTGGACTTGAAACTTACACGATAGGTGGCCGAGACATCCTCAAAAACTAGTTTACGCTAAGAGAAGGATATATCTACTATATATTTGTGGAAGTATGTATGTATGTATGACACCTGGGCCTATAATAGGGTAAAAAATTGGGATTCGACAAGGGGGCGTGGCACCTCCCACAGGCGTGGAATTTTTTATCAGCCCTAACTTGGGAGCCATAAGCCCCACGAACCTGAAATTTTGTATGCGGGCACAGCTACGGTAGGTGCTTATAGCAAGGTGTATATGAATGAGTTTATCAAAGGGGTCGTGGCACATCCCGTAGGCGTGGAATTTTTTATCAGCTATAACTTCGAAACCATTAGTCACACTTTAAATTTGGTATACAGACATATCAACGGTAGGTGCTTATAGTAAGGTATATATGAAGGAGTTTGTAAAAGGAGGCGTGGCCCGCCACATCCCGTAGAAGTGGAATTTTTTATCAGCTATAAATTCGAAAGCATAAGTCACATGAACTTTAAATTTGGTATGCATGCATAGATATGGTAGGCGCTTATAAAAAGATATATATAAATGAGTTTGTGAAAGGAGGCGTGGCACATCCCATAGGCGTTGAATTTTTAACCAGCCATAAATTGGGAACCATAAGTCACATGAATCTGAAATTTAGTATCTAGACATATATATGGGAGGCGTTTAGACGAAGTATATAAATGAGTTTGTAAAAGGGGGATAAATATGTATTCATCTATTAGACCACTCGGATATTTAAAACTGTGTTTTTTTTGTCTTTAGACCATTTCGAAATGGAAAGGTTAAATCATGTTATTGATCCCGCGATGTTGTTAAACGAAGCATGTTTATGTACATATAATAAATAAAACTATTTCTGAAAAAAGCATTCTACCGGAAAAGTGCAGCTAAGCGAATAGGGAGCTAAACGGAATGTAGCATAGTAGACTAATTTTCATTTAAAAATTCTATCGTTACCTTAATCCACCTAATATTAATAATGGAACAAGATTTGTAGTACAGAGAGTGACGATTTATATACGGGGCGTTCCATACCAAAATGGACGGGGTTCACACTTCATGTGTTTGATTTGTTTTAAATTGTTAGGGTTGATAGATAAACATAAATAATAAATAAATATGAGACCAGCATATTTACATCAAATATAACCCTTGATGGTTATTAAAAATAAATATTTATATATATATACCAAAGTGGCGTAAGTCAGACGGCGCATAACTCAAGAATGGATGGTCCACTTTGAGCCATTTTTTTGTATTTGTTTGCCAGTTGTTGGATAAAAAAAAGCTATTTGTTTGTGGACAAATTATGGAATTTTGATTTAAAAAAAAAACAACAAATAAAAACATTTGGAGCTTACGTTTCTTTCGCGCTTATTGCTCGATTGCTTCGAATATGGAAATTCCAATTCTTTGATGTTGCACTTTTATTGTTCTGGCGAGATTATGCCGCCGTCAGAACATGGCTTACACAGCCGCGATTGGCGATTCGTGCCGGACGAACTCGGGAAGAATAAAAAGAACACGCAGCTATTGAATGATTGAGACAGGGAACGTGATCAACATCGTCAAATGAGAAGTGCCGTAAGTATCTCAGTTTCATTCGGAGACACCAGGATTGTGTTATGTAGGTCAATACCTAAAAACATTCGTTGACAGAATCAATAGGTCTCCAGAATATCGACAAATACAACTATTCGGCATTTAAGGGAATTTCGTCTCTTTAGCCTACGTTTAATTTCTTTAGGCCAACGATTCTCACCCATTTTGTCTTGTTGTCGCCAGTGAATGCAGAGCAATCATTTCTTCAAATTTATAAAGTACACATTTCACTACTAAAAATTTTAAAATATTCTTAAAACTTTCAAAGAAATTTGTAAAAGAAATATCACTGTTTTTGTTTTTGTGAGTAGGGTGGGAGTGTCATTGATAAAATTAGAGCGAGAGAAAGTTTTTCTTACAAAACCTTTCATTATTGAATCATGAGTAAAACCAGACTTTCGAGCTTGTGTTTAGTATTCACGACGTTAGAACTGAATGAAATTAATAAATATTGCTTAAAATTATTGTCTAGCCTCCAAAAAGTTAGAAAACAAATGCAAAATCATACATTTTTCACAATTTTCTAACACTTCGCTACACCAACGAAAGCAAAATTCTGTTTGACAGAAAATTCGGTACTCAACGAAAATTTCGACACGCTTGCATAGCTCATAAGCTCGAAAATCGAATGCAACTCATAATAAGGGCCTATATATTGCGGCACAGTGTATCAATGCTTTTCGGCAATTTTTTACAAGCGTAGCTTAAGCAAAGGTGAAGTGTGCGGCATGTGCACTTTATATAAACTAAATCGGTTTCTGCACTCAAAAATGTTTTCAGCCATAACACTGGCTCCATCAGTGGCCAAATCAATTAGGTTTATTATTTTTAAAGGCAGGATTGGCAAATATTTAAAAGGTACAATTGGCAAAGATTTATATGTAAAATGATGTTTGAAATATATATTTTTATAATTAAGAATTTAAAAACTTAATTCAACTAACCGACCAAAATCTTACTTTGCCTACCAACCAGAGTGTCCAGATTTGGCGATTTCGCGCCAATTTGGCGTCATTGGCAATTTTTTCCCTTCAAATAAATTATTTCCAATTATAAAAATATACAAAACTTAGTTTTCCACGACAATTTTACATAAGAAGCTAATGAACTGCGTGATAAACTTGACTTAAGAAGCATATTAAAAGACTGCCAAAAATGTTTAAATACCCTAATCGAAGAACTTTTGAAACGATTACCTAGTCAATTAAATACTTTAAAAAAAGCTTTGGTTTTGTTACCAGAAAAGTGTGTGAATCACAAGAGGGCGAGTCACAGGGACCTGCCAAGTCACTATTTGTCTTTGAAGGAAAGAAAAGCAGCGGAAACTGAATATTTAAATCTTTTAAATTTCCCATGGAATAACTTTTCTCAGAACCATTCCATACGACTCTGAAGAATTTTGGATAATTGCTTACGGAGTGAAAACCGCAACAGGCAATAAAATGTTTGGAAATATAAGTAAATTCATATTATTATCCTTGCCGCACTCACATGCTTTGTTGAGCGCGTTTTTCCGTAATGCATTCAACAAAAACTAAGATTTGAAATAGGATGAGGTTGGAAAGCCTTAATTCAATAGTTCGAATAAAGTGTTATATGTACGAAGGCTAATAGTTCCTGCTGCAAAACGTTTCCAATATCAAACAGTATGTTATCAAGGTTGAATATCTCAATATATGACAACAACAGAAATGTAAATCATTCAGACACTATGGGGGATTTTGAAGAAATTGTGGAAATAGCTGATCTCGCCTTACTATAGGTTTTTATTTAATTTTTAGCGCCGAGCTCTTAAAAGCGGATTGTGCGATTAATCAATTAATATGAGTTATAATAAATTTAATAATTGCGCAGTCCTATTGAAAAATGTGTTGAAACAAATATTTTTAAAAAGTATGCGTATTTTTAAAGAAAATTGTTTGTACATCACTATTATATGTATAAGTGATTTGTGTTATTTATTATTAAAGGTATTATATTCGTATTTATATATATATAACAAAATCTCATTTTTAAAATAAAAGATTTGTTAAATTGATTTCATGAATTTTATTTGAAAAAAATTTGCGATTTCTGGCGATTTTTTTCAGAATTCCCCTCAATTGTGGGTCGCCCACGTCATCAGGCTGTGATGGTTGGTATGGTCCAAAAGGACTCGTACGTCGGTTATGAAACACAGAGCAAACGTCGTATCTTAACCTGAAATACCCTATCGAGCGCAGTATTTTGACCAATTGGGATGATATGGGAAGATCTTGCATCACACCTTCTACAATGAACTGCGTTTCGTCCCCGAGGAGCATCCAGTTCCGCTGACTCAAGCTACCTTAAATCCAAAGACTAACCGTTAGAAGATGACACAGATCATGTAAAGACTATATTCACCTGCTGCCTAAAACATGGCTACATTCCCGGAGTCTGGACAGAAGTCAAGGTAGTGTTCATACCGAAAGTAGGCAGAGCCTCTTATGCTAAACCTGGCGATTTTAGGCCATCACCCTTTTATCCTTTCTACTTAAGACTCTGGAAGGACAATAAATCAACTCAGCTCTGTTATGTAATGCGCAACATGCCTTCAGCCAGGGAAGATCTACGGAGATTTCCTTTCACTCGCTAGTCTCAAAAATTGAGCGATTACTAGAAGCAGAGGAGTTTGCTTTAGTAGCAGTCCTGGACATGGCAGGGGTTTTCAACAATATCCCCCCGTCGGTTCTGATGGACCTGCGGGTGGAGAAATCTCTGGTTGGGGTCATCCACCAATTGCTCACCAGCAGGGTTGTGAGCTCCGAACTAGGGGGACAGACGACTCGCAGGTCTGTCAGGAGGGACACTCCGCATGTGAGGTTCTCTCTCCACTTTTATGGATAGTGACAGTGAACCAACTGCTGCTGCGCATGGAGGCGGATGAATATGGGGTTATCGCATACGCCGATGATGTTGTGGTTATCGTAGAGGGAAAATTTCCTCAAACTCTGTGTGATCTTATGGAAGCTGCTCTTGACTCACTCGTTATTTGGACCAAAAACAGCGGTCTTGAGGTTAACCCAGTTAAAACAGAGCTAGTCCCTTTTACCAGGCGATATAAAGTACCGGCTCTTACACCCCCAAACTCAATGGCTCAAGCCTAGAACGTACTGCAAAGTATCTTGGAGTAATTCTTGACAGCAAGTTGCTCTGGAATGACAACACAATGGAACCCATCAAGAAAGCCACCACAGCGCTCTTCACATGTAAAAATGCGATCGGTGTATCGTGGGCCTGTTACCTAAGAGAGTTCGCTGGATCTACACTGCCATTGTTCGCGCGATTCTGATTTATGGAGCCTTAGTATGGTGGCCTACCCTCGATAAGACAACAGCGCTCAAGCAACTTCGAAAGGTACAAAGGAGAGCGGGCCTATGCATAAGTGGAGCTCTGTGTTTTTCCCCGACCGAAGCTCTTAACGCTGTCCTATATCTTCCCCGCTTAATTTTGTAGCTCGGGAGACCGCCACTATTGCAGCTTTAAGATTTAGAGAGGCAGGCTCCTGGACTCATGGTCCATCAGGCCATTTGAAAATCCTAGGGACGAGGGCGCCATACCGATACCTGCAAGTACTGACTACTGCATACCATCAAATACCTTCACCAAAGACTTTTAATAACCATACCAACTCGAAAGGACTGGGACACCAGGCCTCATCATATGCGCAACTCTATAAAAATGTTCACTGATGGCCCCAAACTCGACGGAAAGGTCGGGGGAGGAGTCTTTTCCCCGGAGCTGGAACTGGAAACATATTTTCGCGTGACCACTTTAGTGTATACCGGACGGAGGTACTGGCTATCCAGGAGGCCACTCGGCACCTACCAAGAATACCCAAGAGAAAAGACAGGTCTTTATCTTCTCTGACAGTCAAGCAGCGCTGAAAGCTCTACACTCTTGCCTAGACAACACAAAGTCTCTCACTGAATGCCGCAGATCTCTAAACGTGGTGGCCCAGTATTATAAAATATAACTCATATGGGTGCTTGGACACCGACATATTGAGGGCACCTGCAAAGATGGTGAACTGGCAAGGAATAGTATGACGGCCCCCATCCTTCCGGGGAACTTGGTAGGTATACCAATTCAAACCAACACTTTCAAACCAAATGCAAGGAACAGCGCCATACAAGCAGCAAACAAACGCTGGAGAAACCTAACATTCTGTGGAACGGGTAGGCTTACATGGCCTTTCTACGATAAAAGACGCACGTCTGTACTTTTTACTTCGTACAGTTCATTGTTTAATCGGCACACATACCTTGAGATTGGGAGTGAACGCGCCAGACTACGAGGAAAAAAGTTTACAGTACCTTATATGCGAGTGCCCGGCACTCAGCAGAAGACGGCTACAGACGCTCAGAAGGCCCTCTCTACAAGGCCTTGCAGAGGTATCGGAAATCAATATAAGAGCACTATCGAAATTCATCACGTTAACTCATTGGTTTGATCCGGAGTATTCGCCACAACATCATAGGGGAACAAAGATTGCATTTGGTATCACAATGGGCCTTTCCTGGCCTAAATGTAAGGGGGAGTCACTCTCTCTAGCCATCTCAACCTAACCTAACCTAAGTTGTGCTCTGATCTGGCAAAAGTGCAGCCTTTTCTGCCTTCAAATAAACGTGAGGGTGAGAGTTGCACGGTTGATTCTTAATTTACGCTTGTAAAAAAAAATTATTTTTCGTATCAGAAATAAGCGTTTCCTATGAAATTAATTAAAGTCTTACAGTGCAAGTGAATCAGTGTTACTAAGTTCTATAAGTTCGTAAAGCTAGAGTTCCCATATAAAAGGACAAAACTTATTTTCAGAAAAGAAAACGCTAACACTTTACGGCTCATTCGGAATTAATAAACAAATCAAGTAATTTTGCTACGTAAAATTTGACAATAAATGCGATAATTCAACCAGTTTCAAAAATCTGCTCTTATAATTATAATTTTTTTCATCCGATTTTTTTGAAACTTCAGTATAATAAGGTGCAAGTTCGGTATAAAAATACGAGTATTTTAGAACATAAGTGTTTTGTGTGGATGAAATTGCGAAACGTCTCCAACCAAAAAAATTCACAAAAATCAACGTGAATTTTTAGACACTTCAAACGTTCACTTTCTGCACTGAAATTGAATGAGCTATAAAACTTCATACCCAAACATTTTCTGTCAGCCTGGTACTACGCAGCCATTAACCGGCGAAGGGTTTACACAACTTATTTCTGAGGTAGCGTTACTAGCTTGAAGAGTGGCTCTGCATTCTGGCTTTATAAATCAATGGAAAAGAAAGAATATTCGTCGCAGTTACCAAGCACTTCACGTTGCACACAGGAGTATTTGTATAATAAAACCGATAAAATATCAGATTTATCATCTTTGATATTATCTTTAAACATATTATTTGTCAAGCTATATAACCGATCTATCTGTTGGAAAGATTTTTGACTATGTCAAATAGAACATAGCCCTTTTTATACCCGAGCGCACTTGTGCACAAGGGTATTATAACTTTGTTCACATAACGGTTGTTTGTAACAGGCAAAACGAATCGAGATAGATATAGACAAATGTATACATAAATGATCAGAATGAAAAGAGAAATCGATTAAGCGGTGACTGTCTGTCCGTCCGCCCGTCCGTCCGTCCGTCCGTCTGTGCACACGATAACTCGAGTAAAAATTGAGATATCTTAACGAAACTTGGTACGTGGACTTCTTTTGGGCATAGGACGGACGGTATTGAAAATGGGCGAAATCGGACAATAACCACGCCTACCTCCCATATAACGGTAATTTTCAGAAATACGAAAAGTGCGATATTTTAGTAACTACTGAAGATAATTCACTCAAAATTGTTATTTACAATGAGTTTTAGACGAAAAATAAGAATATTAAAAAGTTTTGGCAAATGGGCGTAGCCACGCCTACTTATGGTTACATGTGTATATCTTAGTAACCGCTGCACCAATTTCTTCCAAACTTGGCACAGTTGTTGGTCCTGCTACAACATACCAAATGGCCGAAAATTTTTAAAATCGGACAATAACCACGCCCACATCCGATATAACGGTAATTTAGAAAAATACGAAATCCTCGATAAATCAGTAAATATTAAAGCTAATTTATTCAAAATGGATGGTTGCAATGGGCGTGGCACCGCCCACTTATGATCACATATATGTATCTCGCTAACCGTTCTAGCAATTTGAACCAAACTCGGTATGGTTATTGTGCTTGCCACATAAAAGTAAAGCGTTGAAAATTATTGAAATCGGACTAAAATTACGACCGCTTTTCATATAAGGGTATATTTCAGAAATGCTTGAAACTGCAATATTTCGAAATTTAAGGACGCTAATTTACTTAAAATTTCTACACCCCGGCTTATCGTGTAGCGGTAGCTTTCGGAAAGGTGGAAAACATATATTTAATAATTGCGCCGGGTATTTAATGTTCGGCTCCGCCCGAACTTAGACTTTCTTACTTGTTGTAATTATTTTTCTGCGCTTCCGACAGCTGCATTTGTTTCTGTCGTCATTATGTTTTTTTATAAACCAATCTTAAAATAAAACTAGTAGACATACAAATAGAAAGCATGCACTGTAATTTATATTCTTTTTAACTATTTGAAATTGGGCTATGGGATATTTATTTTAAGCAAAAATTTCAAATAAATAACAGTCATTTTGTTTGCTTGTCGAGCCTTGTCAGGCAATATTCTTTTATAGGCATATAGACAGTCCGCCTACGTCTGTTTTCTGCGCTATTCCAAGTCGAAGTTTAAGATCCTTCGAAGAGATTATACGGAGATTCGATGAGGTCATAATTAAAAATCTGTTAGTCTGATCGAATATTATGTGTCAAACATCTGGTGAAAAAACTCGATGCACCGCTAATTTCTTCCTACTGTTTTCTTCATCAGTAAAAAATGACTTAAAAGTATAAGAAAACGACTGCGAAAATGTGCGCTCGATAATCAAATGCTTTCGTCGGAGCTAAGTATCGAGATTTACTGAATTATATGTCCTCAAATTTCAGTGCCCTCGGAAGATCAATAGAAGGACTATGAAACTGGACAATAACACTCTCTACTCAACTTCGACGAGAACGTATGGGTCTTTAGCACACATTACCGCATTCTTTTTTTTTGATTTTTAAGCTTTTTATTTAATTTAAATTGAGAAAGCATCAAAGTTTTGGAAACTGAAAATTCTACACAATTCGCAATTATTCGTAAATGAGAGCCAATCTGAAAAAAAACGGAGGGCATATCCGGACTCGACGATCTAAATATGCCATAGAAATAAGAATGCCGTTTTGGAAATTTTCTGAAGCAGGATTTTTTGGACCTGTGGTATTCGATGGATAAATATATTACGAAAATTAACCTAAGATAAATGGAATTAGCCCTTTTTTCTCATATGAATGCCTAATTATGATTACGTTCCGTGTTTTCTTGCATAAATTAGCAGAAAAATACACCATATAATTTTGACCGGTTAACTATGCAAATACTCCTTCAGAAAAAATGGAAAATAAGCGTTATAAAAAGCTCGATAAATTACCAAAATGTAATCTCGTGTAGTATAAGAGAACATGTTTTTTAAATTATCAATCGAAAATTACCTTCTGTTGTCATTTAAAATTGGTGGATAATTAGAATTCCTACAAAGTGGTAGCAGAAGAATAAAAACATATGTATGTATTAATTCACCTTGTTTCACGCATTTCTATCGTTTTTTCCCCGAAAATGTATTAAACGTTGTCAAGTATGCAAAATAAGCACGTAAGTCGAATGTATGCAAAAACCAACAAAATTGCCAGATATGTATATGCAGAAAAAAGCTTTTTCAAGCATTTTCTTCCAGTCTTGATTATAAATAATCTTGTGAAAACCTAAACAAGATATTACAACAAAAACATTTTACCAAAACTTGTTTTAAAATTTCTCGTTAGGGGTAATTTATTTTAACCTAAATTTTACTTTTCGCAGCCCTGGCGATCGATAAAAATATCGATAACAAAACTGATAAAAATATCAATAGCAAAATCGATCATAACATCGGTAGAAAAATCGATAACAAATTCGATAAAAATATCGATAACAAGTTCGATAAAAATGTCGATA
>NW_023458563.1:37193648-37213530 GCF_013731165.1 Rhagoletis pomonella
TAACAAAATCGATAAAAATATCGACAATAAATTTGCTAAAAATATCGACAACAAAATCAATAAAAATATCGATAGTAAAATCGGTAAAAATATCGATAACAAATATCGATATAAAAATATTGATAACAAAATCGATAATAAACTCGATAAAAAATATATAACAAAATCTTTAAAAATATAGATTACAAAATCGATCAAATTATCGATAAAAATATCGATTATTATATCGATAAGTTCCGAAAATATCGATAGCAATATCGAAAAAAAATTTCGACAACAAAATCGATAAAAATATCGGTGACAGAACCGATAAAAATATCGATTATTATATCGATAAGTCCCGAGAAACCCGAAAATCTCTAAAATCTCTAAAATCCCAAAATAGTTCCGAGCCTCAGTGTCTGTCTATATCGTTCCTTTATAATTACCTTTATTTTAATCTTTCTTCCTGTATCTTAATCTTTACTTTTATCGGTATCGTTATCCTCGTATGTTTCTTTATATTCATATTTGTCTTTGTTTTTACTTTTAAGTTTATCATTTCCTTCTTCTACATATTCCCCTTCACCTTTCCCTTATATAAGTAAAGTGTTTAAATTTACCTTGATCTTAATTTTTGCTTTTATCTTTACGTACTCACCTTTACTTTCATTCTTGTATTGGTCTTCTAAGTGTTATTCTTTAACCTTTTATTAGCAAGTTTTTGTTAAATTAATACCATGTGCATATACTCAAGAAGCACTTGTTTCAGCCCCAACCATTTCCGTGTGCAATTTCCGTTGAATTTGCCAATTTACTCCCAACCAACCAACCGCCGCTAAAGAAGTTTCACTTAAAAAATTATCTTGAGCGATGAGGCACATTTTCACCTAAACGTTTGCGTTACTAAGCAAATTTGCACCTACTGCAAGAAAAAACTATACACTCAACACGAGTCACTGTTTAGTGAGATTTTTTTTGGCTAGCTGAGGCATAGGACTGCACTTCCTAGAAAATCACGTCGGTAACGCTGTTGAGGTAAACGTGAATTCACATGGACTTGGACAATATTTGGATTCAACAAGACTTTGCAACTTTTCACACAGGGCATGAAATAAGAGCCCTATTACGAAGATCTGCGGTTTTATTGTATCGACCTATACTTAAAGATATCTTTCAACAATATACTAATAATAATAGATTGACGCTTACACAATATGTTAGTGTTTGGCCGAGCTTCTCCTCCGATTTGTGGCGTGCCCCTTGATGTTGTAATTTCAATCGTTAACTTATAATTAAAATTAAGGGCTAATTAAACAGCAATAGCAAGGCAGGCCATCAACTGCAGATATAATTAAAATTCTTGCTTAAAAAGATATGTTTATTTATATCAAATCATTATTTTTTTTTACTTATTATATTTCAAAATAAAGACGGAATGATTTCAGGAATAGGATTATTGTTCATATATTTTGGATGTTGGGATTTGCGAGGAGGTACTGTGGGATTTGAGAAAATAGTTTTGAATACAGATTATGAAACTTCTTGCAATCTTTTAGGATGTGTTCGACAGTGATTGGGATGACACTATTGGAGTAGGTACATGTTTGGAGCAGCGGCGGCGGAAGACGTAGGTATTAGAGTGGTTCAAAATAATTTTTTGTTTGGAAATTCATAAACCCTACCTCAAATTATTGTTATTTGTGATAAAAAAAAGAGAAACGTGTTTTTTTATTTTGAAAAAAAGTTTTTTTAGAGGTCGCGCTGGTCGATTTTTTATAAAAACGCTGATGTTATTCTTAATTTTTTTTATTTTCTTGACATGTTAAAATTCAGGTAAAAATGTGGTTTTTGCACATAATTACTCTGGTATTATTGGGGAACATTCCCTTAATTACATACCTGTCTTGGGTAGTTAGAATGGGCCTAATGCACAAAAATATGCTCTCGAAAAGAGACTAGTAAAATTCAAACGTTTATACTGAACGATTTACGCGTTGTCATGGGTTTGTTATCAGGGGGTTTGTGGGGTTGCTAATTAGGAATCTGAAGTCAGTTTTTCTAAATTCAAAATGGGGGATCCAAAATGGCGATTAATTAAAAAAAAAAATTATTGGATTGGTTCGAAAATCGGCACTCGAGAGTTTTTGGGTTCGCCGATTACGAATCTGAAGTCAATTTTTTTTTTAAATTCAAAATGGCGGATCCAATATGGCTATCAAATTAAAAACAACAGATTCGTAATCAGCAACCCCAGGAACCCCTGGAAACGAGTTTCAACCCTTGAAAATGCTTAAAACGTTCAGTTTTAAATTTGATCGCCATATTGGATCCACCATTTCGAATTTAAAAAAGTTGACTTCAGATTCGTAATCGGCGACCTCAAAAACTCCCGAGTGCCGGTTTTCAAACAAATCCAATAATTAAAAAAAAATTAATCGCCATTTCGGATCCGCCATTATGAATTTTGAAAAACTTACTTCAGATTTCTAATTAGAAACCCCAGAAACTCCCTGGTATCAAGTTCCAACCCATGAAAACGTGTAAATCGTTCAGTATCAACGTTTTAATTTTACTAATGTCTTTTCGAGAGAATATTTTCGGGAACTAGGCCAATTCTAACTGTCCAAGACAGGCGTGTTTAAGGGAATGTTCCCCAATAATACCACAGTAATTATATGTTAAAACCACATTTTTAGCTGTATTTTAACATGCCAAAAAAATCAGAAAAATTGCGAACATCAGCGCTTTTATAAAAAACCGACCAGGGCGACTCTGAACTTTTTATGTACGCTCATATTCTTTTTCGTTCCCACGACAGTCGGGTCTACGTAACCGGAACGACCCAGATTTATATCTGGCCAAGGACTGTCACTCCAGCAACACTCCCCAAAAAGTCTTTGGGGAATTTGTATGCTGCTACAACAACAACAACAACTCTGAACTTTTTTTCAAAATAAAAAAAACTTTTTTTTCAAAATAAAAAAACACGTGTCTCTTTTTCCATCACAAATACCAATATTCTGATGTAGCGTTTATGAATTTCCAAAAAGAGTGTTTTTATGAACTCCTCTAGTGGGTATGGTGGGCAGTACTACCATAAAAAAAAAATAAAAAAAATAAAAATCGAGCTTTTTATTCAGATTTCCTAGAAATATTTTGAGTATGCAGTTTTGTAGCCCATTCAGTTTGAATATAACAAAACTTTTTAAGATTTTTTTAATGAAGGTGTTGCTCATTTTCTCCATATAAAAAATGAATTGAATGAAAAACTGACTGACATCGTCAATAAAAAAAACAAGAATTGCCAAAAATCCGCGGTAAATCCCAGCTACTTTAAGCTTGCAATTCAACATATGTACTAAAATTGAAAACCTCGATATTTTTACGAAAGCTCGTCGATTTTTTTTAATGTCGCATAAAGATTTAAACTTGGATTTATACAGTTTTTGTTAAGGAACAAATTACATTCTTACAAACAGATAAATAAAATTAAAAATATAAAATAAAATAAAATAAATAGTAAAATCTTATCAATATGTGAGTGCCGTAAAGTTATTATAATTGTCTCTTGTTTTAATTAACGAATACTTTGTTTCTATATGAAGGTAATTTCGACATTTTGTTTTAATAAAGTTTAGTATCGAAAATATTCTTTCAGAATTTGCATAGGAATGTAAAGCTAATAGCAGACCTTAGCAGTATTATAATGCTTCCTTCAAGTCATTTAAAAAATTTTTCAAAACTTACAAAGGCAAATACGAAAAGGCGAAAACAAAAAGAGAATAAAAAAATGTCACGCTGTGAATTTTCAGAGCCATATATTTTTAGTATTCATCAAAAAATTGTACTAAAAACTACTGCGTAGTAGGAAAGTATACTGTAAACGAAGTCGTATCAATAAAGTGCAATTGTACCAAAAAAAAAAAACAAAACACTGTGAGGGGCATGTAACTAGATGTTGCATGTTGTTAGGCGCGCCTGCTATTCTTTTGGAGATATTTAGCGATCAAAATTAGCGATAGCGAATGCTGGAATCCGGCTGCAGGCTGATGTTCCGTGTAGCATATGTACATTTGTTTGTGTTTGTTTGAAATGTGTTTTTGCGAAGTGCTTAATGTCGTATTTAAATATTTGTGGCATTTTGTAAGCAAAGTAAATCACTTTTCTTCTATTTTGAAGCGGTTCGCCTAAGGAGCCCTGTAGTCGGAGGAGAAAGAGAAGCATGCCACTGAACTCTTTGGTTTTTGTTATTTTAAGCTCGAAAAGTGGGCGGTGCCACGCCCTCTTCATTTTTTTGTACCAGCCTCGATTTTTTTCCCACCCAATCTACTGGTCATAGTCTACATATGCATATAGTAGTCCACATCTGCATTTGTTTGTGGCAATTCTGTTTTATCACATCCAAAAAAAAATGGATAGTTATGTACGTGTCCACTCCTATTTTGCTGCATTATTTCGAATTATTTACATACGGATGTGTTAAAAATTATAAAATTATTTACATATGTGTTAGCAATTGGGTCAGAATTTCTGAAACGGGCCATTTCAATTATGTTATATCTTATTTCCAATCAGCAGTGGCATTTTTTCATGGCCATTAACAATGCAAACAAATGTCTAACTTTGATTTTACAAAAAAAAATTCTTATACATACATAATATGTATGTATGTATGTATATGTATTACATATTTCGTCCTTTTTACTTCAAAATTCAGTTACAAACGATCTAATTGACCGATTTTGACAATTCAACCGTCATTTTCATTCTTCTCTCTTCTTCTTGTACTCTTCAAGTACATAGGTTTCATTTATTTAAAAATAATTTTTAAGGGTAAATGTTTATAAAATTGTTGGTAAAAATATAATAAAAATAGTTTTCTCCACCACTTTTTCACACAGCAAATAAAACTACATATGCAAAATTTTACTCTCAAAAATTTATGTTGAGAAAAAAATGGATCGCAATGTGGAAGCCCGTTATTTTTACTTGCAGGCTGTCGCGCAATGCAACGAGCGCATTCGGACTTATTTTGGACAGGTGCGTCTGAAACCAGCGTACCTTCACCGGTATAATAATACCACTGCTGATTGGAAATAAAATATCACATAATTGAAGTGGCCCGTTTGAGAAATTCTGAAGCAATTATAAAATTATTTAAATACATATATATTAGACCTCTGCATGAGTTGATTCAAACTTCCAGCCAAACAGAGAACAGTAGAATTGGATATTCTACTTCATATACAAAACACTCAGCGTTCTAAATTTTGAAATTTATGTAAATTCATTTCGTTTTAAATCTTTTACCTTCAAATGGAAGAATGTGAACGAATGAATGAAAAACATTCAAATCATTCAAACTCATATGGTTATATTTTTTATAAACAAGTTTTTTCAACAAATTAAAACTGTGCTATAAAATTGTCAGCGAGAAAATGGACGTGTATTAAAGTTGGGTGGAAAAATATATACATATGGATTGAATTCGATGGTCGATGTGTATTATTTTTCGTCCATATTTTTCATTTCTACGAGTATAATTATAATGGTAAAACTTTGCAAGTACTGTTTCGCTTTAATCACCTTTTCTATAGCCGGATTGCAAAATACTAGTTTGGGGTTCTTACGGGATACTGTCTCACACCATTTCACGCGTTAATTTTAATAACTGAAATAAATAGCAAGACAAAGCAGAACAAATTGCTAAAACTCGCTAAAATATGAATCATGACCATCGGTCGTATTTATACTTACTTTCGCAGTATAATACTTTTTTTTATTCCAAAAATGGATACCGCGATTTTTTCCAAAATACTGCATTTATACTTTATACGGAAACACGTTTAAACATGCATATATATACTATTATGTAAAAAAAATTGGACACTATATCTTGATCGGTTTTGATTATTTTCCTTTCGGTATCGATAGTAGCGATGGTTTCATTTTGCCGCCACTATCGAATTTTTCTAAACACTATCGATAGTTGTATGTTGTTCACATTGTTGGAATTGGACTATAACACACATGCCTACATATATATGAATGTTGTGAACTCCTTTGTTTGTAAACATGTTCTTCGTGGTTTTTATTATAAGATGTGTTATTGAAATACATACACGTCTCATTTTGTTTTACACAAGTTATTTTTGTGTAAACAAGTAATCTTTTGGAGTTACGAAATAGGTTATATAGTAAAAGAAGAAACGAAGGCATTTACAGGCGATGGAATCTGTCACATCACTTGCAAAATTTTTCTAGGACCATAAAAAACGGATTCAAATTTGCATATTTACAAAATGTTGTGCCCAGTTTTCCAAATTAATTTTAAATTTGTCGGGCCGTTAAAATTTAAAATGACACAATTTTCTAGGAGATTGTGCTATTTAAAATTTTAAGTTTGATACATTTTGAAATTGGTTGGTAAAACCGGGCATTAGTGTTATATCTCAACATATGTAAGAAAGCTTTCGATAGTATCGAATTTTAGCACTATCACTATCGAAACAATCGAAATGTATACACTATCGATAGTTTTCCAACAATAGTTTGTAGCCTTTATTTTATTAGAAAAACCTAAATATAAAATATGGGGAAGATTGGATCACTATAACGTCCAAAACTAACAAAAAATGTGGGCCCAGTCATTAAATGTGATGGAATTTTGGTTAATTTTTGTTTCCTGCTTTCCACTCTCAGAAATCAAAGGTTATACTATAAAATGACTTAGGTGTAAATACTCATTTTTTCCCAATGTTTGGTGAGATTTTTTCATTGTTAAAAAAATTCTTTTCGCGAAATTATGCAAAAAGAAGCTGAAAATCAAAAATTAAGAAAATCAAAATTTGCACATATTTGCAAAGTCGCGCGCAAAGATTAAATTTTATGTTCGAAAACTAAATAAAATTCTCTAAAACATTCGTCTAATTTCCAGACCTGACGGACCGGTACTCACACTTTTTTTACTAATAATCTTTAGCATCTACATTTCAAAGTCAATTTTTTGGTAAGAAAATGGGAAAGAACCAAATAAATGATAAATACCTTTAGCTGAATATTCCACGACATTTAAATAATTGATTACAGTTGAAAAACAAATACTTTCTTTAATGGGTTAATCGCCAAAGGCCACTAAACTGATGTTTTTGGAAATATATCGTTCGCAAAGCTCGAAAACGGCCGAACCGATTTTTTTGAGATTTCAGACACCTGCCCCAGACGCTCCAAGGATGGTTATAGGCTAAACAAAATTTCAATGTATAAAGGGAGCGTGGCACCTTTCACACAAACCGATCTTTTCATATTGCATATCTCTGGAAGTGTTCATGGTAGAATACTGGAGCTTGGCACGGCGATATATGAAATCAATCTTATACTCATGGAGAAAAATGGACTACTTGGAAAGAGGGCGTGGCATATATATATAATTCTTTTGTATGTGTATTTGTGAGTGAAATCCTCCTAAATGCCCGGAACGATTTTAACAAATTTTTTTTTTGCGCTTTTGAGTGGCTCTCTGGATAGTGTAGTTTTACAATTTCACTCGCCAATTGGCGCTGGAGTTAAGTTATTACAAAAAATCTTATTTATGATCAAAATTTATTCAACAAAGTGTGATTGATTTTGACATCGCTCTCATAAGAAACAGGCTATAATGTCAAATTGAAATGAATTGTTAACCCATTTGAAAATATTTTTTTTTCAAATTTGAATTTGTTTAAAAGAAATTTACACAAACAGTTTTCAAGCAACAAATTTTCTTAATAAACGTGAAATTGATAAGAGACAAACCGCCGAGGAGAGCAAGTAAGCACATTTAAAGTTTGGTAATAAGTAAATATGTACGTTCGACTTTTCTTAAATATTTAATGTAAGGAAACCAAGATGAAACGGAGCAAAACTTTTGAACGGTGCGCTGTATGCAATAGAAGTCAGGAGTCCAATTGGACCAAAATTGGTAGGCTCATTATCCTTTGGTAGTTTGGTTGGTAGGATGAAGCTTTTGGTAGGCAAAAGTGAAATTGCAACCAAATTGAGCAATAAAATTTGTTTGCTTAAGATTGCATACTTCCAGTGCTATCTACTATTTATAGTAACTCTAAAAATATCTATGAATGGTAACTCTGTATTCATAGCAAGCAAAGGAAATAATGACAAGAGAAAGAGTGAAAGAAAGATGTTAAATGTCAAAAACTTGGCATTTGCGCGCCTTTCTTCAATTAAATTTAACAAACAAGCGAAAAGATTAGTGATGGACAAGTAAGTTAATTTTGCTTTATATTAGTTACTTTTTAATCGTTGTTTATTTGCAGGTATATCTATAAAGCCTCTAAACCGTCCGAAGTAAGTGTGGACAATAATAACGACGACTTGTTCAGGTAAAAAATTGCTACGAAGTAGGCATGTACATATGTGTCAATTAACAAATACTGAAAATTCTCGTGGTGATGAAAACTCGCCTGCGCCCAAAAACCAAACTCAGAAATAAACTAACCATCAGTACAATAAATAGTATTATGCACTGTAAAGAACTAGTACAAAAGGCTGATGCACATTACGTGTGGTCAGCAAAAAGAGATCTCAAAGATGTATGATTTTTTTACAAACGTTTTGTATACAATTAGGGGATATAAAAACTTTTTGTTTTTGATATAATATAGGATATAAAAACTTTTTGTTTTTAAACGAATAAATGCTTGAAATTGTATTGTCGAAGAAAAAAAAAAACGTTTGAAATGAATTGAATTGATCTCAAAGATATATATACTCGGTACGTTTTTTTTACAAACGTTTTGTGTACAATATTTTTGATACTTAGGTTGTTCACACTTGCTTGGTTATCAGGTTATCTGGTTAAAAATTATTATTCTGTAGTGTATTTTATTGTTGTAAACTGAATAAAAAATATAACCACATAACCAGATAACCTGATAACCAAGCAAGTGTGAACAACCTAACTTTTATTTAAACGCATAAAATGTCTGAATTTGTTGTTTTATACATCAAAATGTTTGATATGAATTGAATTAATATCAAAACTATATACAATGCTTATAACTGTTTTTTATACGATACGTTAATTAATTTATTTAAACGCCCGAATTTATTTTGTGTAAACTTCAAGTATTGCATGAATGGATAACCAACTGTAGCACAGTAAACCATATTATTTGGTATTTTAATGTATGCCTACTGTTAATCTGCAAAACCTGTAAATTTAATAAAATCTCGTTTTATTGATAAAAAATTGTTTGGTAGTTTGCAAACTGATTTGGTAGGCTTTTTGGTACCTTAAAATATTCTCAAGTGGCAACGCTGGTCAGGACACGAAAATAGAGCGATGTTTTAAACCACCTAGTTGCGAGTTAAGACGGCAGCGATGTAGTGTTGTACTACGTGATTCATCTCGCGTTTGTGAAAACCACTTCAAGGAAAGTGATTTCATTTGTTGTCCGTGCGAGTCAAGCACTTTCAAACGAGCTCGTTTATAAACAAACTATTTCGCATACAAAAAATGTATTTTCAAAATTGTTAGAGTTAAGCTCTCATATAAAATTGGAAATAAATGTAAAATTATACTTCTATTTAAATATAAAAATAAACGCACAAAGGCATACAACTTGGGCAATTTAAAAAAAGAAAATTGCTAAAACGATTTTATAAACAATTTGTTTTATTTTATTGACAAAATATATATATTCCAGGTAATGTAAGTAAAACAAAACTATAATCAAAATAAAAGCGTTGGTATCAGTGCTGACAAGATACATGCATCACTAAGGGTTAATTCGTTTGTTTATACTTTTTGACATTATAGTACCTCAAAAGAGAGCCGCACTGAGTTGTCAATCACACCTTGTTTATGATCCACTTTGGCTTATATTCAAAACTAGTGAACCCACATGGCGTCAAAACGCCAGCGTTTAATAAAATTTTTTAAACAGGTGAAACCCTATTCAAAAACCTCCAACAATATTCCTAATAATTAATCTAAACCATTTCTCAGTGACAGAGGTCCCGCATGGTGTCGGTTTTCATTTCATCAAATTTCAAATCTCCCTGTAACTTAAAAATAAAACCGTTTAAAAATAAAACCTGTGCACATCGATGTAGGATCCTAGGTCTTTTATTTGACTTCTCATTTTGGAAATTCGAAATAACGGTGCAGATGTGATGACCTTCAAAAAAAAAATAGATGGCAACTCTAATTAAAAATATTATCAGCATATAGTTTTCTTAAAACTCTTTCGTTTGACACTAATATTTCGATATTGCATTTATGTATCTTTCGTCTAAGTAAAACAAATTCGACTTTTTGAACAGCTGGCAACCCCTTTAAAAGTATTTTCAAACTAAAATTTTTCGCCTGGCATTGTTACACATATTTCAATTAACTGATGAATTAAGTTCAATTGAATTTTTTTTAAGCACATGGCAACTGTCCTAAATACAGTTTAGAAATAAATTATTTTCAAACCCATTTCGATTGATACCCATCTTTTGACAATCCATTTAAATTATTAAATAATTTGAGCTTAATTTTTTCAAAAAAAAAAAAACCAAATGTTCAGCTTAAAAATTTCTTAACACTTGTTCTTTTGATAACCCTATTTTAAAATTTCATGTAACTTATGTATAATGAAACGAAATACCACTTTCAAAACAGGCGGCAACCATCTTTAAAATTATTTTCTAACTAAAATTTCATATAACTGATAAATTAAGTGGAAATTTATTTTTAAGCACGTGGCAATCCTCCTCAATTTAGTTCTTAAATAAAGGATTTTAAACCCATTTCCATTTATAACCATCGGTTAGTAACTCATTTAATTTATTAAATAATTTTAGTTTAGCCATTTAAACTGGGGCAACCCTCAAACACATCAAAAATGTTCTAAATTGTCAAATTAAGTATTTCTTGAAGCTCTTTCATTTGACATCCATCGTTAATATTTCATATAGTTGGCAACCCTATTCAAAATATTTTTAAGCTACATACTACCTTCTTAAACCTCTTTTGCATGACACCCATATAGCGATGCCTTATTCACTTACCAAATTCCTTTAATTAAAATTGAATTACATTTTTTAACATGTGGCAACTTTCCTATACTTAGTTAAGTTATAAAACCTTTTCAAAACCATTTCGATTGATACCCATATTTAATAATTCATTTAACATTTTATATAATTTGAGCTTAATTTCTTAACAGGTGGCAACTTCTTTCGAAAAAGTAAAACCTTCTTGAATATCCACACCCTAAGCCCAAACGGTGTGGATCTGATGGCATTGATTATTAAATTATTTGAATGCAATTTTTTATCAGGTGGCAACTCTTTTCGAAAAAATAAAATCGAACGAACAGTGCAGATCTTTTAGGCTGCACAAAAAATGCCTTCGCGTATTATATATAAAGGTAGATAATTTGGATTTAACTTTTTACACAGGTGGCAACCCCCCTCAAACTCATAAAATATATTCTCAATGTGCAAACTAAGATTTCGTAACACTTTTTTGTTTTATATCGATAATTGAATTAAATAATAGACTTTTCGAACAGGTGGCAACCCTATTAAAAATATGTTCAATCTAAAATCTTCATAAATCTCTTTCGTCTGACAGCCATATTGTTATACCTATTTTAATTACCCCATTGCCTTAATTCAAATTCAATTTGATTGTTTAAACAGGTGGCAACCCTCCTACACGCAGTTAAGAAATAAAGTATTTTCAAAACTACTGCGATACTGCGATTAGCAAATATTGATTTAACTATTTAAATAATTTGAACTTGATTTTTAAACAGGTGGCAGCCCTCTTCAAACACTTTAAAAATATTCTAAACGTTCCAACTAAAGATCTCTTAAGTTTCATTAGACTTTTCACACAGGTGGCAACCCTCTTCAAAATGTTTACAAACTACTACATACTTAACCTTTACCGTCTGGCACAAATACATATTTCTATTACCTAATTCCCCCAATTCAAATTGAATTTGATTTTTTTAACAGGTGGCAACCCTCCTAAATTTAAATTAAGAAACAAACATTTTCAAAACTATATCCATTTATGCCCATTTTATAATAATTGGTTTAGCTTTTAAAATAATTTGAACTTAATTTTTTAAATGGTGGCAACTCTTTTTCGAAAAAGTTAAACCTTATTGCACACCTACAGCCAGAGCCCTTTGATTTGGCACCTCACTTTTGAAAATCGAACGAACAGTGTGAATCTGCTGACATTGATTAGTAAATTATTTGAATGCAGTTTTTTATCAGGTGTCAACTCCTTTCGAAAAAATAAAGCTTTATTGCACATCTACAGGCCCAGCGCTTTAATTTTGCACCCCATTTTTGAAGATCGAGCGAACGGTGCAGATCTTTTATGCGGAACAAAAAATGCTTTCGCGTATTATTTTGAACTTAATTTCTTAACAGGTGGCAACCTTTTTCGAAGAAATAAAACCTTATTGCACATCTACAGGCCAAGCGCTTTAATTTGACACCCCAATTTTGAAAATCGAGCGAACGGTGCAGATATTTTAGGCTGCACAAAAAATGCCTTCGCGTATTATATATAATAGAAGATATGTATTGGTAACGGTAAAGGCAATACTACTGCCAAAAAGGGCTGCCAGGTGGCGCTGGAGTCATTAGAATAATCGCCTAGATAGAAAAAGTGCCGTGAATATCAGATTTAATCGACTTGTTGCACCATTGAGCATATCGCACTCTTGTGTGTTACGATTAGCCCAACGGATGTGATTTGCCAGTATTATTATGCGTTAAAGCTTCACTCGGAGACACCAGGTTTGAGTTGTGCAGGAGTAAATCACAAATAACCACCGATAAAGCAACCGCCAGGACCATTGCGCGCATTTACTGTAATACTTAATTTAAGATAATTGAATTTAATTTTTAAAAATTTGGAAACCCTTGTGAAAGACTTAAATATTATCCAAAACTATCAAACTAAAGGTTTCTTAACAATATTTCGTTAGGCAACCATATTTTAATTCTTCAGATAGCTTGCGTATAGTTAATTTAAATTTGACTTTTCAAACAGGTGGCAACCCTTTTCAAAATATATTCGAACTACAGCTTTTTTAAGCCTCTTGACGTCCATTTTTTAATATAATTTTGAAATAAATAACTCCCTTAATTGAAGTTGAATTTGATTTTTTTTAAAGGGTGGCAGCCCTCATCCATGAGTAAATAATGATTTTATATATCTCCATACCAAGTTCCAGTAATCTATCAAAAATATTTCCTGAGTAATGCAGTATAAAAAATTCTGTTTGTATTGGAGGTTCACGCCCCTTGTATAATCGAGATTACATCTGTCCTATATTTTAAGTTGGGCTAAATAGTACAAAAAATTTCATGATGATCGGTTGACTAGTTAAAGCGTGAAAGCGTAGCAAACAAACAAACTCACTTTCGGATTTATAATATCAGTAAGTAAGGATATACTGTTTTTTTGTCCGAAAAAAGGGAATGCATTTTATGGAAATTGTTTTTTTTTCTGCTACAGAGATAGAGTATATTCGATTAAGAATGCCCGCGGTAAATCGTTGATAAATCTAAAGATTCTCCTAATTCCATATATACACATTTGATGTTGCCATTTTTTGTAATTTTTTTTGCCTTTTCTACCTTAAAGGCCACTATGCAGCTCTCAAGAAAACCAAAAACTACATCTAAAATGACGTACAAGAATTGGCTAAAAAATTTTCATGTAAGAAATATGCTACGCTTTCTACTACGGTTTTCTAAAGTTTTTTGTGAAAAAGAGCACAAGGCAACCCATGTTTGCAACAGAAGTATATGCCCGTTCTATTATTTCTTGAGGAAAGAGTGAGGCAACATGCTGTGAAGTATCAGATGTCAAAATTCCTTGGACAATTTGGAAATATAATATAATGTAAATTTTTTTCTTTACCGTTTCCTTGAGAGCTGCATACTGGCCTTTAATTGTAAAGAGCAAGGAAAAAACCTTATTCTTGATAATATGAAAGGTTTAAACGTTCCATTTTTAAATTGGTTGCCACTTGTATCAACTCACGTCGAGCACACGTTTAGTGAATTCCAAAATTTCCAAATTTCAAAATTCATTTTGTGGTTCAATGTTACTAAAACCATAGAGATTAAAATTTTGTGAGTTAAAAACTCGAAAGGAGAAAATAGTCAAAGATTCAAAGTGGAAAATTTTCATATAATGAAATAAGTTCATAGTTTTTCTCTTTTTAATAATACTAATAGATTGGCGCTTTCACATAAGTTAGTGTTTGGCCGAGCTTCTCCTCCGATTTGTGGCGTGCGCATTGATGATGTCACACAAAGCGGAGGGACCTACAGTTTTACGCCGACTCCGAACGGCGATTGTATTTTTATGAGAAGCTGTTTTTCATGGCAGAAATACACTCGGAGGTTTGCCATTGCCTGCCGAGGGACGACCGCTGTTAAGAAAAAACCTTTTTTTCTATATTTTTTGCGATGTTGCTTTGACCAGGGTTTGAACCCAGGCGTTGCGGAGTGGAAGCGCGCACTGCTTACCACTACACCACAGCGGCCGACTCTCTCTCTTTTTACTTGTAAAATAAACATTTCTAAAATAAATGTAATTTTTCACTATTTTTCGGTTTTTGTCTTTTTAGTGCCATTTTGCGATTTCTGTAGCCTTTTTCTGCCTATTTCGCTATTTTATTTTGCCTTTTTTATAGGTTTTTAGGTCCTAGAAATCCGTTCCCTGATCATGACTATAGGCCTTTCGGTTTTCTTGGTAACTCTAAACTAATTGTCTATGTGAGAACATACGGATCAGCCACGCTAATCTAACCTGTATTTCTCAACCAAAAATTAACGTTGTATTGTGCTGGGCTATATACCCAGGCAGCGTAAAAAGAATTACACTTATGCATTAAAATAATTGAGACCAATACCATTTTTACCTAATGGTTCTACTTTTCATATGTTGATTACAAGTAACAAAAATTTATGCATGTAGGTATGTATGAGAGAAACACAGAAACATATTCAAATTCATAAAAAAAAAAAGATTATCATTCATATTAATTTAATTTGTTTTACAACATTTGAACGTTGCTATGTCGATACTCATATCAATAACTCATTCAATTAGAATATGAATGATTAGTTTGTCGTTTTGAATGGATTCATGCAGACGTCTAATATATGTATATGCATACTACATATTTTTATTTCCTTCATTTATTTTTTCTCAGTGTTTTCTTATTTCCAAAATACTTCTTGCACCAAAAAAATGCAGTCGAAACCATATTTTTAATGGTGCTCTAACACTTGTTATTGTGTTTTTCACTTTTTAATAGGAATTTTCTTTTCAACCTCAAATTTCATTCATTCATTAGTGTTCTATCTTAATTTCCATTCTATTTTAAATTCAGTTCGATAGATACTCACGTAGAGTATGTCGTAGATCGTGCAATCGCTCAATAATAAGTTTTTCGAAAATTATTAGTTGTTTTGCAGGAGAATGCAAATTTTTGAGTAAGCCAATAAAAAAAATATGTTCAACAACATATGTAATACAAACAATTGTATCTAATAATAATAACAGCGAATTATAATGTCTAAAAGCGCGAAAAATGTCGCGCTTATTCAGTTATAAACTCGTTACTGTTTTTTTAGTGGTAAATGTAAACGTGTGGAGATTTTTCAGCTTCTAAAAATTATTAGTGTTTATGCTGTAATGTCAAAGTGCTATCTTATGGAGCTGCTTTAAGAACTCTCGAAAATTTTCGGTTTAAATCAGTTTTTTAATTCCGAAAAATGTTATTCAATATTTATTTTTATTATATGTACTCAATACTTAACCGTGCATACTTATATACAAAAATACGCACTGATGTATGTAGTATGTATGTATTTACTTCGAAATTCCAACGATCTACAGTTTTTTGCAACTGTTTTTAACCGACACTATAATCCAACGTACATAACTGTAAATTTATTGCGGTGTTCTGTTTTTTGCTACGAAAGTTTGCAGATGGAAAGTTTTCGGAAAATTCCCAATGGATTTTCGAATATTCTATTGAAATTTGAGTACGTGCTAAAATAAGTTTTCAGTGGGTGTTATTCATATTAGAGGGCTGCATGAATCCATTCAAACTTCTAGCCAACCAGAGTACAGTAGATTTGAATATTTTACTTCAAATACAAAACACTCAGCGTTTAGAATTTTGTAAGTTATGAAAAAACATTTTGTTTTACATTTTCTACCTTCAATTGGAATAATGTAAATGAATGAGTGAAAAACATTCAAATCATTCAAACTCATTTCGGTAAAAGTTTTTTTCTACAAACAAACAGTTTCGTATTGTAATAGGAGCGCAGCAATACATACATACATACATATGTATGTTTGAACATATGTACATAGAAAAAAATTTTTTTTGGATATTCATACAAAAAATTGTCATTTATTTCACTTCCATTTATTTTCACTTTGTTTGAATATTGTAATGTCGATACATATATCATAACAGGTATTCACTCAAATTCAAAAAAATTTGAAGACAAAACTAATCATTCGTTTTGTATATGAATAATACATAAGCCGTTTTGAATAAATTCACGCAGACCTCTAATACATATGTATGTACGTACTTTTACATAAGTGAATATATACGTACATTTGTACTAACATTAATGCACGTGTGTGTGTATGTAACGGAACTTAAATTTAAACGGAAAATTAAATCATGATTGAAAAATGCAATATAGCGTCATATAGAAAAAGTGCAAAATTTAGCAGCATGTATATACCTGGTTGAAATGCAAGCTGAAAAAAAATGGTCCTCTTGTGCAGATAACCACATTTAACTCAAAAATATTCATATGTATATACATTCATACATACCCATAAGAAGCATATTTATGCACACACCTACTCTAAAAATTTTTCGCATCGTTTACCGATGAGCGATACTCAGGGAAAGCAAGCAACTCGTCATATTTCAGCTAGAAGTACATAATGAAAGGAAACTTTTATGAAAAAAGAAAAATTTATTTTTAGTCAGGCTGAGCAAAGCATACATGAGTAGATTTATTTAGATTCGAATTTAAAAATAGTCCACCGAAATAAGTAAGAAAATCACTTAAAAGCTATAAGCAGTAATCAGTGGCTAAAACCAAAAGAAGTGAAATATATCAATTAAAACCTTGCCTTACATTTAACGTGTGTGTGTGTGAGTTTGAATGCATGAATGTGAGTGCACGGTGGCATTGGAGTACTTCCATATAGCTACATACATATATACATACCCTGTGGGAAATATCTCTAGTTCTGAACTGGGGCGCTTCTAGTACATTTAGACCCAGTACTGGTTCGCGATAAATCTCTTTTGCATGCAAGCAACTGGCGAATTTAACATGGCGATGTCCTAGGAAGTGTCAATTGCCCCCCGCTGCAACCCTTTTTCGATAGTTCCGAACTAGTCCTAAATTCTATAGTTCCGAACCAGTTATAAAATCGACAGACGAAAGAAAAAGGTATTATGATTTTTCAATCTTTTCGGTTCTTCCGTGTGCGATTTTACATTATTTTCAAAGAAACATTTTTTAAATTTGAAATGAAATTTGTTTGAATGATTGTAAGAAATGTACGTTTACATACCTTTGGCTGTAGCTGACTTTGAAGAGGTGCTCGCTGTTATTGGTTAGATTCTAGACGGCCCCAAGATGTTAATATGTTAACACAAAGCTTTCTTTTGTATTACCAAACTATGAAATAGCATCTACGAAGCACAGAATAGAAGCGTACTTGAACGAAAAAGCCGCCGAACACATATCTATGTAAAGTAAACAAGCCCCCCCCCTGCATTCCTTATTCGATAGTTCCGAAATAGTTCTAAATTCGACAAATAGGATCTAGTTCGTTCTGCATCCCTTTTTCTATAGTTTTGAACCATTTCTAAATTCGTCACTTTAGATATAGATTTCTAGTGAAAAAAACTGAAAAAATTAGTTTCTTAAAAGTACCACTTTTCGCCGATTTTGGACTGGTGGGGATCTAGTTCCTATCGGACTAGTTCCTTTTTGGCGATAAAGACCTAGTACGGAACTAGAAATTTGATTCACTAGTCCGCGGTTTCCCTGCAGGGTATAGTTAATAACGTATATGTGTAGGTATGTATATACATATGTGCAAGCATACATAAGTGCAAATTTTAGATTCGTACAATTGAACGGGTGAAATAGTTGAAATTAAAAAATAATGACGTTAATAAGCATAGTGGAATAACCGAATATTATTACGAAATTTATTAAAACGATCGAAAGCACTGCTGCCAATGTTCGCGTTTTGGTAAGGCGTTTTTTTTTAATTCTATAAATAACATTATTCCAAACGTCTAAAGAATTTTAAAAATTAACGTCATCGCTTATTCATTTAGTGCAGTTCGTTATGTCTTAACATTGTTTGGGGCAATAATGAAACAAATTGTGGCTCGATAAAGCAATGAAGTTCCGTTTCGATAATGTTAGAAATACGTACATATACATACATCATTCAAGTGTATTTGTGAATATGCAAATATACATATGTATTTGTGTAACGCACATTTATCTATAAAAAATTATAAGAAAAAATTAAACCAAAATCTAAAAATAAACCTGTATGTGTGCGTAAATCATACATTTTTATGTGCATTCAGTTAGAAATAAATATGTATATGTGCCTAACTATATGTAAAGGTGATGTAAAGATGAGTAAAAATATATATATATTCGAATGTGTGTCCTGTTGGCTTACCATCGAGATTAGGGTTACAAATTGCAGTGAATTTGCAAAATGAGCAAACATGGGCGTTGTCAAGAGTGAAAATCCGAAATTCTTTACTTCAGATAGAACTGAGTCATAGCTCCCGGATGTGCATATTTACATTTGTCCCACTCCATAAAAAAGAACTTTCGATAATTATAAATTAACTCAACACTTAAAGAGTAAAAAAATACACAAATATTTATGACAAGTGATCTACCAACAACAAAAAAACTAAGGTGTTAGTGCCTCTTCAACAACAACAATCCTCCGCAGCTTTACATACATATACAAATGCCAAACTATTTTTCTCATGCATTTTATGCCCTTGCCGGCTTTAAGTATAAATATATAACGACCGCTTGACAAACCATTCATTCAAGGCCCTGGGTACGCGAGTGAGCATCGAAAGCGATCGGCAACTCCATATAACCTCCACAACGGACATTTATTGTCCTAAATATGTACATACATATGAGGCATTCTCTGCAAAAAAAGCCACTCGAAAAAAAAGGTCTATATTTTTTTTGGCAATGATATATCTTATAGTACATGCAAAAACTAAAATAAAAAATATGGTGTTAGGTCTGTGTAATTCGGGGTTGCCATACTGTCAGGGGTCAAAGTTTTTTGCAAACAAATTTTTGAACCGCCATAACTTTTAAACGAATGAACGGATTTTAAAACGCCATTAGACTTTTTTGTACAAACTTTCTTAGACTTTAAAACTGTGTATCATAAAAAAATTTAAAATTAATATTTCATAGAAATTTTTTTTTTAATTTTTAACCTTTTATGCCCCCTTAGATTTTTTGCAAAAATACCCCAAAATGTTCCTTATTTCATCACCTTTTTACCCCCCAAAGGGAATTTTGGGACAGCAATATTTGTATGAGTTACAAATAAAAAACCAACTCAGCGCAACGCTCTCAATCCAAGCAATTTCTTTGTTTGCCTACAAATTGCAATAACTTGTCAGCAGAAGAGAAAGGGAAGTAAAAAGTAAGACAAGCAAACAGGATTCGTTAGAATTCAAACTGTCGCTATGATGAAAAATCATTGATTTATGGGCTTTTATTACCTGCATTTAGCGTA
>NW_023458563.1:37218530-37240484 GCF_013731165.1 Rhagoletis pomonella
CGGAAAGGTGGAAAACATATATTTAATACTTGCGCCGGGTATTTAATTATCGGCTCCGCCCGAACTTGGACTTTCTTACTTCTTTATTTTAGTTTTTGCATGTACTATAAGATATATCATTGCCAAAAAAAATATAGAACTTTTTTTTCGAGTGGCTTTTTTTGCAGAGAATGCCTCATATGTGTTGTGAGGATCTACACTCAAACGATTCCTGCATAACTTACTTAACTAGATCCTTAGATTTGGCCTGTAGTTGATTTAAAAACTATTGGAATACTACAAAGGCAAATCTCAAAAATTGCTTCTTAGGAGTCTTAGTGAACCAACCAATAATTTTTTTTTCCATTTTTGTCGTTTGAGCGTCCCATAGGAAGTTTACTCCTTCTGATAGCCAGGCAGCTATAGCATCGTATCAAAACGTGCCTAAGCTATTTAGTTAAATAATGGAAAAAACAGCTAAGCTCGTTGAATAAATTGGCCAACTCTCTTGCCTGTGTTACCGCCTATAGGCAGCAATGACACTGGGATACCAGCAAAAATATAACATTTTCACATTAAATTAATCCCCTTTCAATTTATGTAAATAAAACCTTTGTCAAACTGAAGGAAACCCTTTTCAAATCAAATGAAACCGTTGTGCAACTGAATAAAACCTTTTTTTAAATTACATGCAACCTTTTGCAAATTGAATGAAACCTTTTGCAAATTGAATGAAACCCTTTTAAATGTGAATGAAACTACTTTCAAATTGAATGAAACAAAGAATTTTGGAGTTCATATCGAACACTTTGGTGCAGCTAATGTTAAACACTTTACATCTTAACAAGAATGATAGAATACAAGATTGCGCCGATGGGGCTGAGAGCAGCCGAGTGTGACGTCGTAAAATATTGATAATGACAGAGTAAGTAAAGAAGTATTTCGAAAGAAGCGATTATGTGGTATGAAATAATGCTGCAAGGAATAGGTAGAATTGCACCTAAATACTCTTCGCCGTTTTAAACTGGAACTTATACTCGGTACAAGTACACCATTTAAGGTACATTTGGAACTTACATAGCTAAATACCTTATCGGGAAATTGTTTATTGTAGAGAACGCAAGCAAACAATAGCAAACATATCGGTATCGTTTAGTTTCGCTCATACAAGGTAACGAAGCACAATTGATTCAAATCACTCGGAAACATTTTGCGGTAACCTTACTCTGCTAGCGTTTTCGATAGCTAAGGCCCCGTCTCCACAGCAAAACACTGATGTCGTGATAACCATGAATATATATTTCCATATATTTCCAATGGAGACCGCAAATTTCTCATGGGCTGCAATATATGTCAGCGCTTATTGGTTGACATCTATTGCAGGCAATTTGATAGTTTGACAGCCATATTTTCATTTGAAAGAAAGCGTGCTGGTGGTAACATCGATGAAATTTTGATATTAAATCAAAATAAAAATCTACTCCCTATGGATTATTTATGATTATTTTTTTGGAAATTATTTAGCAAGTTTTTTAAAGATTTAAATATTTTTAAACACCGAAATTTGGAGAATTTTGTCTGGTGGCGTCAAGCGGAAAATGCTTATTTCACGACATCAAAGTGCCCACACACAAAAACTTGTAATCATATTGCTTGTCAAAATGACAGTTGGTAGGCCATCGGTGTTTGCCTGTGGAGTTCTGCGGTTACGCAAACCAAACAATTGAATCAGGTATGGGTAGAGACTTAGCAGCTGTGATCGGACTTAAAAAGAATTCTGTGTGGTAGAATCTGGAAAAAAATGTGGTAGATTTAAAAAAAATGTTGTAGATCTTAGGTTTTGGTTCAAATTTTGCACAAAAATTAAAAAAATTCTGCCAGGTTTCACCTAAATTGCAAACTTTTTAATTATACTCTAAAAAAAATTAATTTTAGTATAACAAAGTGCAAGATTGAAGTTGCTAAAAATTGCGTTGAGTTTTGGCAATTTTTTTCCTTGACAGTGTAGAGCAGTTCCTTCCATATCAAGATATTTTTCGAGCATACATTTTTTTGCAGCCTTGCCGAGTGCTGCCAACTTTCCTTTTTATCACATCACGATGTAGCGAACAAATGTGGCACGTTACGGAAACCGCTACTTGGGATTTGCCGATTTTGACAATTCTCAAGTAAATGTAAACAACGCCTCAAAAACTTTAGATGCACTTAAATTTGCTAACACTTTCACAAAAAACAGCCGTTTTTTAACATTTGCGCTATTAATTCTTTTTATAAATCATATATTTGGAAATTTAACATAATGCAACAACGTTTCCTGTCGAAAAATTTATTATTGAGAAAATTTACTATTTTACAGTTTGTTTTATCCTCCCATTCGGTTTTGTTTACTTTTACTTGAGAAATTTCGTCGCCGCCGGGAATGTGGAATCTTGTATTATATCACTCTTGTTACCATATAATTTTTCTGCTCTTAAAATTAAGAAAATCATGTCGAGCAAAAATAAAAATTAGGTACTCAAAAACGCGAATATGTGGTAGATGCTCAAAAAGGTGGCAGATCTATTACAATGTGGTAGACGTCCGATCACTGCTTAGCAGGTGCTAAAAGAGCGTAAGCATGGCTTGTACGTATACAAGCGAGAGCGTAATGATGAGAACGCGATAGCATGCAAAATACATTGGATACACTAAAGCTGAAATTAGTCAAGAACGTAAACCTACCGGTACGTAAACCCGAGTCAGCTGACATGATCTGTCTTACCAGAGCGCCATGTAAATGAAAACTCAACACCGCAGAATTTTTCTGTAGTTGTAGCCCGTAGCGCAGAAATCTTCGGAATTTAGATTTTTCCGTGTCAGCTGATTTCTTCCTTCTATAGATGGTTGCCACTTCGTCAGTTTTGCAGATGGTAAAAAAGTTATAATTTCCTATTCAAAATACGTTTAAACTATTTGAAATTTATTAATGAATAAGGTTTTTTGTTGAAAACTAAGTAGCTTATATTTAGCTACGATCTATTATAGCACGAAAAATAGTAGTTGAAAAGGTAAGTTTATGAAAAAGCATTGATCAGTGGCAACACTGTAGTAAGCAACACTGAGGGCTCCAGTAATCGACAAAATTCTGCGTACACAGACTGCGGTTAAGTATACGTTCTGCGTTCTTGACTAATTTCAGCTTTACACATACCCACTTTTAGCTCACGCTTGTTTTTGGTAGTACCCGCCTCTGAATTGAATGCAGAGAAGTAGGGAAACAAGCAAAACATAAAGTTAGTGCTCACATCACAAAACCAAACCATTCGTTTAGTGATCCCCTAGTATACATAAATACAGTGGCGTAGCCAGGATTTCGCAAAGGGGGGCAGGGGGATGAAACAAAACTTCAACGATAGCTTTAAGGTGAGCCCCTCAATGGCTAGAAGCGTCGCCTGTGTGTAATTTTTCATACATACATGAGCCCTTCTTACCGTTATACATATATTTCTTGTATAGCGATCGGTTTTATGAAGGTTTTGTAAGACAGTACTCGTAGAATGTGCTTTTTATAAGGGTTTTATAATGCTCTTAATAAAGAACATATATTCTAAAAGAGGTTCATAAGGCTGTGCGTATAGACATATTTGTATAGGACTCTTTTTTATCCTGTTTTCTTTTCCATTGCATGATTAGTACAAATCCTCTACAAATTTACGCTTTTAGATCTCTATAAGTTTCTTCATTCTGAATCATCAACGAGCAAATTTATACACTTCTATAAGAAATTGCGTATTCTCTTTTCGAAGTAGAGTTTGTCTTCATAAAGATCATAAATACTATTCAGTAGCGTGGGCCGAAAATCCGCTTTTTTCGAATTTTGAGTGGTAGTAGCAAAAATATGGTTCATTATGCTCTAAAAACAATCTTTGTGAAAAATTACAATTTTTGGTCAATATCTTACGCTCGCCCAAGTCCATCAAAGTTCAATGTGCCCAAAAACTAAAAATTAATAAATACATTAATTAATATATTTGTTTTCCTAAAATTGCAAGTATTTTCGAAAGTATTCGTTTTTTAGAGCATCATGAACCATATTTTTGCAATTACCAATCAAAATTCTTAAAAAGCGGATATTCGGTCCACGCTACTATTTCAGTCATACCATTTCGTATTTTGCTAGATAATAAAAAATGCTTTGTGTTGAAGTTTTATACTTATACATATATGTACATTTTTTGTGTAGATTAACTACTCTTCCTCTTGTCGAAGTTGGATTCCTCTTCACAAAGATCATTAGTAATCTTTAACTATAGCAGTCTGGAACTTTAGTAGATAACACAGACCTGCGATGTTATCTCCCTTAAAAAATGAATTAGAAATTTTAGTAGGTATTAGGTACTAAGCTACGAAAAAAATAAATAAAAAATTCCATCACGTAAATTTTCCGAGAATATTCATTTTTGATTTTCTTTAATATTACAGCATATTACTAGCATCAGCTTCCAATTTCCATACGTCTTTCTGATTTACTGAGAGTTTTATATAAATTTACTCAATTCATAAAAGAGTTAGCATTATCAAACTCTCCAAGTACATTATTCTGAACTTTAATAAACAAATTGGTTTTTATAAGTGTCTTTGGATAGAAATCTGGTTGTAGCGCATCATTTTTTAATATTTTTAATGAGAAAAAAAAACAAGTTCGAAAGGCAAAAATTAAAATTTTCGTTTTCTTATGAGAAGCCTTTTCGTGGCAGGAACACACTCGGAGGTTCGCCTTTGCCTGTCGAGAAGCGTTCGCTGTTAGAAAACGCCTTTTCTAAATTACATGTTGCTCGGGCCACGGATCGAACTAGATCCTACGAAGTAGTAGTACGCACCTTTAACTAATCAGTTACAAATGTTCATAAAATTACGTTCAGAAAAAATTTCGAAAAAATTAGACAACGTCCTGAAATTGTTATTCAATTGATTCCTAAATTCAATTGATTTCTCAAATTATTTCTGTTTCGTATGACATTTCTCATGAAATGCTTAGTCAGTGTCAGAGATAAGGTCTACTCAAGGTGCCTTTTAAATATTTTATGAACTCATTTTGTAGACTACTATTCTTATAGTACAACATACAATTTACAACTAACTATAGATCGGAGCTTCCCAAACTCTTTTTTCTCATAGACCCCTTTCAAAAATTTACTGGTTTCGGTGGACCCCCTGCTGATACATTTCTAAATATTCCCAAAGCTCGTAAAAAATTAAATGTGAAAATCAGATCTAACAATGTAAATTTGCATCGCCGGTGAATTCAAAAACTAAACTCAGAGTGGCCAAAAGAAAAGTAAAATATTTTCTTGTGTTCTATTTATAAAAATAATGTGACACTTGTCGGTTTTAAAAAATAGAGCTCGTAAATACATCAAAATACTCCCTCGCTCGGAATAGTTATATTTTTTAAGAGCACTGCGAGTGCTATAGGGATGGGTAAATTCGATATTCGAAGCTTCGATATTCGAAATTTAATCGAATTTTAGCTCCAAAATGGCGAATTTTTGAAATCGAACTTTGTGTTGCTAAAATTCGGATAAGATCGAATTTTCCCGAAAAAATCGAATTTCATCTTTATTTCCAAAAAATCAACTCTTCAACTTTCTCCTTTCTGACTAAATTTTCCATATCTGTGTGTGACACTCCACTTGTGTTAGGGATTCAAGTAAAAATATAAATGTTTTTCGCTCTGATGCATCGAAACAAGAAATCTGTGCCTAGAAGGAACTGTTATTCCAAACTCAATTTTAAAAATTGTTTTGTAAAAAACTAGTTTTTTTGATTTTTTATTTTAAATTTTTAGAGGCTTTTACGTTGGTAGCTTTTGCGTGAGAAGACCCCTAATAAAATTTTCCGGAGAATAATTTTTTAGAATATATCAATCCACAAACGATCTGCCAAATTTGCTTTTTGCGCGATTTCTCGAAGTGAGTGTCAAAATTACCCTTTTAGGCGGAAGCTAATGGGTTAAAATGTTCTACGAAAATATTTCTCAAGAAATTTTAATATATATGTCTTAAACTTTAATTTCGCTCGGACATTTATTTTAACTATTTTTTCGACTTTTCTGAGAACTACTGGATGGGTATACATTCAGAAAATGTTAACAAAGTCCAGGCTGGTTTCGGCTGTCGCACAGTGTAATTTGAGTTTAACTTTTTAAACAAGTGGCCACTCTCTTCAAGCACCTCAAAAATATTTTAATTGTTGCATAGTATTTTAAGCACAACACTTTTTTTTTAACTAAAATCGACTTTTCAAACAGGTGGCAACCCCCAAATGTAATTAAAAAATAAAGTTTATTCAAAACCATTTCGATTGATGCCCATATTGGAGTAACTTATTTAACTTATTAAATAATTTGATTTTGATTTTCTTACATATGGCACAAATCTAAAACCATGTTACAGGGCAAGCCCTTTCATTTGACACCTGCCCCTTTTTTGAAAATCGAACGAAAGATACAGATTTTATGACTTGGTGTTAAATATTGAACGCAAACATCTCCGAACGCGATTAGGAAGTTTCGCTTCCAAAAATTTTTGCAAAATTCGCAAAAATTCGAATGAAATCGAATTTGCACCACCAAATTTCGAATCGAATAATCGAATGGTTGGACAATCTTCGAAATTCGAAAAAAATCGAATTTCAACCCCCCACTACCCATCCCTAGAGCGCTAGCGTTATTTACATTATCTTCACCATAAACTCATCAAATGTTGGGCTCACTCATGCCTTTGGACGTGGAGTATATCGTCACCTGAAATGCAAAAAGATGTAACAAACATCATCGTTGAAAGGCAAAAAGTCATAACTAATAAAAAATTCAAAACTCACTTTTTGATTTATATGATGGATTTCATCGAATTACAACTTCCCACATCATTTTATGAAAAAAAAAATAAAATATTAGTCACGACTTTTTCCATTTCATCTACGATGTTGTTACGTGTTTTTGCATTTCAGCTGACGATATGTAAAATAGTTTATTTGTGGTAATGGCATCATTTTTATTTTTATCGCTCCTGAGGCGAAAAATATATGTCACATTTTTAAAACACAAAACTTAAAACATCGACGGCTAAGCTTTTTACGCCAAACTTTTAATTCAGAAACTGGCAATAGAGAAAAGAACGAGTTCAAAAAAATCGATGACAAATAACCAAACAAGCAAGAAGCACAAAAAGTGTTCCACCGTCTCATCTTCTTCAAGGCAAGATGGGCAAATGGACTTGTCATTTACGCCTATCACAGTCAGGTGTTTGTGCCACGTGAAGTGACCAGTCAGCTGTCCAGCAAGTTGTCTGCAATGTCGTCTGCTCAGTGAGAGCAAAATATTAGATAGACCTTGTGAGATTGAAGGCAACATGAGTTTTGCCCACCTGCATCCCCTCGATGCCTCTCTGTCATTGCTGAGCGAAGTATTCACCCAGTTTCTGATGGTGGCTTCGATTGCCGGGGTGGGAGTGCTAAACTGGTTGGGGACCGAGGAATGCCTGGTCTGAGCCAACTCTGGCCAAATGATCAGATGTCTCATAACCAGGTACTCCAGAGTGACCTGGCACCCAGAGTAAAACAACCTCGTTATGTTCACCATCATATTTTAGTCGAGATTTGCATTGACGAACTAGTTTGGAAGTACTTAAATAGAGGGCTGGTCAATGCCTTAAGTGCAGCTTGGTTGTCACTGCAGTCATGTAAACTCCTTCCCCTCCACTTATGTTCAACCACGTAGTCCATGGCTTTGAGTACTGCAATTACCTCAGCCTGGAAGACCGAAGCAGATTCCTTTACAGAAAAGTGAAGCTTATCTCCATTAACCTCGAAAAAGACCCCGGATCATGACCCAGAGTCAGTTTTGGAGCCATAAGTGAAGATTAGACAATGTGTGAGTCAGCGATGGAATCAAACCAGCATTCAGTCTTAGGGAACTCAACATTATAGAATCTCTTCAGCAAAGGTAATGGTGGCGTACTATCCTGTATCATTGAAAAGATATAAATCTCTGCCGCCAGCAATTTTCGCCGCGCCCCAGTCATTGTCTTACCAGCATCCGGTTCTTTTTAGTCTGCAGGTGGCCTTTAAGGCTTCCCAAAGTATGAAAACGCAAAGTGACGGTAAGTGCAGCAGTGCGTCAATAGCACTATACACCACTCAAAAAAATTAAAGTTAAATAAAGAGGCTATCAAGCAACCATTTTGGTTCTTTACATCGAAACCAGATAAATTTTCGTGGACCCCCATTTACAACTCATGGACCCCCATATTCTTTTCAAGTCACCGTGGACCCCCGTCGAGTCTTCCGTGGACCCCTGGGGGTTCAGCTGAACCACTTTGGGAATCACTGCTATAGATCAACAGTTCACACTATGAAGATCCGCCCGTTGGAGCCCTTTTGGTCATATAAGAGTTTAATATATATTTTATAGAGCAAAATGTAAGAGTATTTGCTCTTCAGTTTTGCGCAAGTACACCATTATAAAACTCTTATAAAACTTTTGTGTTATCTGGCTGCACACCGGCTATAAGAAGTCGGCTTTTTATGGACAGGAGAAAGAAGGGAGTAGAATTTTACCTCTGCAATTTCAGCCCGAGAAAATCGCTTGAAGCTAGTTTCTTCGTCTAAAAAGCCTGGTGTATTTTTGCATGTTGCGCTTTTTATACGGCCTGTGTACAGGCTAAATATTTACATGCAGAACGGATAATCTCAAATATTTATAAAAATGTATTTTGTCATAGGTCTGATATAAAAAATGACAAATCAGAAGGATAAAATAGCATTGTTATTAAATCAAAAGTAAACAAAAACGTAGAGGTTTATTGACGAAGGGGGGGATCTATCCCCCAATCCCCGACCTAAGTACCTAAAAAAGCTGAAATTTTTCGTGAGGTACTTAAGCAGGTTTTACTGTAGTTCGTTTAAAGCATTCTTCTTCTAGCTTATTTGACCCAAAATGTTTCAATATTTTCGATCAAATTTCAACAGCTGCCACTGCCTATATACATAGATATATATTTTCCCTTTGTCATGTATTTAAATATCTCTCGAAATAAGCGAAAAAAATAAAGGATATTCCGAAAATGTGCACAAACACTATCACTTTTGAAGTATATGCTGAAAATGGCAACACTGATCATAGGACGTGGTATTTTGTAGACATAAATACACACACACACACACACACAATGTACAGAAGTCTACTGAAGCAGTTGAACCATTCTGCTAACTTCATAGGCAACATTAATTTACTGAGAACTTAATTAATTTATGTGTTGATAAATAAAATAATTCGGATTTCAAATATCTGCTGGCTGATTCACTTCTATGAAAATGGCCCACTATTTTACCATTCTGTAACAATTCTAGAGATGCGAAACAACAACAAAATTTTAACAACTGTCTTGAAATAATGTAACTTCACGACAAATACAACACCTTGTGAATTGCCTAATAGTTCGCCATTTCCGGCCGAAGCCGAAGAAAGCCGAATACTGAAGCCATGCCGAACCTTCGGACGGACACTAATACATACACAACAAACTAACTCTTAGATAAGTAAACGTCGATACTGAATACTATCTATCAGTATCAATTTAAACCACTTACTTTTGGTGTTGGTTGATTTTTCCGAAAGGGTGTAAGATGATTTATTTTGGAACGAATTCCCGTCATCCCTTGTCAGAACGAAAAATGACACTGAAGATGGCACAACGCGGAAACCAGTTTGCCTGCAAACCAAGCTTGACAAGGTATGACGGAAATTCGTTCAAAAATAAATCATTTACTTGAGCTTTCCTTGATAAATAAACGACCCAGAGTGTATAACAAAGGCTTCTACGCCGCAAATGCACTCGACGGTTTCTTATTCCTGACACAAAATCATGTATCCGGAAAATTCCGTTTCCGTAAGCCAGGTTTAAGTTAGAATTTTTTTTCTTTTCTGCAGTGGTTATGCAAATCGTCTATGTCATTTACTTTAAAAACGATTTGAATTTAGAACAGCTTACATCTTTTTTTGTTGAATATTCTTCGAAATGTGCCAGTTTTAATCGAAATTCTTCAATTAATCTTTTCAGGCTACGATAGCGTCGTTACCAGAGACTGAGAGAGCGTATATTTTAAGTGTAATCTAATAATTATCTTTAGTTAAGGTCAAACCGAATTTACATAGTATACGGCAGTCTGAAGTTTTTTACCTGCCCCATATAGAGATCAAAAAAGGATAACTAACGAGAAAAGTAGTGGAACCTCAATTTGCCAAAGCTAAAAATTCCAAACGTTTTATATTCAGTATTGCACACCATTCTCAGAGGCACATGGATTTTAACTAATACTGAATCGTGAAGGTGTTTGTGTTAATTTAATCCCTCAGCATGGGAGTTGCTGAAGAATTCGCTCCCAGCTTCGTTCAGAAGCCACAACTTCGTCAAGAAGATGATGGAAACCGACTAATTTTTGAATGCCAACTACTTTCATCACCTAAGCCTGATATCGAGTGGTTTCGTAGTGATAATTTGCTCACAGAGAATGAGCGAACTAAATTTAAAACTCAACCAATTGGCGACAACAAGTTCACAGTTATATTAGAACTCGACGATGTTATTGAAACAGACGCTGGACTATACAAAGTTAAGGCCAAAAATAAATCAGGCGAAGTTTCAGCATCAATCAACTTAAATTTCAGACGTAAGTATGCGAACCTAGTTTTCTTTAGGGAATTTTATGTAAGGAATTCTCTAGTTTTTTTAATGATTTCTCAAAAAAAAAAGATGCAATGAAGTGCATTAGAATATATTTGAATGGCCTTACTGCAGACTGAAAACTAATAGTTTCTTTCATGGTGATAAAGATCGAATGTTTTTTGTATGAACAGAAAAAGAAGAAGATACATAGACCCATAAAAAGTTATACCAAAATGATTGGGATGCGAGCTAAGTCAGTTTAGCTATGTCCCTATGTATATTTAAACCCTAACTAGTCCCTTTTTTTTTACAAATTTACGATTAAAATTTGGTACGCGTGTTATTGAGTCAATTATTTCAGAAACTCATCAAGCGCCAAAATACACCAAAATGGTTCAGGAACGAAATATTCTTCTTTGGAAGTAAGTGTACCGATTAGTGCAGGAACCATTGTAGTAAGGCTGGAATGAAATGCAAGAGTTTTTATCAGGGACCGAAAATAACAGTTATTTTTTTTTTTAAGTCAACTTGGCCAAGTATTTTTTAAGCTTGAAAAAGTCATTTCCTGATAATAACCAAACCGCTAATCCAAATTAAACAAGTTTCGTACCAAATGAAAGAGGACTAAAATAGCTTTAAAACTGAAATGTCTAAACGAGGAAAGCCATATGTTGAAAAATGCTTCAATAAAAAATTTTATTTAATTACCGTAGAACAAACCTTGGTTCAGGTATATGAATTTTTTATATTAAATTATAAAAGAAAGTTAGAGGTTGTAACCTTCCTCTTTCATTTGATACCAAATTTGTTTAATTTGGATAAGCGGTTTGTTTATTATCAGAGAATGACTTTTATTTTAAACTTAAAAAATATTTGGGCAAGTTGACTTAAAAAAAATAACTGTTATTTTCGCTGCCTGGATTTTGTATGTTTTTATGGTTTTTGTATTTTTTTATCAGGGACGGTTATCATTAGGAGTTAAATAATTGAAACCAGCATTTAATCATTATCTTATGGTTTTTATTTTTTCACTTAAAAGTAATGATTATTTATGAAACTTAAAAGGTCCTACAGACGCAACTAACTTAAACTTTGACCAGAAAGTTTTTGGACTTATTCCTTTTATTGGGGTGCCGCTACCTCTAAAAAGCATACGCCAGAAATCACGCTGGTATAGCTTTTGAGTTTTTTTGAATAATAATTATTCTTAATTGAAAAAATAAAGCTCAATAATAACACTGGTTTACAGCAAAAATGTTCTATTGATGCCACTATCCAGAAACAGAATAAACAGTTATTGATGAAAACTGTAATGGAAAAATTCACTATGAAGGAAATGTTCTACAACTAAGTGATACATACCCATCGATTTCTTTTTTATTTGCAATTTTTATGCAAAATTAAAAAAAAATAACAATTATTTTTGATATTTATATTATAAATCCAAAACACCATTAATTTTTGATTTTTATATTATATGTCTTAGATAACAGTTATTGAAGACTTTTATTTATAAAAGTCATCAATATAAATCAGTCACCGACTTTTACCTTTTAAATCATTCGTATAAAAGTCATTAACATTTTTCGCAGTTAAGAAGGTGTTGGGAAACAAAAGTTTAGTACGACTTATAAAAATGACTTTTATAAGTATGATTTAAAAAATAAAGGTCAGTGACTGATTTTTATTTATGACTTTCGATAACTGTTATGTAGGACATAAAATTTAAAAATCAAAAATAACTGTAATTTGCAGATTATTTAGATAAATATCAAAAATAATTGTAATAATAAAAGTTAAAAACTAATTGTTAAAGAGCGATTTTTTGAATAAAAGTTGTAACTTTTACGGCCCCTGCCACTATTCAATTCGTATGAAGAATTGCTCGGTGATTCCGAAAATCGAGATACTTTCTTTTCTATGGAAAAATTTTCGAGATATCTTACGAACCAATTAAATAATGGTAACACAGATATAGAAAATGAAAGCTAATACAATTCTCCATAAGCTGTATATACATCGCTTTTCGTTAGCCGTGATAGCCGTGATTAATTAATAATTTCTGACACCTCTTGCTTTCAATGCAAACACTCTACCTACTGAGGTGTACGTGGCGTATCAGTAGCACTCTTTTCTGCTCATATTTTATACAAAAAATCCTTGCGCATTTTCATTTGACCAATCATTACTTTCTTATTTATCCATCGATTTTCTTCGTTGGTAGCTTAATTTCTTTCTAAGGCTTTTACACAAGTGCAAAACATTTACACAGAAACTGTTATTGTTAAAGTTTGACTTTTTTCCATTTTTTCATAAAAAAAAAAAATCTGGAATGATTACTTAATTTCTTAGAAACTATCAGGGCTATCGAAAAGTGATGTATATATGGTTTATGGAGAATTTTATTAGCTTTCATTTGCCGTAACTCGTATTACGATTATTCCATTGGTTCATAAGACATACGTGATTAAGTCGAACCACTCTTTTTTATAAGCCGAATAACGGTAAATTTCAAATATCTCGAAACCGTATTCATAAAGAATAAAATTAACTAGATTTTTGGAATCAGCAAACGATTCTACATACAAATTGGATAATGGCGACTAGAGAACAAAAACAAATTAAAAATCATAAAATAAAAAAAATAAAAATCAAGTAATAATAATTTCCTATGAGCTTTATTGGTTTAGCTCGAAAAATAAAAATCGTTGTAAATTACAATAGAACGTACGACAAAAATACGTGAGTATAGTTAAAACTGTTTTACGATGATTAAAACTTTTTGATTTTTTTTGGTTAAAATATAAAAAATAGTGATTATTTTCGGTTCCTTTTTTATAGTTTTTGATGAGTTTATTTTTTGTATGTTCTTCGTTTAAAATTTAAAATAACTTAACATTCCCCTTTAATTCAATGATAATTTCATTTTCTAATAAACCCAAAAACAACGAATAATTATAAAGTTTACCGCGGAAACCCCGTTAAGTGAACGAGTTAAAATTAAATTTAAATTTGCAATTAAAATTATGAAAGCGATTTGTTTTCATTAAAGTACTCGTTGTTCTAATTATTTTCAATAAAAAATGTGTATAATAAACCCAAACGCCTACCTAGTACGAAAGTTTATTTGAGTTTTCTCTAAAAAGCACTTTTGGCACTTGATGGGTTTCTGAAATAATTATTTATATTATAATTATAATTATAATCAATTATATCAATTAGATTATAATCAATTGCAAAATTAGATTAAACTTACGTTTTCTTATATAATGAAAGAAAGATTATTTGCTTTTTTTGATGTTCTTGCTAAAGCAGTTTGTGCATGCATTCAAAGTTTAGTTTGTGTGGTGGTCTAAAAAATGCTTATTTAATGCATTTTTCAAGTTTAAAATGTGTCCATGAGGCCCTTCTGTAAAAATTACAACGATTTACGTTTATGTATATTATATAGAAACATGAAAATATAATAATAAAATTTTTCTTTTATCTTCTTTTTGGATATAAAAAGCTGCTGACGAACCAAAAGAAAAGTAAGAAATATTCACTTTAATTTTGTTTAGATTTCCGTTTTTTTATGGCTGACTCACTTCACCTGCTTTTTAACATTTTCGGCTTTTATCTGCTGTAATTTATGCATAGTCTTTTCTCTTACAGCATTTTCTAGTTTATAAAAATCGCGACGATTTCTTGAATTTTTGTTGTGAACAAAAACAAAAATGTTGCAACCTCAAGTTTAAGAAGACCTAAATGTTCATGAAAATTTGTTGAACTTTTCTAAAGCTTTTATAAGGCTTGAAATTTAAGCTAAATTACTTTAAAAAATTTCTTTTTGATGCAGAGGAGATCCTATAGCATCTAGATCAGTGTCGGTCAGACTCACAGAATAACATATTGCGCGTGTGTTGAAAGCTCAAAAATCTCATCGTTGCAACAAATTTTGCAAACATAACACTGCTTTATTTTTGTTATAAAGACAACACGCATGATATGTATGTATGTACAATGTTATAATACGTATATCAGTAGTAAATTTTATAGTATTATTGTTCCGTAAGTAAGTAAAATAAAACGCACACACATTTATGGGGAAATCTTTTGAGATACGGACATTTTACGTATTGGTATATTGTTGCGGCTGCACTGCCAAGTGCGGTTTCTATACCTTCCTTAATACTACTTATATATCGTCGTCTCAGAAAACGGATGTCGAATGTTACAAAACACGTTTTTGAGAAAATTGACTTTGAAGTTTAAGGTTGAATTAATCCGAAACTGTGAGGTAGATTTTTGTAATTTTTGAAGGAGACGTAGTTGGTGTTATTAGTTTTGATTTTCCATATTTTTACATTTAATATCTCTTAACGTTAATGATAAAATTGACTTTTCATTCCGTATACATTTGTCGTAAGTAGCGTTTATTCACCACTTTGTTTTGTCCCTAGAAAATACGACAATAGCAAAGTATCTATCAACGACGATGGTATAATTTGATGAAAAAAACCAGACATATTTATTAAATAATGATTACTTATTAGAAAAACATAACAAAAACATATTCATGTATTTAATAAAAAAAATCTGTACATCTCTTATGCTGTAAATATGTTACGAACATACGTTTCCCTTATATAAAAACAAAAAACAATACTTAAATTCAGTCTTTTGTACATTTTTATTTCTTTCATTTCATTGGAGACTCAGTGCAAGCTAAAATTTAAAATTTTAAAATTAGTTACTTAGTTTAATTTCCAATTTTAATTGTGTCATTATAGTAGAGGACCATCGAATTGTCGTAAGTTCAAAGTTTTGCGACACATACGACAAATGTTTTATGATTAAAAAAAAGTACGTTTGTATGGGAATTTGAGGTATGTGACGCATTTTCAGCACATACAGCAAAAGGCATACCCAATCATTAATATTATGTAACATACGACAAAATGCATACGAAATATCTCAAAAACTAAGGGAGATATAAAAAAATGGATTGCAGAAATCAAAAGAGCATGCCCAACTTTGTAATTCTGCATCAAAATCCCAAAATCGTGAATTTGCACATTCGTCATCCGTTTTCTGAGGCGACGATATGTAAATATCAGTAAATAGTTATTCATAAAAAAACTAATTGTTTAAATAACTAATTTACTTGCTAAAATCGAGAAAATTAGGAAATGTCTTGAGAAAACGCGTGACCAGTGCGTCGTTTTTTACTCAATAATGGTTTATCGTTGGGCACAACCAATCATCAATGACAAAAAATTTCTTAAGCCCTGGTGCAATATTTTGTGTTGTGTATTTGATTCTGTGTAAAAAATGCTCACCTTAAAAATTATTTTAATGGTCAGCACTGGATAATCCTTTCTAATATAAATGCGAATGGTTTGTTTCTTACGCTTTCACTCTTTAACTTCTCAACCGATCACAACAAAATTTAGCAGACTTGTGTCATTCAGCTCAACTTAAATTATAAGACGTGCGTGACTCCTCCTATACAAACGGAACTTTTCATACGGTATACCTCTGGAAGTATTTGTGGTAAAGTACTGGAACTTTGATATGGAGATACATGAAATCAATACTATACGAAAGTGTCATAACGGGTTTTTAGAGATAGTTGCATGATCTACACCTATTTTTATAATAAATGAAAAATAGTAAAATAAATTTATGTGACATTTGACCTTGAATAATTTTTTTACAGAACTGGGATCGATAAGAACTTTTCTCATTTCATTCATAATGAGGTTCGTAACATTCGTACCAATTTTCAGCTTCATGCGAGTTATTGCAACCTTGAAAATCTAACTTGACCGGGCTAGTAGGAAACAATTTTAAAGATATGGTTTAAATAGAGTAGCAATTAAAAAATATTAGTTACACGGGTTATAATAATCTCAAATTAGGTTGACAAGTGTTCATTTATGGAAAAAACGTAGTGCTACTATGTTGAAACAATTTTTTTTATTGAAAAATCCCATAAAACTAACAAAACTTTGTAACATGAAAACAATTGTGAATATTTAAAATATCACCGTATACTAAATTTTGTAAGTGACTGTAATTAATTTAATAATAATTAGAATGGAAATGTATAAAAAAGGTTATTTCTTATTTATATATACATTAGACATCACCAAAAAAAGTTGCGGTTTTCCGCCGGGATTACAAAGTTTATTATATTTTAAGACGTCCACCAAAATATTTTGGAAAAATATTAAGAGTTAAGCGAGCTGGACCGATTTTAAAATACCTCCAAAAATGAAGTTTTTTATGAATAAAAATAGTTTCTTAAAGAACTTTTTGAAAAAAGTACCCTCAGATGACAAATTAGATTAAGCTTAAAAATCTGCATAAAAATATTTAAAAATCTATTCAACGGAACCGTAAGAATGAGTTTTTTGATGCTGTTTTTTTACTTGCTTCAAAGATTGATTTACGAAAAACTTGAATAACTGGGCCAAAATGTTCTGATTTAGACTTATGGGATCTCAGTAGAAAAGTATTTTCACACTGGTTTTATTTCCGGCCAAAAAAACGTAATTCGTGTCCCGTCTTGTTTTTTCGAATACCAACACATCTTAATTCAACTTTGAATGACGTTCGTTCATCCTACCTTTCTCTTCCATCCTTTGAATGAGTTTATTAGCAAAGAAATAAAAAGGGTGAGAAAATACCTTTCCATTGACACCTCTTAAGTCTAAATCGGAAGAGTTTAGGTTCAGTTTTTCAAGTTTTTCCTATACCAATCTTTGAAAAAAGTTAAAAAACAGCATCAAAAATCTCATCATTACGATTCCGTTCAACATTTTTTTTTTCTTTTAAATATTTTTATGCAAATATTTTAAGCTTAAACCGTTTTGTTATTTGAGGGGAATTTTTAAAAAAAAATTTTTAAGAAACTATTTTTATTCATAAAAAACTCCTACCTACATACCTACACGTACATAAGTGTACGCATTAATTTTGTAATGAATTTCAGTTGTATAAAAAAATTAAGGAAAGGTAAAATATACTTTTTTTATTTTAACACTTAAGAAAATGTGAAAATTTTCAGTGTTGCGCCCTCTTGCGGAAGTTGTAAGAAAAATATAAGTCCAGAAATGGATTTCTCAAAACAAAAAAACCCCTATAGCATATTTTTATGCAAAATTTAAGCAGTTCTTTACGACACTACAGCAAAATGTTATGTTAAAGAAACCTATTTTCGCAATTTGGCAAACTCCAAATTGATTTTAGGCCCATAGTTTCTTCGGCAAATTGACCCCCCTTAGCACATACATACATATATGTATATTAGGGTGCCCATCGAAAATGATTTTTTTGGAAATTTAAAGACCCTACCCCGTAATTTTATTCGTTTTTATGAGAAATATTATTGCCTATTTTTATAGATTTCTTAAGGGTCATTTAGAGATCGCGACCTGTCGAATTAGGTCAGAAAATACGATTTTGCAGATTTATGAGTTTTTGAATGAATATTTCTGCCTCGATTTAAAAGAGTGAATCTGATCTGAGAAAAGGAAATATAGGCCTTTAAAGTGGTATATAATAATCTATTGTCGGACCTGGCTTGTTGGGATTTTTTATCGGGTAAAATAAAAAAACACATATTTATCTTAATTTTTTAAATTTTGACCATCGATAATTTCCAAAATTTCAAAATATCTAAAACTAAATCTATTTCTAAATAAACTGATAGCTCATTTATTGCAATCGAATAAAAATTATCGAAGTTGGGCGACTTTTCTTAAATACTGCCTTTAGTTTATATTGTGTTTCAGTTTTTTTTGAGCAGTGTGGCTAAGGAATTCATCAATATTTATTCAAAATTGATATAAACAATCGCTCTTTATCAAAAATTTGTTTTTTTAAAAAAAATTAGGAAAATGGGGGTGGCACTTATATCATATATGTGTATCTCAAAAACTACTTTACCGATCTTGACCAAATTTGGTACACACATTGCGCTTCTTAAGCGCCATAATGAAAATTTTTGAAATCGGGCAAAAACCACGGGTACCATTAACGTAACGGTAATTTCAAAAAACTCAAAGCTAGCTATATTTTAGGGGGTTTTGTCCGATTCCGAAAATATTCAAGACGGAACTTAAGGAGGCTAAGAACAATGTGTATACCAAATTTGGTCGAGATCGGTCGAGTAGTTTTTGAGATACACATATATGATATAAGTGGGCGGAGCCACCCCCATTTTCCAAAAATTTGAATAAATATTTAAATATAAATATTGATGAATTCCTTAGCCACACTGCTAAAAAAATCTAAAGGTCCGGTACATACACAATATAAATTAAAGGTCGTATTTAAGAAAAGTCCCCTTACTTCGACAATTTTTACGCGATTGCAATAAATGATCTATCAGTTTATTTAAAAATAGACTTAATTTAGTTTTTAGTTTTTACAGTGCTACATATTTTGAAATTGTGGAAGTTATCTATGGTCAAAATTTAAAAAATTAAGAGAAATATGTTTTTTTTTATTACCCGATAAAAAATCCCAACAGGCCAAGTCCGACGATAGACTATTATATACCATTTTAAAGGCTTATAAATTCTCTTCTCAGATCATATTCGCTCTTTGAAATCGAAGCAAACCTAATCATTCACAAACTCATACAGGCTAACCTAATATTCGCGGCTTGCGTTTTGGTACGCATGCCGTTGAATTTGTTTTTTTGCGTCACCCGAAATTGACTTGCATGCGTTTGCATTTGATTTCATTGAGCGAAACGTCAAATCAAAATGTCACGCATAACAAAAAGTGGAAATTGAGTTAGCTTCATACGCACGCCGTTCAATTTCGGTTGATCTCATACAAGTTGCATGTGCATGAGAAATTTTTGACAGTAAATTGGCGGCGTGCGTGAATATTAGGTTAGCCTGATAAGCAGGCATGGGCAGAGACTTAGCAGGTGCTAAAAGAGCGTAAGCATCGCGTGTACGTATACAAGCGAGAGCGTAACGATGAGAACGCGACAGCTTGCAAAATGAATTGGATACACTAACGGTTAGTGACTAACCCATTCTCACTTTTAGCTCACGCTTGCTTGTGGTAGTGCCCACCCCTGCTCATAAGTCTACAAAATCGTATTTTCTGACCTAAATCGACAGATCGTGACCTATAAATGACCTTTAAAAAATCTATAAAAAATTGCAATAATATTTCTCATAAAAACGAATAAAATTAGGGGGTAGGGTCTTGAAATTTCCAAAAAAAGCATTTTAAATGGGCACCCTAATGTATGTATATGGGTCAATCCATGCACAATTTACGCTAAACTTTTTTTTCCGCTAAAATTATTTTTCTTTGCAGTCTTTGGGCAAAAATATGATACACGTATTTTTTTATTTTCATTTGACACATACAGTTTCCGAGATATATTTTTTGAACTTTAAGCATGCCTTAAAAGGAATTTTTAATATATGCTTCCGCGCAAACAAGCATTTTAATAAAAAACAAGTAAGAGCAGCGCTGTCTTCGGCTATGCCGAAGGCTTCATACCTTTCATGAACATCTGCAAATTTTACTTTCACAGATTATTGCTTTTGAATACATCTGCATACATCGATAGAGGAGTTACATACCTATATAAAAAAATCGCATCTGAACAATCAGAGGTATGGAAGATGTACCTTATATTAGCACCAATCTAAGTGATTTTCACTGCTATGTGATCGTATGTAAACCGGTAACACAATTTATTGGGTTTAGTTTCCTACATAAAGGAGATATATCGCAAAAACTGGTATCTGGAGAATCAGTGGTATAGGAGATAAAGCTTATACAGCATAGATTTTGACGATTTTCTCAGTAGACTTTGTATTATTATTTATAAAATATCTTACGAAATTTATCGGTTTTAGCTGTTCAAATAAAGGAGTTTTACAGTAAAATCCCATATCTGAACAATCAGATGTATGGAAGATACAAATATGTTATGGTCACCCGATCCTTGTTATTTTCACTGTAAGTATTCTGTTAATAATGAGTGAAAATGGTGCGAAATTTCATGTTCCTAGCTGCATAAATGGAGGAGTTATGATAAAAGACCTCATATCTGAACAATCAGTTGTATGGGGGCTGCAGGTTATAGTGACCCGATCTTTGTTATTTTCACTGTAAGTCTTCTGTTGATAATGAGTGAAAATAGCGCGAAAACGCATGGTCTTAGCTACATAAATGGTGGAGCTATAACGAAAAATCTCATATCTGAACAATCAGTTGTATGGGAGCTATAGGTTATTGTTACCCCATCTTTTTAATTTTCACTGTAAGTTTTCTGTTGGTAATTATTGAAAACAGTGCGGAATTGCATGTTCCTAGCTATATAAATGGAGGAGTTATAACGCAAAATTTTATATCTGAACAATCAGTTGTATGGGAGCTATAGGTTATAGTGACCCGATCTTTGTAATTTTCGCTGTAAGTATTCTGTTGATAATGGGTGCAAGTACTGCAAAATTTCATGTTCCTAGCTGCATAAATGGAGAAGTTATAACGAAAAATCTCATATCTGAACAATCGGTTGTAAGGGAGCTATATGTTATAGTGGTCCGATTCTTCCGGTTCCGACAAATGATTAATACATTATAAAAATACACCCACCTACCAAATTTTATCCGGATATCTCGAAAACTGAGAGACTAGATTGCATACAAACAGACGGACAGACGGAAATGGCTAAATCGATTCAGCTCGACGTTCTGATCATATAAGTATACATTTTAATGGGTCTATCTCTTTTTATTCTTCTTACAAACATCGGACCAAAGTTATAATACCATTTCATGCTCGTGAAAGGCATAAAAAACCTAATCATCGTACCATTTATGACTTTTTCTTGGCTTTTATACGAGGATTACGAGAAGTCGATGCAATTATTTTTTAATACAAAAAAGTGGATATTAAAAAATAATAACAACTTAATTTTTTTTTTTTAAATTTAGTAATAATTTTTTTTTTAATTTTTCTTTTTTTTTTGAAAACTGTTCTTCAAATACTTAAGTAAAACCTGTAAAAATTTTAGAATGAGTATTTTAAAATTACGCTTGTAATCAAATTTTAAGCAACTGCGAAAGCGCTAAAAACGCGCGCTCTCCTTGGCGTGCACCACCTATCTACATATGTATGTACTCGTGTAACTGACCGTCTCCACAGGATAAAATTTATTGCTGCCCAGCTGTCATTTTGGTCGCTAGATATAAGTTATATCCATCGGCGTAGCCTGAATGAAATTTAGGGGGGGGGGGGG
>NW_023458563.1:37240584-37258121 GCF_013731165.1 Rhagoletis pomonella
GTCGATCCTATTAAGCTGGGATTTCAGGGTACTATTTAAATATAGATAAGGAAAATTTGAAAGTTAGGGGGGTGGGGGGCTCGAGCACCCCCTGCCCCTACCTGGCTACGCCCATGGTTATATCAGTGGCAATATTTGTGTGGGCTTTTTATATCTTGATATAAGCATTTGTAAGATAGCTTCGAAAACGTATTTTTGCCGGATTTAATCGCTTAAAAAATTTAGAAAATAGGCTATTTTACATCTAAATACATAATTACAGATATTTTAACAGGAAACAGCTCAATTTTTGCTTTTCTATTAAAATAGTAATGATGTTACAGCCACGAAGTTTTCGTACAAATGAAAATGTAGCTGTCAAACTACCAAATTGCCGGCGATAGATGGCAAGATATAAGCTCTGATATATATTGCTCTTGAAGAGCAATGAGCGGTCTCCATTGGCTATTTGTATTCTAACATATGTATCAAGATATAAACTTTATCCTGCGGAGACGGGCAGTAACAGGCTGCATGCTCGCAGCTGAATTTCTTCGGCATTTCATAAAAGACAAATTCTGAATGTAGTTTTTATAGCCGAGCGCACTTGTGCACAAGGGTGTATTAATTTTGTTCACATAACGGTTGTTTGTAACAGCCAAAACGAATCGAGATAGATATCGACAAATGTATACATAAATGATCAGAATGAAAAGAGAAATTGATTAAGCCATGTCTGTCTGTCCGTCCGTGTACACAATAACTCGAGCAAAAATTGAGATATCTCAACGAAATTCGGTAGGTAGGTTTATATTTATCCAAGGTAGGTTAGTATTGAAAATGGGAGAAATCGGACTGTAACCACGCCCACTTCCCATATAACGGTAATTTTCAGAAATACGAAAACTGCGATATTTTAGTAACTACTGGAGATTATTCACTCAAAATTGATATTTACGATAAGTTTTAGACGAAAAATAAGAATATTATAAATTTTCGGAAAATGGGCGTAGCCACGCCCACTTATGGTGACATGTGTATATCTTGGTAACCGCTACACCAATTTCTTCCAAACTTGGCACAATTGTTGTTGGCCTTCCCACAACATACCAAATGGCCGAAAATTTTTAAAATCGGACAATAACCACGCCCACATCCCATATAACGGTAATTTAGAGAAATACAAAATCTTCGATAAATCAGTAAATATTAAAGCTAATTTATTAAAAATTGATGCTTGCAACAATTCTTAACCAGGACATACGTTTGTGATAAAATTTTGGAAAATGGGCGTGGCACCGCCCACTTATGATCACATATATGTATTTCGGTAACCGTTCTACCAATTTGTACCAAACTCGGTATGGTTATTGTGCTTGCCACATAAAAGCAAAACATGGAAAATTATTGAAATCGGACTAAAATTGAGGCCGCGTTTCATATAACGGTAAATTTCAGAACTGCTTGAAACTTCAAAATTTCGAAGTCTAAGGACTCTAATTTACTCAAAATTGATACGCCCCAGCTTACCATATAGCGGTAGCTTTCACTAAGGTGAAAAACATATATTTAATACGTGCGCTGGGTATTTAATGTTCGGCTCCGCCCGAACATAGACTTTATTACTTGTATTTATTAGGATTCTAATTACGCCCTTTTACAATAATGAATATGAATATCAACTTTTTGTTTGCTTTATTTGCTTTACAATTACTTTATCATCAATAGGATGGAGAACAATTCCCGATTGTATTGCTAACAGATTTGAAAATCAAATTCCACCAACCGGATTTGACATATGGGCATAGGAGAAGCTTTGTTTTAATCTCATTTCGAAAAATGATAATTTTCAAAGAAAAATGGTCAAAATGAAAAAACACCTTTATTATTTTGGGCTTTATTCAACTTTTTATCAAACTACATGAAAATTATGCTTATTTTTTGCATTCACCTGAATACGTACAGTGGCTTTAACACAAGGAAAGGACTACATTGAACCAACAAAAGCTTACCATTAATTTTAACTATTCTGCCATATAACATTTTTAATATTGGATACTTCATCCTTAATTCCAATGTATGGAAAAAACCCCTATAGAACTGTCTCTACACCTTTTCTACTAGTACTTCAGAAAGCGTCAATTATATTTCAGAAATCATCAAATGTACCTTAGATTAGTCAAACGTACGTCAGAAACTGTTAATTGGACTTCAGATTAGTCAATTGTTCTTCAGAAATCGAAAAATGTACTTCACAATCCGATAATTGGATTTCAGATTAGTCATTTGAACTTCCAAAACCAAAAATGTACTTCAGATTAGTAAAATGTACTTCAGAATTCGTTAATTGGATTTCACATTCGTAAATTGTACTTCAGAACCCGAAAAATGTTCTTCAGATTAATTAATTGAACTTCAGACACTGTAAAATGTACTTCAGAAAGAGTGATATGTACTTCAGAAACCACTTTTGTAGATGTACTTTAGGTGTTAAAGTATCGCCCTACAATCTATTAACATTACAGTTCACATCTTCTAATGTAGGGACTTTGCCCCGAATCCTTCTCTTTTGAGAATATTGATATAACCAGTAATTATGTATGTCTCTGAGGGTGATATATCACTCGAACAAACTTTATGTAAAAGACGTTTGCACGACAAAAGGAGTACCATGTAAATAAATATGTATGTACACACAGCATTTCGCTTCATGCCAATCTAATAAAAATCGCAATTATCCTGGACCCCCTTATCAAAAAATAAACACAATTTGGTAAGTAGAACTACATACCAGAGCTGTAAAATGATTGAATCAGCAGGATCTGCATTGACTCGACATTATTTTCAAAATTTTGATTGTTTGTTTGTATCAAAAACAACCTCATTCCTGAGTGGCCTAAATTATTTTGAAACAAAAACAAACGTAATGTGTTATTGAATGGTAGAGTTCCATTCAGTATAGAATGTGAATGTAACCGAAGCATTCGTAATCATCGTGATTGCAAATTTTGGTTAAAACAAACACTTTCTCGCTACTTACTTAACAAAACACCCAATTCCAAATATTTTTCATTAAGTTTAGGTCCAGTGCAGTGCTGCCATTTGCTAATTTTCGAGCGAAGTGAAAACACACTAAAAGTGAAGTGTTTCGGAGTGACTTGGGGGGGAAAAGTGAAGTGATTACACTGGATCACAAATTTTAGTTTGGTTTTTGTTCTCCACTATCCAATTTCTATGTATGGTAGACTTGATCGGTGATTCCGAAAATCGAGTTAATTTTTTTTTCTATGGATACGTTTTCGAGATATTTGCAATTTACCGTTATTCAGTGTGGTTCCACTTAATCACGTTTATCTTACGAACAGAACAAGCTTTAGCACAAATGCAAAAATTTGGCACGGAACCTGTTATTTTTTTAATTTTTCTTCTGTTAAAGAGTGATTTTTTTCATTAAAAAAAAACTGGAATGATTAATTAATTTGTCAGAAACTACCAGTCCTATCGGAGAGTGATATATATGTATACATTTATGGAGAATTTTATTAACTTTGACGTATCTCCGTTTAAGATTGTTAAATTGGTTCGTAAGATATACATGATAAGTCCTATCGGAAATTGATTTATATGCGGTTTATGGAGAATTTTATTAACTGTCATCTGCCGTATTTTTTATTAAGATTGTTAAATTGGTTCGTAAGATATACGTGATTAAAAGGAACCAATTTTTGCTTTAAGCTGAATAATGGTAAATTAAAAATACCTCGAAAACTTATCCATAGAAAAAAATTAACTCGATTTTCGGAATCACCGAGAAATTCTACATAGAAATTGGATAGTGGCATCCATAGAACATTTTTGCTGTAAACCAGTGTTATTGAAGTGACGACTTTCAAGCACAATTATGGGTTTTTCGATTAGGTTATTTATCAGCTGATTGGTTAATCGGCTATTTTTTTCACAATAAAAGTAATCTTTTACCTTTATCAATTCATAATTTATTGTGTTCCTGTGCAAATTTAGTTCTGGAGTAATATACTTTTATTACAATAAGAACTGAAAAGAAAAAAATTATTTATTGATTTAAAGATTCGTTAAATAAGGATATGAAGTTCCCTAACTTGATGTTATTTAAACTTTTAAACTAAAAGCTAGCTTAAATTAAAGTAATTGGCACGTAGTCATAGTCGAAATAAAGTCCACTGAAAAGTTAGTTGCAGTTATTTTTACAGGCATCCCATTGGTGGAGGGCTTCGGGTGTACGAATTTGTTGTAACATCAGGAGTTGAATACTTGCTCTAGCTGCCAGTCTCTTAAAATGTCCTCCAATCACGTCGTAAGCAGATTTCCCATGCGAACTTGCAACAAAGTTCAATTCTGCCATTTCCTTGAAGGGATTTTCATGGTTTCACACCTTTAGTAAGGTTAATACGATTTGTTCATATTGTTTTTGTCTCATACACACCTGTGGATATGGTTCCACTTACGAATACGCTTTATTTATTCTAATTTAATCTGGTACAATATTTTCTATTTATCAAAAACAAGTTATAAAAGTCACATAAATAAATGTAAGGATACCAATAAAACACGCGATCGCCTCCGATGATTCCAACAGCCAGAAAAAGAAAGAAGGCAAAAAGGAGCAACGCTAAACGAATAAAACAGAGTTGCATTTTTGTCTTGCTGGATTTGGGGTTGCCACAAAACTCCCTCCAGACTTCTAAAGAGCGTAGCGTGACGTGGAAGTCTGACTGTTCGTCCCAGCCTTGTCTTTAAATTTGTCGAAGTAGGTTGTTTCTCTTCAGAATCAGTCGTCTGATGTTTAGTTCCTGATGCGGGCACTAGTTGCACTGGATGTTGCGCTTCTTCCGGAGAGTGGCTAACAAAAGCAGGTTTAATGCGATGTATAGAAACCGTGACGGATTTGTTTTTGATCTTGAGCACGTAGGTTTTAGGAGCTCGACTTTCAACTTCGTAAGGGCCGTTGTATGCTGGAGTTAATGCAGGCTTCACTGTGTCGTTGCGCACAAAAACATGTGTAGCAGTTGCCAACCCTGGTAACATAAACGGCCTACGGTTGTCGTGATGAGATGTACTCGAGGGCTGGAGCTCATGCATGTGGTTCAACAATTTCTGAACAAACTCATATTGTGATGTGCTCTTACGTGTCTCACACATGTCACCTGGTAGTCTGATGGATGTGCCATAGACGAGTTCAGCAGGCGTCGCTTTGATGTCTGGCTTGTAAACAGATCGTAGACCCAACAAGATCAATGGAAGCTGATATGAGCAGTTGGTAGAATTGCTGCACATGATTGAGGCCTTAAGTGTTCGATGGAACCTCTCAATTATGCCGTTCGCCTGAGGGTGGCACGCTGTCGTCCGTAAATGTTGAATGCCAAGTACTCGAGAGAGTTCTTGGAAAAGCGTTGACTCAAACTGTCGACCTTGATCAGTAGTGATCCGCAGCGGTAAACCGAAATTCTTAATCCAACCATTTAACAGTGCCAGGGCCACCGTATCAGCGCTGACGTCTTCCAGAGGGATTGCTTCTGGCCATCTAGAAAAGCGGTCGATTATGGTTAAGCAATACTTGTAACCATTGGATAGAGGCAAAGGCCCGATAAGGTCGATGTTTATATGGCCGAATCGATGTGATGGCAAGCAGTACTTTTCGAGTGGTGAAACTACGTGCCTACCCACCTTTGCGCGTTGGTATGCTATGCAATGCGACACGAATTTACTTACGTCTGCTTCCATGCATTTCCAAACAAAATGTTGTTTAATGAGTCGTGATGTTGCTCCCTTACCGGGAGCCCTGGCACTTATGAAATTTCGCTAAAACTCTCTCTCGTTGCTCCGGTGGCACATATGGGCGTGCTGCGCTTCGAGAGACATCACACATTATAGAAGTTTCCGTCGATGGTAATTTGATTAATTTAAAACGTAAAGAGGTTTTGCCCGTATTTAGCATTTGTTGAAGCTCTTCATAGTTTAGGTGTTGTTTAGCCATCTCTTTGTGGTCAATAACGTCATCAAATGATATATTAAGCGCGTGTATGCGTGATAGCACATCTGCAGTGATGTTCGTCGCTCCTGAAATGTGTACAATGTTTGTTGAAAACTGTCCGATAAAGTCGAGATGACGTATTTGTCGCGGAGGTGCGTTGTCCTTCTTCAGAGTGAATGCAAAAGTGAGCGGCTTATGATCAGTGGCTATAGTAAACTCTCTTCCTTCTAACAGATACCTAAAATGTTTAATGGCACTGTAGATTGCGAGCAGTTCCCGATCGTATGTGCTGTACTTGCATTGTGAGTTCGAAAACTTCTTGGAGAAAAATGCAAGCGGCTGAGGCTCACCTTCTATGATTTGATGTACCACTGCTCCCATGGCACTGTCACTTGCATCTGTACAGAGAATGATGTTTGCTGAGGGAGCTGGGTGAGCTAATAGTGAAGCGTTGGATAAGTCGTTTTTACACTGTTGAAAATGATACATAGAGCTTTCGCTCCAAACGATGAGAGATTTATCTTTCTTTTTATTACCACCAACAAGTGCGTAGAGGTGTTGCTGATGCTCGATAGCATGTGGTATAAACCTGCGATAAAAGTTTAACATGGCCAAGAACCGCTTTAACTCAAATGCAAATTTTGGCAAAGGGAATTTGATAATTGCTTCAACTTTTGCCGCAGTTGGGCGAATACCTTTAGGTGTGACCAAATGATCCAAAAATTCAATTTGGGTTGCACCGAAAACACACTTCGCTGAATCAATAGTGAGACGATGTTGTCGCAATCTTTCGAAAACAAGTCGTAAATGTTTAGTATGCTCTTCTTCTGATGCTGATGCGACACACACATCGTCGATGTAACAAAAAACGAAGTCAAACCCGCGCAGAGCCTCGTGCATATACCTTTGAAAGGTCTGGGCAGCATTTCGAAGACCAAAGGGCATGCGTAGAAATTCGTAGAGCCAGAAGGGTGTAGTGACTTCTGTTTTGGGCACGTCTTCTTCAGCAACCGGGATTTGGAAGTACCCACGGTATAGGTCGATTTTTGAAAAAAATCGATTTACCGTGTAAGTAGCAGGTGAAATCCTGAATGTGTGGCAGCGGGTAACGGTCGGGTAGTGTCTGCGCATTGAGTGCCCTGTAATCGCCACAGGGTCGCCAAGAATTATCAGCTTTTCGCACGACGTGGAGAGGCGAGGCGTAAGAGCTCTTTAACGGTCGACAAACGCCAAGCTTCATGAGATATTGGAACTCCTCCTTAACTGCTTGGTATTTGTCTGGTGTTAACCTTCGTGGTCTGGAAAATACAGGTTGGCCTTCTGTTTCGATAAAATTCGAATTGTGAATATCTACCAGGATGTTGAATTTGCTTAAAAAATCAGCTCCTATAATGTTGTGCTTGGTTTCGGCCGCGATAAACGTCCATTCGAATGACCTTCGGAGTCCTAAGTCAATATTTAGGCGTATAGTACCAAATGTCTTGATTTGGGTATTGTTGGCAGCGAACAATTGAGGTGTTGATTGCGCTATGGGCGAACGCGTAGTAGTATGTGCATTAACGACCGATATGTCAGCACCAGTATCGATTAAAAATCTCTGGTTTGATTTGCGATCGAAGATAAAAAGTCTGTGAGTTGTACTACTGGGATTAATGCAGCCTTGTTGGTGCGATGATGCGGCCGACGGCATTAGTTTTTTGTTGATTTATAGTTGCATGGTGAATTACATTTCTGCGCTTGGTCGCCGAATCGCTTGTGGTACCAACAGATAACTTGCTGGGAGTTGGACGATGTGCGCATGGCGCCTTTGTTACGACTGTGAGAACGAGATCTGCGATTGCTATCCAGCTTAGTGCTCGTATCGATGCGTGAAAGAGCCCGTTCAATGCGTTCAATTCGGCTTTCGATCGACGAATTGCTACCACAAGGCGTTGTCGTGTTATGCACGGTCTGGTCTTGGGGGTTGCGGGCAGTGACTGCATCCACTGAGTTCGCGCGTACTACGTCAATTATCTTGTCAGCTATTGACGCTAGTTGTTCCAGCGTCATTTCTGGATTACCCTTGTCTATGCCGGTGATGACTGCCCGTGCTGATACAGGTAACTTTTGCAGCTTAAAATCTTTCATGAGTTGCTTGTCGGATGTAACTCCAGTTCGCTGAAGTTGAGTTAACATATGACTTGGCTTTTTGTCGCCCAGTTGAATACCGGAAGTCAACTGCTCCAGGCGGGCAATCGACGAAACGAAAAATTTGCTCAAAATTGTCGTGCGTAACGCTTCGTACTTACACTTAGCAGGTGGGTTCCGTACGACATTAAATGCTTGCTCGTGAAGACGTTCATCCATATACATGACTGCTATGTTGAATTTTGTGTTGTCGCGTTGGTCTTGGTTCATCTTTCCAAAGTTATTGATCCCGAAGAATGCTTCAAGTCGAGTGAACCATGATTCGATTCTCTGCAGGGAGAACCCGCTTAGCTGCGGTACTTCCACTCGTGCTGCGAAACTGTTTACGTCGGTGCTTTCCGTACCATGACCGAATGGCGTGACAGGAGCAGGTGCCGGTGGCGCGGCTGGATTATTGACAATAGCATTGTCAAGGTCTTCACCGTCCGTTGGCATGGTGAAGTATTGATTGTTGATGTACTCGGCTATGTGATGAAAAACGTGGTGGCTAATGATGTACAGCAATGGTGAATAATGGCGGAGTGCTTAATCAAATCTTTGTAATTGCTGTGCACGATGGAACGCGTGTGAATATGTTGCGCTGTGATAGTGCGCAATCAGGTGTATGGACTAGAGATGTGAAATAGTTGTGAGTAGATGAAGGCAATTTCAGTCTTCACAAATAGTTTAAGGAAGAAACTAGCGTGGCGCTCTCGTCTTTGGCCCAACGCAGTGAGAACCTTCAATGTGCGATTGACAGGACATAAACTAATGTGTCGGATGCGGTAGGAACAGAGGGCAGACCAAGCTGTGCACAGAATCGAACGTTGGGTAGCGATGAATAGCTGATGCAGATGGATATAATGCTGGCGCCAGTAAGACTTATGTAGCAATGCTCAGTTTTCGGGGTCACCAATATGTGGATATGGTTCCACTTACGAATACGCTTTATTTATTCTAATTTAATATCGTACAATATTTTCTATTTATCAAAAACAAGTTATAAAAGTCACATAAATAAATGTAAGGATACCAAGGAAACACGCGATCGTCTCCGATGATTCCAGAAGCCAGAAAAAGAAAGAAAGCAAAAAGGAGCAACACTAAACGAATAAAACAGAGTTGCATTTTTGTCTTGCTGGATTTGGTGTTGCCACACACCTTTCCTCTTTCAAAAATATACAATTTCATAAAATTTCCATGTCTATTTATCATATTGCTCTAGCGTTAGACGATATAGAGTCTGGTACGCATGCCGTCGAATTTGTTTTTTGGCGTCACCCGAAATTGACTTGCATGCGTTTGCATTTGATTTCATTGAGCGAAACGTCAAATCAAAATGTCACGCAGAACAAAAATTGGAAATTGAGTTAGCTTCATACGCACGCCGTTCAATTTCGGTTGATCTCATACAAGTTGCATGTGCATGAGACTTTTTGACAATAAATTGGGGGCGTGCGTGAATATTAGGTTAGCCTGTAAGTAGCCCATTACGCCCATTTGGATACTTAAAGTTGACATTATAGACAATGTTTTTATGTAAAAATAAAAATTTAAAAAAATGCTATAATAAAAAAAATTAATCAAAAAGAAAAATGTTTACTTTAATTTTTTTTTTTTTATACATTGCACATTAATGTAATAAATGCACTATTAAAGCCCATAATAACACGGAAGAAATACATTTTGTTTCATTAAGCTGCGTTAAAAGGTCACCAAAATACAGCACTTTAAAGAAAGGTATGTATGACGTTTTCTTAAAATTTAAGTCCCGTGTAAATAGGCAACCCTACGTCATATCGGTAAAATATGCTGCACGTATATTCACGTCACCTAGACCTTCAATCTCTTCAACTTTCATCCAAATTCATAGAGGTCGCGCACAGAGGTGGCCGCGGTGACATGAAATGCTTCTGATGTGTCCTCTTTTTACATCTCAATATTCAAGAACAAGGTGCGGGAATATGCTACAAATGTTAAAAAAATGCCCTTAATACTTGTTTTATTGCCTGAACTGCTATAGACTAAGAAACCGCGGTTCGCACCGCCATACCATCTTTTTGATCACGGAGGTGAAACAACGTTCGTCCTTGCACAAATTGTGACAACTATTAATAAATCCGTCAAAATTAAACTTTTCATTGGAGAAAACCACTATTTACTAGTCGTCCTTCCAGGTACGTGAGTTGTACAAAATTCCAGTCGTTTTCCTTAACGTTGTGCTGTAAAATTTATACACATCTATATATATATACACATATATATCTATACATATACATATATGTATATAAACGCGAAGGGATGTTTTGTCCAGGATAAAAGATCTGTACCGTTCTCACGACTTTCAAAAATTGAAGCGCTTGGTCAGTAGATGTGCAAACTGGTTCTAGTTTTTCGAAGAGAGTTGCAACCTGTTGAAAAATTTAATTCAAATTATTTAATAACCAATGCCATCAAATCCGCACCGTTCGTTCGATTTTCCAAAATGAGGCGTCAAACTAAAGGCCTTGGAATATAGATGTGCAATTAGTTGCCACCTTTTAAAAAGTTATATTCAAATTATTTAAAAAAATAAATAAATTATTACAAACTGGGTATCAATCGAAATGGATTTGAAAAGCTTTGTTTCTTAGCTGAACTATATGAGGGTTGAAAAGGGTTTCCACCTGCTTGAAATGTCGAATTTAGTTTACTTATACCCAAGTTGTACGACATATCAAAATATGGATGTCAAACGAGGGAGTGTTAAGAAATCTTTAGTTTGAACGCTAAGAATATTTTTGAGGTGTTGGGAGAGGGTTGCCATGAGTTCAAAAATTAAATTCAAATTATTTTATAAGTTAAATGAATTAATAATATATGGGTATCAATCAAAATTTGTTTGAGAAAGATTTATTTACGGACTATATTTAGCGGGGTTGACGCATGTTAAAAAAAAAAAAAACAAATTGAACTCAATTCATCAGTTAATTAAAATATGTATCGCCATGTAAGACGAAGTAGATACTTTTGAAGAGGGTTACCAACTGTTCAAAAATTCGAATTTAATTAAATTATACACAAGTTATTTGAAGTATGCAAATACGGGTGTTCAAATGAAAGAGTCTTAATAAATCCTCATTTTGAACATCTGAAATGTTTGTGGCAACCCTGGTATTTAAAAAGTGACATTAAAATTATTAATTGGAATATTAAGATATGGGCGAAAGAGTGTTTAAGAAATATTTGGTTTGAATATTTAGAATATTTTTGAGGAATTTCAAGAGGGTTGCAACGTGTTTAAAAATTTAAATTAAAATTATTTAACAAGTAATTAATTATTAAATGATAAGTATCAATCAAAATGGGTTTGAAATGCTTAATTTCTAAACTATAATTAGCACACACACATGTTTAAAAAAATCAAGTTCAACTTAATTCATCAGTTAATTGAAATATGTATCACAAAAAAAATTCAGACGAAAGAGATTTAGAACGATTTCAGTCTGAAAATACTTTTTGATCATTAGATTTGCACCGAGCTTTCGAATTTTAAAAATGTGTAATCAAATTAAAGACCTTAGCCTGTAGATGTATGATAAAGTATAATTTTTTTAAATTTAGAACTTTTTACCGTACCGGTGATTCACTAAGAAACGGCTGCACGGATTTAGATGAAACTAGCAAATGTCCGCTTGCTTCGCGGCGCCTAATAATATCTTTTGCGTTGGCCAATTCAAAAATAGCGTTTAAAAGCAAAAGCGGTCTGTAAAGCAAACATTTTTAGTTTAAATTGAAACAACTAAAAAACGGAATCCTCCTCACACATATGACAAGAATAGTAGCGCTGTGATTCCATATAGAATAGTAATCCCTTTCGATGTAATGCGTTTTACCTATGGTCTTATGTCCACCTGTGAGATCTTTGCCAAGCGTGCGTAATATTCTTCTATGATCCTGCAACTTCAGCATTGGTCCGGTGTACCATGTAAGCCAATAAAAGTTCTTATACGGAAAATCAAGAGCACAGATGAACGTTTCCAATTATAGGAGGGCCAAGAATCCTCGCTGCCCCACAGGATGAAAAATTTTCGCGTACATTGGCTAAATGGGTCATGTGATCTCATGAATATCGTTCAAATGAAGCCATTGATATACCTATCGCGTTCCTTCTTGGACAGATGTGGTCGAATCTTTCCTTGTCAATTCGCCACTTTTACAATTCGTCTTAATATTTATGAATTGGTTTTTTTGAGTCTTACTGCTGTAATATATGCAAGATCACGCTTACATAGTGTTACGGTCTTTATATGCATACTTAAACGCATCCTTGATTTAGCCATCCCACGCAACCTAGCGGCTCCGTTTTTGGTAAACGTATTTTCCATTATGCTGAAACTATACCTTTGGAATTTGAAAAAAAAACCGTACATAAATACGACTTTTGTAAGTAACACGACTCCCACGCCACCTAGCGCGTCTATTTTTGGTAAACGTGTTTGCCATCATGCTGGTAGCTTACATTTTGAATTTAAAATAAATCGGTTCATAAATACGACTTTTACAAATAACTCTACCCCAGCGCCACCTACCGAGTTTTGTGGTAGCGTATAATAGGACCATATATACAAGGTATAACCTCTGACTGAAATCTATGCAGTAGTTTTTGAGGTAACTCCGAACAACGAAAACGGCTATTATTTTATATATATAGAAGATATGGGACTCAGATGTTTTATAACTCTGACTAGCATTTGGAGTATTTTCTAGGGTTTTGAAATTAAATTCTGGGCATTTAACGCCATCCGGGTTCACTAGTTTTTGATATTTTCTGCGCACAAGTGCGTAGAGTAATTTATAGTCCACCTTCTGGTATCATCAACGTCAACGTTTTTTCTTTAATTTTGGCCCACTATTTCGACAATTAGATGCTGACCTAGTAAGGGACTTTTTGTTATTTCCGTCTAGCTTTTGTGTTCTGTTAAGTTTGATAAAAAGTGGACTAAAGTAATCAAGGTGTTTTAATTTCCCCAATTTTCTTCGGAATTGACCGTTCTTTAAAACGAAATTAAACTATGATATAAGCTCCTATCTTGAGGAAAAAACGTTGATAGATATTCAAGTGAATCGGAGTGTACGTATGAGTTCTGTCCGTTAAGCAGTGTTGAACCAAACATGGAAGATTTGTATATTATAACGAACAACCCCCTTACCGAATAATAACCCTGTAAATTTCTCATGCGCATAGATATATGTAGATAAATTTAAGTAGATGTAGAAAGCGGGAAAGAAGATAATAAGCAAATTTTGTTTCTGTTAAAAATAAAATAGAACTCATACGGTGGCATATGATCGTTATTTCGGTTTGAAACGGTGTCAACGTTATACAAGCATAACTTTATAAGCATAGTATCTACCTTTTAAGAAATACAAAAAAAACATAAAAACGCACAAGAAATTAAAGAGAAGTTTTCTTCTTCCAAAATTTCTTAAATCAGTTTGCAGCTCTCAAAAACAATTCGCGTTTATCTTCAAGAAACTTTACAGCAAAGGCAAAGTATTTTTTCAAGCGACAGAAAGAATGAAAAATACTTCTTGTAATTTTTCTTGAGAGCTGGAATCTAAACTCTAGGTATATTAGCATTTAAAAATATAAAATGAATACAAGGAAGTTGGTGGTTGGTGAAATATTTTGCATTAAAAATCCGTTTCGCTTACGTTAATTTCTTTTGCGCAATCATCTCGCTTCTCGCTTCTCAATTTTCTATTCTTTTGCTGTTTTTGCACGAATTTAACCATCAGAGGGCATATTTGAAGTCAGCGAATCTGCACGGTAAGTTTTGTGCTTTTAGCGACAAATTTGAAATTGCTTGGATGCTATTTTGAAAATGTTTCAAAAAAGTAGGAAGAAATAATTGTTTAACCAAACAACTTTTTCGTTCATATCATAGACAAATCGACGGTTTCGCGCCGACTTTTGCGAAAAAGCCCGCTATCCGACAGGAGGATGACGGTAAACGTCTTCTCTTCGAGTGCAGGGTCAATGCGGATCCTTTACCAACCATTACCTGGTACCACAATGGCAACCCGGTTAAAGAAACACCAAGACATAAAGTGAGTAACAATTAGCCTTTCATAATAGACAGTGTGTAGTCAAAATATCAAATTTTACCATTGAAATCAATTTAGTTAAAAAAAAAACCAAAAAAAACAATGTCTTCAATTCGACTTTTCACATTACTATGTTTTAGTTCGATATAAGTAGGGCAACCAAAAATTCGCTTTAATAAAAGCGTTTATAGCGCCAATAATTGCACTAAAAAATAATTTTGCACTAATAAAAGTATAATTTAGAAAAAACTGTGACATTCTTAATAAAAAAATATTGTTAATTTAAACCAGCAATGAAAATAGTTATTGATAAATTCATTTTACGTATGTGCATATGAAATATAAAAAAAATGCATCAGTTCAACCCCACCAGGTAATGTTCAAAAATTATTGTGGCAGTACACAATGAAGAGGTCAGCTATTCCGGTAGAATAATGTTTCTTAACCCAAAAAGCTGGGATGATAGCAATGAAAACGATATTCACTAACAAATATGGCTCATTTAGAATAATTTCTGAAAATAAATGCTACATGTCAAACTATACCATTGAAAAAGCAAATTTTTGGTTGCCCTGGTTTTAAGGTAAAAGAATAGAGGGAGAAAAAGTTTTAGATTTTCGTTATCGTTTAAAATTTTAAATAAGTACTTTAAACTTTTGCAATCAAAAGATATAAACAATCTGTAATTATTTTACTTAATTTCTTTCTGCAATTTTCTATTTCATATGTTTTAGATGTCTGTTCAAAAAGATGGCCACTCTTATTTTGCATCCTTAGAAATAAAGAATGTTACTGTTGAAGACGCAGGAAAATATAAAGTAAATGCCAAAAATGAGCTGGGCGAAAGCAACGCCACTATAAGCCTTAATTTTGACAGTAAGTCATTGAAACATACACACATATGTATGTATTACTTATTATAATTGACATATTATAAACATTTTATAAGAACGTCGGATACGTATTCCTATTATTTAAGTATGTACGTAGTATTAATATTTTACTTTTATAACTTTTCTAGTTTTAAAACATCTTTGATACGCGCCTCAACAGTCCAATCTAATACTAACGCGCACAAACAAAATTACCTGTCAAACATTTTTCATGCACAATTTGTATGAGCTCCTCCAAAATTAAGCGGCGTGCTTTACCGTCAAGCCGGGCGTTTGTTTGTATTAGGCTTGGCTGTAAATCTATAGGTATCATACCAAGCACAGTGATTTTTAACACTCAACTCTTATTTTACCAAGATAAATATGTATTACTCTTCTAAAAAATATGCAACATCGACTAAAACTTTCACCTACATGGAAATGATAGAATAGAAAATTTGCTAAGAAAGACATGAAAGAAAAACAGATTTACTTGCGCATTTATTTATTTATGAGGCCATAAGAACCAAATTAGCCTATCTACAAAAACAATTAACATGATGAGACCAACTTATTGCTACCTATTACTGTGGTGTTGCATACCTTACAAGCTACTTTTTTTAGAATTGTAGTAAGACTTCTCTAGTCCTCATGGCCTCATATATACATACATATATGTATTTGTTTACTGCCTCATTTACTTTACATCTACACACTTACATTTTAACTCACTATACATTCGTTTAGAGCGTGAATAACAATAGCTGTATATTTGATTTTATTATGACAAAATATATATTTTAGAGCTTACACTTTTGCTACGTGTTTGGCCGAGTTTCTCCTCCAATTTGGGGCGTGAGTCCTGAAAGTATAAACACAAATGGAGGGACCTACAATTTTACACTGCCTTCGAACGGCATATGGTTCCAAGAACGATAGAATACAAGATTGCGCATTCCCGCAGAATGACATTTGTGGCAACGGGTAAACAAAGAATATGGCGAAGAACAATGAGTTGACAGTTGTGAATTTGCAGTGAGAAAACGTGTTTTCTTCTCGATTCACCAATTTCTCAAGCCATCTTTGAATATTGCAAATTAAGCTCTACGTTAACAAAAAATATACAACCACTCTTGAAATGTGTTTAAAAGAATAGGTCTTATTAATTAACTATTTAGAATTTTTGTGTTTGTATTGCAGGTGCCGAAAAAGTGATAATATCTTGTCGCAGCGCATGTTTTCCTGCAGAAAGTGGTCGATGCTTGCTTACCTCCGATTTTAATTTGTAATTTGTGGTATTTCAACGTTTTCAACTTAACATGTCGTTTTTAATATTACGCTGGTGTCTAAATTGTATGGCTTCTCCTGCCGGCAGAACTCTACCCACTTTCTGGCCAAGGCGTCGTCGCGGGGAAACAAAAAAAAAACTTAATTTGGGGGCTTTACCCCTACAGCTGCTGCAATTCAACACACGACACGACATTACTTCGATTTTTCACTTGAAAGTACACAATACGTTTGCAATACGTTTGCAGTTGTTTCTAAACAAAAAGTTTGTTTACGTATTGCCATAAATGTCATAGTCGGCAAAACCAAAGTAGCGGTTTCGGGAATGCGCCACCTTCAGTTCATTTCACCATGATATGGTTCTATGAGAAGCTTTTTCCAGGCAGAAATACACTCGAAAGTTCACCATTCTCTGCCGTTTGGCGACTGTGGCACAGAGGAGTACTTCCCTAGTAAAACCGGTCAACATTTTTGTGTGTTTCTATTCAGTAAAAAATTAAACATAAAACTTAATCATAATTAGGGATTTATAGAATCAAAATGACATGATTATTCGCCTTTTTCCAAAACCCGTTACATCCGAGCAAAAACTTTTCTGTTTTTGGTAAGCGGTTACTTTTTGTATCGATGGAGTAGCGCATTACAATACGCCTCAAGACAAAATTTTTCTGGTTTACCCACTGCACTACTTGTAAACGTCATCGAAAATACTGTATATTGGTAAATATTCAATTCAATTACGCGCATATTAAAATGACCGCGTTCGTACTGAAAAAGCATCCGTGAAGTGAATAATCAAAACAAAAACTAAAAAAGAAAATGTTATTTGCATATTGCTGCAGTGGAATCCGAACCCGACTATCTCCGGATATCAACAACTTGTGGCAAGCATCTTTGCGCACTCAGCTACACCCAGGCATATAAATTTGCTTTCAAATGTTGAATATCCATCAACACCACAGCACGGATAAACATGTAAGTTGGTGTCCTCTCTGTTGGAGGGACACTAAATAAAACGAAATACGTTGAGGCTAGGGCTATGCCCGCCTTATTGGAGGCTTGATTAAGACTTAAAAACTAAATTTCCATTTGTTCAGTTTTTATAACAAAATTTTGATTACTATTGCAAAACG
>NW_023458563.1:37273121-37313647 GCF_013731165.1 Rhagoletis pomonella
CACGACTTTGCAAAACAACAGAACATAACACTTGCATACAAATCTAATTACACATTATCCACAGTTTTTACAAAAACAAAATGCTCAATAGATGCTCAACAACAAAGTAACGTAGTTTATGAAATTAAATGTAATGGTAAGGAGAACGAAGAATGCGGAAAGGTGTACATAGGAACAACTAAGCGAGCCCTAGGCACGCGATTAAACGAACATGAAACAGATATAAAAAAACAAAAACCTAGTACAGCGCTTTCACAACACATACGAACTACTGGGCACTCAGCAGATTTAGCAAACGCAAAAATTATCGACATAGAAAAACGGGAAAAAACCAGATACACATTAGAAAGTTTAAGGATCTTGCAAAAAAGGGGAAACACAATAAACAAAAAAGAAGACACCGATGACATTTCTGCCGCCTACTTGTTATGCTTATAGAATTCAAATTTAGTTTTTAGTTTGGACAAAGCTACCACAGAAGGTGGTATGGATTAAAGTAGATTTATGTAGTTAATTTAATGACGAATTTTATGTGAGTATTTTTTGTGTTCAATATCTCAGATGTTCTTTTGCAATTTTTATATGTACTTATGTATATGTATGTGTATTTGTTCCTTTACTTACTATCATATATATATGTATGTATTTATATTTTTGTAACAGATAATAAAATAAACACGCCCCTGAAGATGCTAAGAAGATTAGCGAAACGTTGGGCCGTAAGAGAAATAACGTCGTTTTATTTACACTAAAAGAACAGATCAGACAAGCCTATCACAAACTAAAAGATTTTCATTAAAAAAATTAATTTTAAACTTGGGGTGTCGGAATGCTGCTATGAAAAGGTGCTTAATGCGGACATTTGGCCAACGCATGTGAAGATTCGTCCTTTCCGTTTTTTTCCCAAAGACGGAGTACCACAGCAAGAAGCTTAGTTGACCCTCCAGAAGTCATCCCAAAACGTCTGAAACTCTATTTTCAAAATATATCGGGTCTTAGAACCAAATCTAAACAAGGCGTGGTGTTTGACTATAGATTCTCATTTCAAAGTCAATTAAGCTGCACGATAGCTAAATAATACTCTATGTTGGCTTTTATTCGACGTTTCAGCTCAGACTTTTCTGATCCGTATACCCTAAAGTCACTCTATACCTCCCTGGTGCGCTCCAAGTTAGACTATGCCGCCGTAATTTGGAGACCTTATTACGCTGGCCATATCAATAGGGTTGAACGAATCCCAAAAAAATTTGTTCGTTTTGCCATTCATTCTCTGCATTTTGTCCACCCAATTCCCTCCTACCGTGGTAGATGTCTACTTATTAATCTTAAGTCTTTAGATTGTAGGTGGTCTATTCTCTCCCTTACTTTTGTCTATAACTTAGTACGTGGTGTCATAGACTACCCATACTTTCTTGACGTATCCATTTCGCTGTGCCTCAGAGATGTTTGAGAAATCACGTAACTTTCTCCTTGGAAAAGGTAAGAACTCAATATGCTTCTAATGCTCCCATACTCAGGGCTCTAAAGGAATTCAACTTGCTCTCAAATTCTTCTGTTCTAGACTTTTCTTACTCGGAAACCCGTTTTAAATTAATATTAAATGTATTAATTACTTGGTTTGTTTTTCTTATTTTTAAGTCGTTGTAATCTTTATGAAATGTAATAATTTCTGGATTATTAAATAAATAAATATAATAAATATAAATTGGCAAATCTTTTCCCAAAATCTGCTTTTAAATCACGTGCAATATTTTTTTCTAGCCATGGAAAATTACGAAATATTATTTTTTTGAGATCATAAATAAAAAGACGTAGCTTAGCTTCAAAACTTAAAATAATTTGCGACAAATCAAAAACATTTTTATTATCTCCTTGTAGAGACAAATTCAAGTTTTGCAAATGTTCCATTTCCTTAGTAAAGAACATTAAGTCCGAAAGCCAATTTTCATTCTCCAATTGCGGATAATGTTCCGATCCCAATTTTCGTATGTGTATATAAAAAGAATAAAATAAAAAAACAACACAGGGGAAAAAAATGTCCAGCAAAGAAGTATGTGTTTTAAAAAGTAATGTTCTAAGCAAAGAGAAAGTAAAAGAGCCGCACTTTGCTAAGCAAAGAGCCCCGATTGCCCACCGTTGCTAAATACTATAGATTTAGATACACAAGTAGTTATAAGAAAAATTAATCAATAGATGAATTGAAAATATTTCTGAGCCCATCACTGTCGCTTTATATCAAAGGTTTAAGCGTGGACATAGGCTAACATCCAATTCTGTGATTGTGAGGGAACCAAAGTCAATGCGTTCTGATAATTTCGAGTGAGCGTGAGAGTAATTAAGATTATCAGCCTCACTATCAAAGTTTGATTTGAAGAACTCACCAAAGAATTCAACTGTGCCAGGCAAAGATTGAGAGCATTTACCATTAAAGCAAATACAAATTGGTATGTGGAGGGCCCACGCTTAGAGCGAATAAAATTCCAAAAAGCCTTAGGATTTTCTTTAGCCCAGCTTCCAGTTTACCAATATAATGACTATAAAGAAACTTATCCAGCACATTAAATTGATTCACATAACTCGTTTATTGATCCCTGAGAACAGCATTCGCAGTGTTGGCCTTATACAGTTTATGATATTTATTATGTTTATTCTTAAAATTTTTTAGAGTAGGGTTATACCATGGTAATTTATGAAGTCTAGGAGGAAGAGGAGACACTTTAGTGGAAAATACCTCTGTAAACCTAGACAAGAAAGTGTCAAAACATACGCTCACATCATTCATGAAAGAATATTAGCCCAGTTAATATCGCTAAGTGCAGTAACTCACAGAAGTTGGTAATCCGAAAATTAAAAGCGGAAGTGCACGAGTTGCTCGGAATAGGGATTACAACAAAAAAAATTTGGGGAAATAACAAGTGGAACGTGATGTTTGTCTGTCTTATACAGAGGTAGGTTACTCTCAGAGATGTTAAATATTAAATTTTCATCTACAAGTAATAGATAGATCAAGCATCTTAGACAGCGTATTAAATATATAATTAACTTGGGATCGTGACGTCAGTAGGTGTCAAAATACCATTATTCTGTAAATCTATCCAGATAATAACGCGCAGATTAAAATCACCAAAAATATAAAAGTGGGAATCCGTATTAGTATCGAAGAGATCAACTATGTTTTCATTATGAAAATTATATAAGCTATCAGAGCTACTGGGTGGTATATATGACACGCAAATATATGTAGTGCCAAAAGAGCCATAGACGCTAACGCATAGCTGATCGATTATAGAATCATGATGTAAAAGTTGGTAGGCTGAGGAACGCAGGCAACGCTTTAGCGCGACAAACACACCACCACCTTTGAGGTGACCCGACTTCAACAAATCTCTATCCTTGCGGTACGTATTAAATATCTCTGGATCGAAGTACTCTTCGTCGAATATAAAGACATCATAATCCATTTGAGACGCTGCTTAGACTTCGCGCGCATGCCACCCATGTTTTGGAAATAGATTTTCAAAGAAGAGTCACAGCAGCTGTTATCAGAATTAATAGTGTTAGATTTCCTTGTCGGACTTAGATTCTTTCCAAAAAAACCGAAAAGGTCGAACATTTATGTTAGACGGCCAGACATTAGGGTTAAGAATCTTGTCATAGTAAGCTGTTGAGACACTGAGCTTGAAATTAACGCTTTCAAGAGAATCCACAGAGACACCTTTCTTTATAAGTTTATAACAGGCAAGATACTTGCTGTCGATACCAGCATATTTAGAAATATATGAGATTATATTTACTTTGTTCAGAGCCGGATAAATGTACCCACTGCTTTTTTTTGCTACTTCGAGTTCGGCATTTTCATTGCGACCATATACAATATTCCTACTCCTGGGGGCACCATTACGACGCACAGTAATCCAGTAATTCTAACAGAAGCCATAGGAGAATTAACAGCAACAGGCAGTGTACCAGTGGTAAACACGGTTGCCATTTCCAATTTATTTTTCGAACCAAAAAATTGATCAAATGGTAAAAATGGACCAATTTGTATTAAATCGGGAAATTGAGTGGAGTTTATTCCTCTTTATCAAAAAATATGCCGATTCAGTTTTTATAACGATTTTTTTTATATTGCATCAAAAGTTCATAAAAATTGTATATTATTAACATTATATCGTTTAAAGTTTTAAATTATAATATGTTTCATAATTTCGTTTTTATTAATGCTAAATCAAGAAATTTGCGCTCAGCTTCTGCGGAACTGTGAAGCAAACTAAAAATGTTATGAACTAAATCACACAATTCTCCAAAGGCTGCTTTACCCAATCCATTTTTAATCAGACTTACTTGATCCCAAAAACGTTCTATATTGGTACAGTTTTTGAAGTTACCTTCACTCAGCCTCAATTTGCGAAATTGAAATTCTATATGTCTGCATCATTTACAAATGCGGGAAATTGGTCGAGTAGTGGCAAAATTGATACATCAGTATCAGAAAGAACTTTATGTGGTGTAATAATTTCAAGATGTTTAATATCTTTTCCATTGAAATCGAATATTATTTTCATGTGCTAAATGCTATGAATAAAGTTTTGCTACCTTTCCATATTTTTGCCAGCCACTTTAATATTGGCCACCGAGCAATTGAAATTAGCAAGAAACCGCGATATTTTTTGAAGCGTGCTTTGATAGATGATTAGCCACGCCATATTTGAAGATCAGTGGCAAGGCGAGCTCACACTTTTAGCAGGTGTTTCCAATCGGCCCTATGCTGAATATTGTCATCGTTATCGTTATCGTCGACGATCGTCAGCGCAACAGTAACATGGCTGACAATGGCCATATCGTCACTTTTACTAACGATGACGATATTCAACATAGGGATAGAAAAATTTGAAGACGCGAAACTATTGCATGAAGTGAATGGGTGATAATAACCTAACCAAAGGCTTGTGAAATGGACCATTTTAAAAAGAATTGGACCAATGGACCAAACGAAAATAAATGGACCAAATTTGGTCCATTTGGACCAAAACGGCAACCGTGGTGGTAAACAAATTATTTAGAGATATAAGAACTAGCCATTTTAGGAGCCACTAGTACTAGGAGTCATGTTAGAAGCTACAGAAGTCGCTGCCCTGTTAATAACAGCAGAAGCAGCAGTAGCAGAGAAAGAATTCAGTGCTGGTTACGTTTGTAATGTAAATCCAATGTTAACCGCAACAGGAATTGCAGCTGCGACTGTAGTAGTAGAAATGGCAGATGAATGTGATACCACAGTTCCAGCATCAACAACAGCAGAGTCGGCATGCATTACAGGTTTCAATTGCGTAATGACAGCAGGCAGTGTTGCCAACTTTTGAATTTCAAAAAGCACCAGACCTTGGAGAAAAGAGCGCTTTACCGCACTAAAAGCACTAAATTTTTTTTTAATCAAAGGATACTTTCTCTTATAACAGTTTGTGGTAAATAAAATTAAAAAGATAAACAATACTTACATGTATAAATAAATACACATTCATGCTTACGAAGTAATACTGAAGTACTGCACATTAAAACTGGTACATCTGGAGAAAGTACAATTGAATCGCAACAAACGAAATTGAATTTTGAAGGGGAAGAGTAATACTTAATGATACCCTAAGTAGAAATGAGCGAAAAAATTTGTTGTTTTATAATAAACCGTGTTTTTACACTTAGAGGTTAGGATATCTCAAAATTCTGACGTGGTAGAGAAATTCTGCAGCCAGATTTAGATTCAGCATCGAAAAAAAAGTTAAAATTTTTCGGACTGTGTAATCAATCAATAATCAAGAAAATAAAAAATAAACACTTAACTTATCTGCGTGCTAGCATTTTCAACGCGAATACAATTTAACAAGAACGCAAGAACGTGGGTTTGCAACTTCATCTTTTTATCAATCATGGTTTGCATTTCAGTGCATTTAAATTTGTAGATTCTTGTAAATTCAGAAATTTTAGTGCATAAAAAAGGGGGAAACTTTCCATTATGGCCGTTCGTTAAAGGTGCGGTGGGCGTCCATAGTATTTTTGCGTAGAATTCCTTTCTGCGTAGGCGGCCTTCGGCCGCGCTTAGAGATTATAACCCTTACTACGTAGAATTCTCCTTTTTGTGTGACCTAACTGGGGCTACCGCCCCAGTGATGTAACCTTGGGAAAGGATGAGGTACTAGAATTCCCTTTCTGTGTCGTAAACCTGGGCTACCGCCCAGAAATGTCTATTTTGGTTACTGGGTGTTTTATAAAAATGTCTTGTATATAAAAATGTTTGTGCAAAAGAATATTTAACATTTTTCAAGCGAATAAACGCAAAGGAAAATTGTGTTTTTTGGTAATTATTCTATGGGGTCCCTAGGGAACCATAGGGGACCTAGTTGGTCGGTGGTTGCATTTTTGTCAATGGCGATTCATTCCCTCTCTAAAAAGGTGGGTTAGAGGTGCCACGCCCACTTACCTTTCGTCCACCGCCCCTTTAACGAACGGCCATAACAGAAAGCCAACCCGAAAAAAGCACTAAAAAGGGCACTAGGCACTAAACCATTTTTGGCGTTTTAGTTTTCAAAAAGCACTAAATCTAGTGCTTAAAGCACCAAGTTGGCAACTATGACAGCAGGATTAGTAGAAGCAGGACAGCCAGAAGGCAGAGAGGCGGCGTCGGCCACTGAAGAAACGGAGAAAACTGTACCACTACTTTGCTTAATTGTGCGAGAGGCAGTTGCCATGGCATAGATCTGGTCAGTAGCAGAAAAGCACTGACTCGATTGAACTGTTTGCGCGAGGGCACTTATAGTGAGAGGCATTCTGGCGAAGTTCACTCATCACAGCGGTGAGCGATGCAAGGGCAACGAGTACATATTCAGTATGCAGTTTACGCAAGGCTATTAACAGGCTAACCTAATATTCGCGGCTTGCGTTTTGGTGCACATGCCGTCGATTTTTTTTTTGCGTCACCCGAAATTGGCTTGTGTGCGATTGCATTTGATTTCATTGAGCGAAACGTCAAATCAAAATGTCACGCAGAACAGAAATTTGAAATTGAGTTAGCTTCATACGCACGCCGTTCAATTTCGGTTGATCCCATACAAGTTGCATGTGCATGAGAAATTTTTGACAATAGATTGGCGGCGTGCGTGAATATTAGGTTAGCCTGTAATTCAGCGTGCAGTTTAGTTGTTTCATCGATTAACAGTTTTTTTTGTCTGTATGGAGAGCAATAATCTAATCTAAGGCACGAACTTACACAGCTCTAATTGCTTTAAGCTCACTAAAAGCATAAACGGACGGCAGCGTGGATCCGGATCAACTCGGGAATTAACTGCAGTTGATCCGGATTAAGCCAGAGTTAATCCGGATCAATGCTGCCGTATGTTTAAGCTTTAAGAATAGTTGGTAGAATAGACAATTGTTGTTGCGATTCTTCAATACTATTATCAAAAGACGTAGGCGATAACTTCGAAAGCTGTTGTTTATGAGTAGAGTTTTAGATATTGGTGAGATGAGCGGGAATAGATTACTTGGAAAACGATGCAGATTTCGAAATGTCCACCTCTTGATGGTTACCGGGAGGTGGGGGAGAGAGAAGAGATTTTCGGTGAATAGCCGCGCACTTTTTGCACATGTACTTGTTGTCAGAGTTTGTGAAAAAATCCCGATCGGCAGGCAAAATACTAACACAGTTGATGTGGTAGAACTCGTTACAATTATTGCATTGCACCTTCGCTTGGTTGCGATCAACTTTTTGAGCGGCATGTTGATTATTTAATGATTAAATTATAACTTTCACATCGACTTTGTTTAAAAAGATACGAAAAAAATAGAGTCACGGTCTCATTGAACTAGGCTAGATACAAAACGATATTCAAAATTTCGCTATTTTTAATCAATAACAGGAGCGCAAGAAAACCACGTCCGCACTTGCACACGTTCGCTTTATAAAGAAACAATATTAGATAGTTTTTACTCATATAGGGTAAAACATGACGAATTCATAAACGGCCGTGCTACCAGAGCAGCTAAATTTTCGTCTCGGTGATTCTAACAGGCCTATTCTGCTTGTTATGGGCTGTTTTTGCTTACGCGTAAAAGCACATTTAGCGCATTTAGCTCTAAATGCTACTCTAAATGTACATTTATCCATACAAAATTCGTCACCTAAATGCAACTAAATGCAACTCCGTTTTTGCATTAAGAATCTAAATGCTAAAAGCAACCTTCGAACATGGTTTAATGAGAAAAAGTGGCAACATTGCATTTTCGAGTATACAGTGGCTAGCTACGTTTCAGTGATCGCCGATCGGGATTTCATTTATTATTTTACATTATTTGGATAAAGAAAAGTTAAGAAAAGTCAATATCGATGTGATGCTGATAGAAATCTGGATCAATTTGTGAACAATTCTGTTTGTTTTGTTTACTAATTAAGTGAGGAAATTTTAATTGACAGCACCGACAAATTAATATATACATAAACAAATGGTCGGTCATGGTTAAAACAATTCAAATTTTTGTATTGAAGTTTTGGTTTAAAATTTATTTTTTCCTTTTCAGTAGGGTTTTTGCACATTATCTTCTGCGTGAGAATTGATCGTAATAGATACGGATCTGAATAAGCGACTGGAACACGGCTGTTTGTCAAAAGCATACGATTTCGAACTCGCGTAAATGTACATTTGCTAAATGCGGTAGCATGAACGCTCTTCGAAAACATATGTTCGAAAGTGCTAAATGTTGCATTTTAAATGCAGCCAAAACGCTGCATTACCGACCATTCTGACACCGGAAAATTTTGTTACCAAAAAATAACACCACTTCTTGTAACCGCAGTTCTAAGTAATTTGCTAACAATTTAATCTATTCAGTAATTCCGCTATAAAGTTTGTATGAATTCTGGTGTTGCATACTTCACGGGGCAATATTTTGTTACCTGCTTATGAGATGGTAACAAAATTGACCAATATGCAGAATGCAAAAAAGATTTAAAAATTGCCTGGAACTTTATTTACGGGTAACAAAATTTTTGCAGAAAAGGCCTGTTAATGTCAAAATTATGTATTTGTTGTTCATTTGTTTTAATGCTTACTGGCTGAATAAAGGCGGATTCATATAAGATGATAGCGGCAGCACAAAAACAAAAAACTACACTACACCAACAACAACACATAAATTTGACAGTGAGTACAATTCGCTTGAAATCAGCTGCTTGTACCCTGTCTTATATAAATTTGCATTGATTCGAATCGAATGAAATAAAATAGCAGCTGTTTTCACTCCAAAACAATTTGAATTGAAAATTTGAATTGAAAAAGCAAACTCACTACCGAATGCCGTAACCTCAAATATCGAATCGAATTTTATCCGAACACGGGCCCTGTTTTAATTTAGAGAAGGCTGAAAAAAATTTTTGATTCAAATTAGATTTGAAATAGTTGAAGTTTGCAACATATTCGTTTGGCAGTCTCCCACACAAACTTATTACAAGTGAAAAATATTTACATAAACGGCTGATAGGTATGCAATTTCACTTTTAAATTGGTTATGTTCAGAATTAACTTTTCGTTTTTATTTTAGATGTGTCCGATGACAAAATATGGACATTCATTTACACTGCGATTCGCTTTGCTTTATTTCCGGAAAATATTGTAGATTTTTAGCCTTTGTTGGTAAAAATGGTAGAAAATATAACATAGCTAAAAAGTTGGGAGATCTACTAATAAAGTGGTAAAGTCCGTGCACTGAAGTAATGTGTTCTGTAAATTAAAAGGTATGTGGTGAATTTCGAAAAATGCTTCCCAATCGAGATTAACCACTTACATTTTAGTTTACAGAACACATTACTTCAGTGCACGGACTTTACCACCATTGCCATTGGAGGTAAGCGAGAAAATGTAAAATGCTTACCTTTAATGCAGTGGGTAAACGAGAAAGTGAAAAATTTTCTCTTGAGGTGAATTGTAATGCGTTACTCCATCGATAGAAAAAGTAGGCGCTTACCAAAGAATCAGAGTTTTTGCTGGAACATTAAAAAGTTTTGTATCAACATATTTTTTCCTTAGTCTTTAACCTGGCATTATTGTAAGTATTTTCTAAAACATATATTTGAATTAATTGTTTGCTCAAATATCTCCGGGTTGTTATTATTTTTTATCAAATCATTTAGTGAATCAAATCCCCAATGGAATCAGATGTGGTGGAATACATGTACATAAACACATTTTCTATAGCTACCTTTTCGATACAGTGCCTCACAAAATGCGCTTTTACGAAAAAATACTTTAAGCTGCATTTTGCTTAGCTTTTTAACTGAGCTTTGTTTGACTAAAATTTAACAGTACTACATGTATATCGTATTTAAACAATAAGAAAATCGAAACTAAGAAAAAACCCGTTTGGTAAATCTGCAGATATTTTGAATAAACGCATATCAAATTTGTACGTATGTACATAGATGCATTTTGGTTTAAGCGTATCAAAGCGTATTCTTTAAATGTGAATGCTGAAAAACCCCCCAAAAAATAGGAAAATACCGGCTAAAACCGGTTTGGAAAAACCTAGTCAATCAGCCTACTATTTACACTTATCTTAGGATGATTTTCGTGAAGTATTTATATATCAGTTACTGTAAGTCCACATAAAATTTTGATGCTTTTTCAATTTATAGATATTAAATAAAAAACTTAAATATATAAAAGAATGCGGTCAATTTTTCTAAGGACGCAAACGTTCTCTCCGAAGTAGTCCGTGTATTATATATCGCCATTTTTGATTTTAAATATCCTATTCATAGGCGAACGCAGGTGGGGTTTTGGGGTTCAAACAGTGGTCCACGAAATAATATGAGTGCGATATTTTGATCAGTTTTGGCTACTTGTCTTTTGTTTATTTAATGTTTGATATTTTTGTATAAAAGCTACCAAATAAATTCATAATTTCAATCATTGTACAAAAATCCTAAAAATTTTGGAAAATTTCAGAATCTAAAAAAATGTTGATTCGCAGTCTTGTAGCTAATTTAGTTTATTTAATTTTAGTCTAATGAAGTTCAAGTTTTAAACTGCTAAAAATCCCTTTAATTTTTGAAAATTTGAAGTTGTTAAAAAATCCCGCTGATTTCTGAGAATTTTTTTGATTGATGGTGTTTCACGTTTTTTCGACCATTTTCTTTTATATAGAGGACACTGCCAGCGAACAAAATTTTGCAAAAATTAAATGCGTGCCAACAAAAAATTCGGATTAAAAAATTTTAAACTTTGGTGAAAATTTTCAGAATTTTTATAATTTTTATACAAAGTTTTAAATGTAAATTTATATGGTGTTTGCCTTAAAACCAGCTAGGCTTTTATAAAAAATAAAAAAAAAAACATTAAATAAACAAAAGACAAATAGACCCTAGAAAGGATATAAAAAAATTTATTGTTAGACTTTGGATGTTTGGAGTTTTATTGAGTAAACTTGAAAAACCCCCATTATTCTAAATTTTTTCAATTTTGACCACCGTTTACTACAACAATTTCAATGAAAGCTACCATTATTTGCTGTTTTAGGGAACGAATTGATGTCCCATTTATTGAAATTGGATACATATTGGCGAAGTTAGGCAATTTAAGTAGACTTGGGACATTGAGTTTACTGTGTATGTATGTATCTATGCATTAAATTTTCAGATCGCTTGTGCAGTGTGGAGGAGGAATACTTTAATATTTACTAAAAAAATTGGTATTTAAAATGGCCCACATAGCGAAAATTGCCTAATAAAATAGAACAAAATTAATAGGACATCTCTATGGTTTTACTTCAAGAAGACATTTTTCTTGTATCGAGAAGCAAAATCTTATTAAAAAGATCTTTTAGTTATTTTTTAAATGTTTATTAGATTACCGAATTAAGCTAGAAGTAGAAAAAAACCCGCTGACCACATATCGCTATATTTTCATAATCTCTATGGGATTTCCTTAGTTTTCCGTCTTCATTACCCCTTTGGCTAGAAACTTTTCATAGAGATAATCTTTAAGCTACTATAAATTAGGGCTGTGATAGATATTTCAATTTTATAATCCACTTCAGGCTAAATTCTTTTTAACAATTAAAGTTAAAAATTTTTTTTAATATTTTTATTGAGCTTTTTACCACGATTGTTTGTTAGGAAAAACTGAAAAAGCAACAGTCTAAGCGGTAGAAGTTATAGCAGCTATTTCGGAGATCGCCACATCTCTTCATCAGACTTCTTTTTTCTAGACTTCAGCATTTTCATATCTTTTATTATGAAAATAAGCTTTCCAGCATTATCGAGCAACAATCTATCCCTATCTTCAACATAAATGCTAGCCGATGCACTAAACACTATTTCTGAGATCACTGCGAAAGGTGGTGCGTGAGATACTTCGTTGCCAGTTAAAGAAAAATTTTGAAATTTTTTTGCAATTATGTTTCCAACAAATTAAGGGATCTTCTTGTGAAAATAAGCCCATTTTTTTTATCTACCAAGCGTATATGCTTAGCGTCGTCTATTGTTTTTTATTTTTTGTCTTTCACGTTTGTCCTCTATTTCGCAAAAATAGTCGAAAAAACAGGCTTGCGTACGGAAAAAGTTTCATTTTAATGCAGGAGTAATTTATAACTCGGATTTCAGAGGAGAAATTTTGTATGGTTAATCTGTTTTCTTAATTAAGAATTGGAAAGTGAAGAACGTTCGCACTAAAAAACTATCATTTTGTTAATAAAGTTGCATCTTTTGGATGTGCTGTTCATTTGCATAATATGTATTGTGATTTGCCGTCAGTGACTGAATGCCGAACAAACACGCTAGACAGTGCTTCGAAAACAACATGGCCGCCAAAAGGCTGCCACCATCGACCCTTCCCACTGGAAAAACGCTTTATGATACTGACTGGGCTAGGTTAGGTTAATCAGAATTTATGCCACGCAAAGACCATTTGGTCCTTTGCGGTATAAGGATAATTCGAGCCTAATGCTAACTTATGGTAACATTGTATATGATGTCAAAAACTACATACATACATATGTATATCCAATATAAACGACATTTCAAAAGCGCTATATGCAAAAAGTAACTAAAAATGGAAATCTTAGAAATTATTAATTTAGAATTTGAAGAATACCTCATAAAAATTTCAGAGCGGGTCATTTAGTAATTTTTATTTAACAGCTAATTGTTTGTAGCCGTGTCAGCAGCAAGTACGCGATAGCCCGACTCCCGCTTCAAGCGATCGCGACGCACAGTGCACCGATTCCATATAAACAATGGACACAAAAAAGGAGTGGTCGAAATTTGTTGAAACTTTACTGCTAAAAAGATTAGATCACGGTTATTTCAAAAACAAAGTGAACTTCGAAAAAACTGAGGTTTTATATTTTGCTATGCAGGTAAAATAAGGGATAATATTGTTCTCGTGTAATAATTACATGTTCTACAAAACATCGATAAAACAGTCTACAGAAAACAACGCAAATTTTCTAAAATTAAGGAAATAAAACGAAAATATAAATTGACTTGTTGTTTGTTGCGTATTAATAACGATCGTATCTATTTCTTTTCCGGATTTTTTTTCATTCAAAGGCACTGGTTTAATACGAAAAAATACTTATTTTGATACCTAAAATTTTTTAACGCACAGGTATAACGATATACGCTTACAGGAAACTACGTGGAAACACGTTATAAAAATGCATAGACAGTCAAATGCAAAAATAGGGACAATACATTGTGACCTGTTTTGAAAACTTTTATTTTGTTCATTTAATGTTTTATTAAAGCCTAGTTAGTAATATAATAATTAAGCACTTCACAAACTCATATTTGAAACTGTGTAGAAAAGTTCAACAAATTTTCATAACTGTAAGCAAACTTTTTATTCAGGTTGGGCAGTTTTGTAGCCCATTAAATTGTGTTATAATAAAGTGCAAGTTTGAAGAGGCTAAGAAGATTGTGGAACTTAGTAACTTTGTATGGAAGAAAATGCGTGGCACCGTTGCAACTTTGTGGAATTTTTAAGATTTTTGTACAAGGTTAGAAATTTGGATTGACATGCCTTTTGTTAGACCGTATAATTTTGTCGCGGGGTGTACAACAGGTACACATAGTACCATACGTTCTTTTATTTTACTGAAAAAATTTCCAAAAATAACTAATACTCGTACTTAAATTTTTTTTTTAATAAAGATAGTGCGAAACGGAATTCTTTTCGCAGTAATTTACAGTTTTGGTCGAAAAAATACAAGCGTTATGTATCAGCTTATGAACTTAAAGCAAGGACTTATAACTGGTGCAAATTTTTGCATTGTATTAACTGTTTCTTCATCTTCAACAATATATTGTTTAATAATTTTTATCGGAACTCCTTGACGATTTGTTTTTTTGTTTTAACTAAGTTCCTTCGAGATGAAACTAATGGCTCCCTTGCTTGACTAGACCAATTATTTACTCTGCCTGCACAAAATTTGAAATTGTAAGCGTTTTTAAAACTGAATCACCCCGCATTTTAAAAATAAACGAAAGCGTGAACTACTACAATAATATTGGTTTGTTGTTTAGTTTAATGCAATTAATCAATAAACAAATTGTATTGCGAAATTGTATGCTCAAGCTTTCTTCCGTTTTTGTATTGTGTTTAGATGCTGTATAATATTGAAATTGTTGATTCCTTTGCAATCTTTCGAAATTTGTGTACGTTCTGCAGTTTTTGTTGTAAATTCCGTTTTCATTGCTCAGAAAAAAGCCTTCAACTCGATAACATAAGTAGATAATTACGCAACGTTAATTAGCTTTTTATTGTTTTTTTTTGCCCAGATTTAGTAATAGATGGGTGATTAAAAGTCTGATTATGACAACTTAACTTAACTTAACGCAAAGTAGACCTTAAATAATCAAAATGCAACAGATTCGACGTGGCATTAATTTTGTTAAGTTTCGACTGTTCAGTTATAAGCAACATCCATTTAAGAGAATGTTTAAGTGAGAGCCCGTAAGTTACGTTTAGTTGCCATAATCAGACCCTAATATAAAATGACCATCTTCGCATTTCTAACTTAAGTGTAACTAGTAACATGTTCTTCATACATACTTAGTAGGCGCGTTGGTTAGCCTAGAAGTGGAAGTCGCGTGCTTGCAGCTGACCCGGCTATAAACAATTACTTGTTAAACAAGAACTATTGAACGGCCCACTCTGTAATTTTTACGAGATATTTTTCAAACTCTAAGTTCACAAAAAAAGTTGTCTCAGGCAAATCTGTTTTCCAGTTGTAAATATGATATGGAATTACCCATATACTTATAAACGTATGTAGGTATATTAAATTGAGTCTCTTTTAATTCAATATAAAAACTGAATTTTCTCGTATGAATTATGAATCCATGTTTGAAAGTTAAAGCCATGCAATATATGTATATGTATGTACAAATCTAGGCGATGAAGCACCAGTGCCTGAAGACGGCATTAAGCCTACATTTACTGAACGTCCAGTTATACGCCAAAGTGAAGACGGAGGCAATGTAACGTTTGAATGCAGATGTGTCGGAGATCCGAAGCCAACCGTATCGTGGTACGAATTTGTTTTAATATTAAACTTATACGCATAATTACAAATATTGTAACAATGACGCACGCCTTTTAAATAAACAAGTAAGAAATTTGTTTACATAATTTTGTCACTGTAATGTAATTCTGGCGAAGATTCATTTGCCGATTGTCTTTTAAAACATATATTTTGGCAATTGCCATTCTTTCTTAGTCGGTAATGATAAGAGCCTCTATACTGAACTCTAAAATATACTGACATCAGACCATTTCCAAGATTCCCCAAAATTAACCAATCCGCACTTACGATTTTAAGGTGTCGATTAAATATATCGTTTGCATGATTCTTACTTGTTTAGGAGTGCAAGCAAATGCGTATAAAATGTTGTGTACTCTTCGTTTAAAAATTACCCGCGAAAAACTTGTGCATTCTCAAAAAGGTTTCATGGTCAAGAGGAACTCAAGGAAGGCGGAAGATATACAATGTCTTTAACTTTGGATCAAAAACTTTACCACATGGCACGATTAGAAATCAGCAGTGTTATGTCGAGTGACCAAGGAGAATATCGCGCGCGGGCAAGAAATCAGCACGGCGAAGGTGTGGCTACCATCAATCTAAACTTCGAAAGCGGTTCAAAAAAGTAAGAAATCAGTTTTATGTTCCTATAAGTCGAAAAATAGTTTTACACATTTTAATAGTCCCTTTTGTGGATAAAGGTATCTTCTTTGCGCTTACACCTACATACATTACTTAGGGAGTTCATTGATAATTGAAATTGTGGCCATTTGCTAAAAATTATTTTTGCGGTAACAAAGACTTAATCAATGGGAGCCCTAAAAGCGACACTCTATTTTAAACTAAAAAAATTCTGCTTGAATTAACTTGAGTTTTAATTACGTCTTAACAAAATTACCCATCGGTTGAAATAATCAAGAAATACTTCGTTACAATTTTAATTTAATGCAAACCTATTGATTTTTTGAAGAAAAATTCTTATTGATAAATATAAAAAGAAAAACTTATCATAGACAAACATACATTTTTATTTTTTTAGTTTCAGACCTTAAAAATACACAGCACAAAAATTATTGTCCATTGTTTCGAAGACACTATTCGAAATCTCTACCATAATATGATATTGTCAGTACTTGAAGGAACTCGACTTTAATTATTTCGATAGAGGAATACCGATGATTTTTTGCATTGGCAAAAAGAAGTCGCAAAGTTTGTCCACCTTTTTTTGAGCAGAAAATAACTGGTAGTTTCTGCTTTTTATTTCTTACTGCCGGTGTCACGAAAGCAATTTAAGTGAAAATGATTTTTACACCCGAGCGCACTTGTGCACAATGGTATATTAACTTTGTTCGCATAACGGTTGTTTGTAACAGCCAAAACGAATCGAGATAGATATAGACAAATGTATACATAAATGATCAGAATGAAAAGAGAAATCGATTAAGCCATGTCTGTCTGTCTGTCCGTCCGTCTATCCGTGTACACGATAACTCGAGCAAAAATTGAGATATCTCAACGAAATTTGGTACGTAGGTTGCCCTTTGTCCAAGGTAGGTTGGTATTGAAAATGGCCGAAATCGAACTGTAACCACGCCCACTTCCCATATAACGGTATTTTCGAAAAATGCAAAAACTGCGATATTAAATATTAGATGCAAATTGTTGAAAATTAGTTTGTGGAGAAGAATTGTGGTAAAAAATAATATTATTATGAAATTTTTTGAAAATGGGCGTGACCCCGCCCATTTATGATGAAATGCCGTATCTCAGTAGCCGCTTCACCAATTCTTACCAAACTCAGTACGAGCCTTGCCTAGGGCGCTAAGAAATCTGTTGAAAATCTTTGAAATCGGACAATATCCACGTCCACATGCCATATAACGGTAACTTACAGAAACACGAAAACTGCGATAAATCAGTAGCGACTGGAGCTAATTCACTTAAAATCGATGATTACAATAGCCACTTATCAAAAAATTAGAATATTATAAATTTTTGGATAATGGGCGTGGCGCCACCCACTTATGACCACAAATGTGTATCTCGGTAACCGATTTACCAATTTCTACCAAAGTCGGTGCACTTAATAACCTTGGTACGGAAAAGCAATTTGTTTAAAATTATTCAAATCGGACGGTAAATTTCAGAAATACGAAAACTCCGATATTTCAATAACCGAGGACGCTAATTTACTCCAAGTTAATAGTTACAACAATCTCCTAACAATAAATAACTGCTAAAGACTTTTAGGAATTGGGCGTAGTACCGCTCACTTTATAACTACAACGGTATACCTCGGTAACCACTTAATCGATTTGTACCTAACTAGGTTCAATTATATCATTAAGTCTAACTCTGCATATTATCGAAAACATTTGAAATCGATTAAACACCCCTACTTATCATGCAAAAGTAGTTCAGAGACGATATTTGATACCTGCGCCGGATATATAAAGTTAGGTTTTGTCCTACACTACTACTACTGGCTACTAGACATTGATAATAAAATTTTATGTTCCATAATTCTTCCGGTTTTTGAGACCTTTCCTCAGAACTTTCCGGGACTTTTATGGATTTTGTCGGTACCCTTCCGAAAATTTTCAACACATTTAAATTTTAACTAGGCTTTTTATGAATGCTAAAGGAACAAAAACAAATACAAAATTTATCGGTTATTTTCCGGTTTGCCCTTATGCTATAACACATCACGAAAAGAGAAAGGGGTAATCGAAGGGCAACATTTTTTGGTAGAAACGAAAACACCATAAGTTTCGTAGATTAGTAAGCAAGTTATAATCAGCCTCATTGCGAGAGTCGTGCCAAATGCAAGACGTTTTTCGGGAGTCGAATCGTATCGAAAATTTCATGTCATTGCCCAAAATTGGCAGCACTGCATAGTTTCGACGATTTTTTATCGTCGTTTATTTATTTCAGCACGACAGTAGAGAATGCGAATGTTGTCGAGTCTTACAATTTATCCTAATTTACGACTTACGCAATGAGGCTGAATATATTTGGTGTAAAATTTAGGTTAACCGTAACAGCCAAATGATAGAAACTGCCTTTTTTTGTTTAGCAGTATAATGAGAAGCATTTCCAAAGGTTCTCTCCGATTGGCTAAAGGGTTTGGATAAATATTTCAAACCCGATTTAATACTGAATATAAGAAAAGGGTATTCAGCAGGGCTGCAAACTAGGGCTGTTGCGAATGTGGAATTTTAGACATCCGCGGATGAGAATGCGAATGTCAAGTATTTTTAAAAAATAAGTAATTTAGGTTAATGTAGAAATGGAAAAGTTAATAATTTGTAATAACTAATGTTTATTTTATTTATGACTTAAATGTAAAAACTGAAGCATTATATTTAATAAAAATGCAGCATTTTCAGGTTCAGACCTGTTTTCTTAAAGGTTCATAAATCAAACCTGCGAAAAATATTGGCTACACTGACAAAAGAGTTTGATACGTCAACTAAATAAGCTTCTCTCAAGACATGATTTTGTTATAGTAACTTATATGGTTATTGTTACCAAATCATGTGTTGAGAGAAATATATTTAGCTAACTTTTTTCTGAGGGTACAATTTGTCATTTTGTTTGCCAGATATACGTTTTATCAGTGCACTTGCACGTCATTCGCACAAGCTCCGAATTGATTATTGCTAGTCCGAATGCGAATGTTAAAATTGCCGCGGAAACTTCTTGGTTGCGAATACGGATGCGAACATTCGCAACAACCCTGCTGCAAGCCGCTTCAAAAACTTAGTTCAAACCACTTAAAAAAACTTGTACCGGTACAATAAAGGGTTCATGAATGCCCTTGAACCACGGTTCGGTTCGGTTCGGTCCAAATGGTTTAATTTTTTATACTAAGTGATACAAAGTAGAGTCCGACCGATTCCAATTTTTTTCAGGTACCGATGCCGATGCCATTTATCGGCTTATGAAGAAAGAATCGACCGATGCCGATGCCGATTCCATAAAGAATTACAAATAAATGTATTAATTCATGAAACCAGTTACATACATACATATGTATGTATAACAAGTAAGAAAGTCTAAGTTCGGGCGAAGCCGAACATTAAATACCCGGCGCAAGTATTAAATATATGTTTTTTCACCTTTCCGAAACCTTCCGAGAGATGGTAAGCCGAGGTGTATCAATTTTGAGTAAATTAGCGCCTTCAATTTCGAAATATTGAAGTTTCAAGCATTTCTGAAATTTACCGTTATATGAGAAGCGGCCGTTATTTTAGTCCGATTTCAATAATTTTCAACGTTTTGCTTATATGTGGCAAGCACAATAACCACACGGAGTTTGGTACAAATTGGTAGAACGGGTACCGATATACATATATGAGATCATAAGTGGGCGGTGCCACTTCCATTTTCCAAAGTTTTACCATAATCGTATTTCTTGGTAAAGAATTGTTGCAAGCATCAATTTTGAATAAAGTAGCTTCAATATTTACTGATTTATCGAAGATTTTGTATTTCTCTAAATTACCGTTATATGGGATATGGGCGTGGTTATTGTCCGATTTTAAAAAGTTTCGGCGATTTTTTATGCTGTGTCAAGGCCAACAACTGTGCCAGATTTGGAAGAAATAGGTGCAGCGGTTACCAAGATATACACATGTAACCATAAGTAGGCGTGGCTACGCCCATTTTCCAAAAGTTTATAATATTCTTATTTTTCGTCTAAAAATTATTGTAAATATCAATTTTGAGTGAATAATCTCCAGTAGTTACTAAAATATCGCAGTTTTCGTATTTCTGAAAATTACCGTTATATGGGAAGTAGGCGTGGTTAAGGTCCGATTTCGCCCATTTTCAATACCAACCTACCTTGGATTAAGGGAAACCTACATACCAAATTTCGTTGAGATATCTCAATTTTTGCTCGAGTTATCGTGTACACGGACGGACGGACAGACGGACAGACGGACAGGCGGACGGACAGACAGACATGGCTTAATCAATTTCTTTTTTCATCCTGATCATTTATGTATACATTTGTCTATATCTATCTCGATTCGTTTTGGCTGTTACAAACAACCGTTATGTGAACAAAATTAATATACCCTTGTGCACAAGTGCGCTCGGGTATAAAAATATATGTGCTAAAATACACTCTTTTGCACTCAATGCATAAGAACTCATATGCTAGTTATGTAAGTATTTACATACATAGTGGTCCACAAAATAAAACAATTGAGATATTTTGACCGATTTTGGCATTTGTCTTTTGTTTATTTAATGTTTATTATTTTTTTATAAACGTCTAGTTGGTATACAACAAACACCATATAAATTCAGATTTCAAACTGTGTACAAAAATTAGAAAAATTCTGCTTGTTTTCACCAAAATTTCAAACTTTTTAATCAGAATTTTGGTATGCAGTTTTCTAGACCATTTAATTCTATTATAATGAAGTGGAAGTTTCAAGCTGCCGTAAAATCCCGTTGATTTTTAGCAATTGTTTGTTGCTGGCAGTGTCCTCCATATAAAAGAAAATTGTTGAACATAGTTTTGTATGAAAAAAACCTTCAACAAAAAAAATTCATTTTTGGTGAGCTCTCTGCAAATGTTTTTTGATGTTGGCTATTGTCTGTCGCTTCACCCGAACATATGAAAACAATTCCAAATAATGGCAAAGAATCGGCGAAAAAAGGCCGATGCCGATGCTGATGCCAATTAATCGGTCGGACCCTAATACAAATATCTCAAATATATGACAAATTCTGTATATAGAGCACTTAAAGGCTTTGTTATTGAGATCAAATTCAAATATCCACTGGTATCCATTCCTTAAATGAAGACAAACGGCTCTATTATATATGTGGTTTTTAATAGTTATATTATTTAAGGCGGATTCATCGTTTTAGTTCTAAACTAAAATTGAAATTGAGTTCACAACTCAAAAGCGTTAAGAATTTTCTCAGTTGCTCTCCCAGAGAGAGAAACACAACAACAACCACATGGAAGAAAAGTTCTGAACTAAAACGATGCATCTGCCTTTATTATCTAATATTTCAAGTTCACAGTAATGCGAAATTAAAAAAAAAATTTAATCAACTCAAAAAAACCTGCCTCAGAATTTTGAATAGAACTCAAAATCTGGGCTTATGGTTGAAACCCTCAATTTCGAAAGGCTGGGGCAGTCATGCCAAGCGCTGGCGAAACTCCATAAGAAAAAATAATACAAGTTCATTGTTCATAAATTTTTCATAAAAATGTAGTGTATTATAGTATAAAAGAGACCTTAAAAATCCCCATTTCAAACTTTGTACGAAAGTTAGAAAAAAGCCATAAATTTCAACATTTTGTTCATCATCACAATTTTAAACTTTTTAGTCATAATTAATCGAGTAAGCAGATCTTTAGCTCATTCAAATTCAAGTTGAAGTTTAAAGTGTTTTAAAATTCGCAGTAATTTTTGAAATTTCTTTCATATAAAATACATTTCGAGCATACTTTATATGAAAGAATATGCAACTCATGGAATGGCCATCAAACAAAAAAAAATTACCAGGTTGCATTTTTATCGATTTCGGCATTTGAAAATAACAATTGTTCGATTCGAAGCTCAAAAAAAGCCGTGGTTCGGTTCAAAACTGGTTTGCAGTCCTGTTTAGGAATTTAATAAGGTTATTTTTTAATTCTATTATTAGCTACTTGCTACTTGCTAGTAATTAAATACAACACAGTATTTGTATGGGAATGAAATGAAATAAATCTTCACTCAGAAAAATTTGTATTCACTCGGCAGCTTTATACTTTTGTATATACGTATGTAGATGTTTGCCGGAACGCGAAAACCTTAACTTATTTTAAATGCTTTTACCCACCTTTAAAGCAAAAGTTAATGAAATTAAGAAAATGACTAAAAAATTATCAATGCAGAATTCCGGATGGTAAATCGCCTAGATTTCCGAAAAAGCCAACCATACGACAAGAAGAAGATATTTTAATAATGGAATGCATATTAGAGGCACATCCGGTTCCAGACATAACATGGCACTGTGCCGACAAAAAAATTGAAGATTCGAAGCGTACAAAGATGTCGAGAAAGGCAATTTCGAAGGACACATATGTTTTGACATTGGAGATACAAAATCCCACCAAGGACGATGGTGGAAATTATCGGTGCAACGCCGTAAATATGTATGGCGAAAGCAATGCCAATATAGCGCTGAATTTCCAAGGTATATTTTATAATATACATACATAAATATGTAGAGATGCAGATGCATTTACAAACAATGGGTTATATATAAAATGAAGAAAATATACATATACATTACATATATACTAGTTTTAAGCTGTTTTATGCCATGGTTTGGGGTATGGGAAACATACATAAGTATATACTGATTGATGAGAGTACCCCCATTTTTAAGTTTTTTATACCGGATAGTAAGTTAATGTGGTATAAATACATCAGACAACCCGTTAGTTTGAGATAAACATGCTACAAGGATTAATTGAATTTTGAATATTTCCAAGCATGTTGACATTTTAACTGCGTTAGTTTTTTAACAGCGCGTTTTGCTCTCCTCATAAATTCCATTTTTGTAACCATTTCTAATTTACCCATTTATTGATTTTGCGTTGCGCGTACATTATTCATTATCATTTCAAGATATTTATAAGAGAATACCAGTAATATTTAAAACACCAAACCTATGTATACTATGTACATATTTAACCATAAGTATATAACTAATTAGATAGATAGCTCTTATGATAATTTGTATTGTTACAACTATCATCACAAGCAAATCCACAACGCAGTTACCCAGCCAGCAAAATCATCGTAAACAAGCTCGTAATTGGATATTTTCTCGAAGAAAAACCGGATTAAAAATCGTTTATGATAGCCGTTTACGACTCTTTTTCGAGCACTTTTTCGCTTTAAACCTACGAACAGTCGTAAACGGATCGAAAAAGCATTCGTATGCGAATATTTTTACGTCCGTTTTTTAATTGTAAACGAGCCTCGTAAACGATTAATTTACGTTAAAAAAGCGTTTTTCTACCCTGCTTTAATGTTTTTGAATGCTAAAAATAAAGGCAATTAATTAATTCAAATTATTGTAGTTCTGTATAAAAATAAAGGCAATTAATTAATTCAAATTATTGTAGTTCTTTTATTGAATGGAATTATAATTAATAAATATTTATATTGCCGGATCAAAGTATTGGCACAGAGAATTTTTCGGAATGTATGCAAAGTTTTTTACTTGAATTTCTTTTCGCACATTATTTTTTTTAAATACAGTTAGTATGAAGATCTACTTTCAAATCAGATTTTTGAGAAAAATTCTAAGTATGCAGTTTTAAATCCCATTATATTTTAGTATAACATAGTGCAAGCTTGAAGTTGCCAGAAAACTGCGTTGATTTTTGGCAATTTTTTCACGCAGTTTCTTCCATGCAAATTATGTGCGACATTTTTTTTTTGTATGGAAGAAACTGCGAATAAGAAATTGTCAAAAAACAAAGAGGTTCTCTAGCTATTCAAGCGTGCACTTTATTATACTAAAATTAAATGCGCTATAAAACTGCATACTTAAAATTTTTCTAAAAAATCTGATTTGAAAGTAGAACTTCATACTAACTATATTTTTATAAAAAACAATTAGAGAAGAAATCAGAATAAAAAACTTTGCATTCATGGCGAAAAATTCTCTGTGCCAATATTTTTTCCCGGCACTGTATATGTGAAGATATTTTCAGATAAATAAATATTAACAAACTATCTATTAACAAATTAACAATTAAATAAGAGGGGTTTAATATATATTATAAAGTTGCTGAATTTATTTTTTATCTTTTTTGCCGATAGGCCGCCAATTTTTTTTGCCGGTTGTGTGCATATTGGAAGTGCTTCTTTGAAACGGAAATAAAAACTTCTTCGTGGGAGTTAAATTTTTGACGAAAAGCACCTAAGAAAATAAAGTGAAAGATTAAACTCCATTGGAAACCGGAAAATTTAATTAAGTAAAAAGTGGTAATAAATAATATTATGATCCGTACTTCCTATTGCCGCAGTCGTTGCCAAACCAATAGTGCTGCTTTTGGTACCAGTTCCCTTCCACGAGAAAAGTTTTGCTACCTCATCTGTAATAATTTTTTTTTAATGAATCATTTATTGACGCTCGTACGGATAAGGCTTCGGATTTCGCACGCCTTTTTAATTGAGAAGCCATATTATCAATAAAACATTAAGTTCAATAACTGCAAAGACCTAATAAACTAGCAAATTAAAAAAATAAATAACTATAAACTTACGAGATAGGGGAATTAAACGTTTAAATCCTTTAGTGTTACTCCGCGCAGCCTGTGAAAGAGTTGCAAAACTCCTTAAATTAATTTGTATTTTTGAATTACATATGTAGTAGCTACTTACAAGAAGTTTAATTATAAAAGAAAGTGGTAGATCGTCCTTGGCGTTTGCACCAGTCTGCCAATAAATCACATACTTAATAATTTTCTTAAATTGAATATTTAACAAACTACTTATAAAATGTTGTGATTGAAGAAAAATTGTCAACAAAACTAAAATTTTTTCTTGTGCTGACAAATTACTACAAGCCTCTTTCTATTATATTTTTTTTTGTTTTATCGTTTACGAGCTTTTCTGTAACTATTTGGCGATACGAGAATCCCTCGTAAAACATAATGTTCGTAAAATGTACGTTTTCTTGCTGGCTGGGTATGTAGTTAGATACCTGTATATACATACATAAATGTATTTACATATATACATATGTAACTGCATCACATCTAAAGAAAACAAAACTTCTAATTGAATATATTATTCACTGCAAAAAATAAAATAAAATACAACAGGTGCGAACGACGCCAACGGATTTGCGCCATCATTCATCGAGAAACCTCGCATAATTCCAAACGATTCTGGCACACTAATAACAATGAAATGCAGATGCAAAGCGAAACCTGAGCCCACTGTTAGTTGGTATAGAGGTACCCAACTGGTCAGTGAAAGTAAAAAGATCAAAATAAAGTCGGCTGTGATTGCGGAGGACACATTCGAATTAACTTTAGAGATAAAGGTAAGCTTCAAACTCAAAATTAATACAGTATCACCCGGCTAATTGACCCCTGATTTAGTAATAAACTAAATTAAGTGCCGTTTTCACAGTGGGTGATTAACTGAAATTTGGCAGTTAAATTTAAATTTTTGTATTGAAAACCTAAAGTTAACTTCCGGATGAGAGTTAACTCGTCACTGCAAAAACGGCCCTAAGTGACTTCCGAGATTGTACATTACATATATTATTATTATTATTATTATTATTATTATTATTAAGTGACTTCCGAGATTGTACATACATATTAACCTATAACTCGATCAAAAATGAATTTCTCAATTGATATAATCGCAAATAATTCGTCGGATGATTAAACTTCCGATTATCCTTTTGGTATTGGAGACATTTTACCCAAATCTCTGAATACTTGCTTTATTTCAATTCCATCCCTCCGTCATATTCTCCTATAAATAACTCACTTTTTTATATACAGCCCGGTTCACTTGAATATGTACACATTTTTTCCTCAGATCAGAGCTTATATCTGGATTTTTGGGCATCGGAAAAGTTTCTTTTTGATTTCATATTGAGGAATGATCAATTTCAAAGAAAAGTGGTAAAAATGGAGAAATTTATGCTTATTATTTTGATTCACTTGAATACGTACAGTGGCTTTAATACAAGGAAAGGATTATATTGAAGCAACAAAAGCATACCATTCATTTTAATTCTCTATATAACACTTTTAGTATGGATTGTCCGGAAGACAATTCCAGAGTCACTTTGAAAAATGAAGGACATCTCTCTGCTTACCACTTTAATCGCCGGAAAAAACAAATGCAAATCATTACATAGATTGTCTGACACGCAAACTTTGCAGAAAATCCAATTCTAAATATTTTCCATTAAGTTTAGGTGCTGTGAATAGGACGAACGCTGAAAAAATTATGAGTGCTAAACAGTGCGTAATTTCGCTAGCATATTTAAGAACGCGGTGCCAAAATATGCGAAAAATGTTAAAAAAATTTAATATTTTTATTGCATGAACTATTCGTAATTGTGGAAACTTGAAATATTATCTGAACTGCTATAGACTACGAAATAGCGGTTCAGACCACTATACTCTCTTCTTGATCATGGAGGGGAAACAAACAACGTTCGTCCTTTCAAAAATCGTGACAATTATAGTAATCAGCAAAAAAGGCAAAATGAGCTTTGAAAAAAGGCATATATTTTTAATTTTGTTATGTACTTCCTTTATGTACAATGTGCTATATTTATTTTGTGCCGATATTTTAAGACTTCTATCAAAATATTTCGGAAAAATATTAATATTTACGTGAGCTGGACCGGTTTGAAAATACTTTTAAAAATGGAGTTTTTTATGAATAATTATATTTTTATGAAATATTATATTAATAATAATAGTTTCTTAAAGGATTTTTTGGAAAAAAATCCCCCCAGATGACAAAACAGTTTAAGTTTAAAAATGCTACATAAATATATTCAAAAATTGTATCAACGGAATCATAATAATGAGATTTTGATGCTGTTTTTTTACTTTTTTCAAAGATTCGTGTAAGAAAAACTTGAATAACTGCTCCAAAACTTTACCGATATAGACTTATAAGGTATCAGTGCAGAGGTATTTTCTCACCCTTTTTATTTCTTTGCAAAAAAAGCTCATTTACGTCCCAAATTTTTTTTTATCAAATACCAACACATCTTAATTCAACATGGAATGACACGCGTTTACCTTACCTTCCTCTTCCAACTTTGAATGACCTTATTAATTATTAATTAAAAGGGTGAGAAAATACCTTCCCAATGATATCTCATAAGTCTTGGTAATTGGTAAGGTTTTGGCTGAGTTATTCAAGTTTTTCTTAAACCGGTATTTGAAAAAAGTTCAAAAACAGCATCAAAAATCGCATTATTATGATTCCGTATTCATTTTTTTAATACTTTTATGCAAACTTTTTAAGCTTAAACTGTTTAGTCATCTGAGGTAATTTTTTAAAAAAATATTTTAAAAAAAAACTTTTTATTAATAAAAAACTAAATTTTTGGGGGTATTTTCAAATCGGTCCAGCTCACGTAAATCTTAATATTTTTGCGAGATATTTTGGTGGAAGTCTTAAAATATAATAGATTTTATATTTCCAGTGGAAAAACAGTACAGTTTCTTTTTTTGTATGGGGAGTGGTGCAGTCCACTGTACATAAGTTGACTATGATTACTAGGCCGTGCACAATGCCACTAAGTGCATTTTAAAATTTTCAGGCAATAGCCCCATGCGATTATGGATTATATTTTTTGTTGTTTGAAATATTTTATTTTTATCAGTATTTTTCTTTTAATCAAAATATGTTGAAATAAAAGTGAAAATATAAAAAAATATTTTGCCAGAACCACAAATAGGGGTAATATATCACTCGCCAAATTCTAGCGATGCTGACTTTATCAGCTACTTCAGTGAAATTTTAAACAATACTTGCCTAAATGATAACACTATATTTATTGGAGACTTCAATATAAATCTATATAAAGCTACAACTTACAGTAAAAAATTGGTAGAGTTATTTCAGTCCTTCTCAATGGTTCAGAAAATTAATTTTTATACTAGGAAATTGGAAGAGGCCGAAACCATGATTGATTTACTATTTACCAATAGCAACAATATTTCGTGTCAAAGAATGGATATGCATCGGATCTCCGATCATGAGACAATATATGTCAAGATCGAGTTGGAAAAAATCTATAGAATGAGAGCAAACAAATTTATTATATCTTGCGAAAATTACACAAGTGACAATCTTCTTCACCAACTGAGGCAATACAATTACAGGGATTTTTCGAAATTAAGCATCGATGATAAATCGAAGTTTTTAACTAATGTCTTGTCATATTCAATGGGCACTCTAACATACACTAAAGAAATAAGGCTTAAGCTCATGAACAAGTGGTATGATACTGAACTAGCATACCTTAATAAACAAAAGTATAATCGTTACAGGATAGCATTAGAAACAGGGGCCTGGAATGACTATAATACAATCAAACGTAGATATAAGAGGATGGTAAAGGTTAAATACTTGGAGCATAAGATAACAGTTTATATTGGAGATAGCAAATCAATGTGGAAGCATCTAAAAATTGCATAAGTATGTCAAAGCAAATAAACACCATTAATAAAGTGTTAATTCACAACACCTTTTACACAACGGAAAATGATATTGCACAATCACTAAATAACTATCTTATTGACAGCATTATAGAAATTACCTCATTATAGAATTACCTCAAAACCTGATAAAAGAGGATCCTTTACGATTCCAAATTGCACACATAACTTTAAATTTATAGAAATCGAAACCGATGAAGTGCTTGAAATTGTCAGTGGTTTTAAAAACAAAATTGGAGGAAAAAAACTATTATCTGTGGGAGTAATGAAAGACTCTATAACATATACAGGGTACTTTTACACGCAGTTAATTAATGAAAGTCTAAAATATGGTGTTGTTCCTGATCACTGGAAAACATCTGTTGTTGTGCCAATTGAGAAAGTCAAGAACACAATCAGAGCCGACGAGATGAGACCAATTAATACGTTGCCAAGTGATGAAAAAATTCTTGAAACCCTAGTTAAAAAGCAACTAATACAATATTTAGAAACTAATAATATATTAATGCCACAACTGTCTGCTTTTAGGAAAAGGCACTCGTGTGAAACCGCACTAAACTTAGTAATAGCTCGCTGGAAAGAAGAATTGAGCAGAAACAAATACATAATTGCTGTCTTCTTCGATTTAAAGCGTGCATTTGAGACCATAAATCAACAGTTACTTTTAAATAAATTGAGTAATCTATAGAGATACGGGGCGTTGAGCTAAAATGGTTTCAAAGTCTTATTATGAATCGTTACCAGAGAACACAGATTGGACCGTCGGTATCTGACAAAAGAAGTATAGTGGTTGGCCTACCTCAAGGCTCAGTGCTAGCACCTATATTATTTAATATGTACATAAATGATATTGCCAACGGTATTAAATATTGTCATATTAATCTCTTCGCTGATGACACGTTAATCATGTTAAGTAGTGACCATATTACTGATATTGTTTCAAAACTACAAGATGACTTAAATAAAATATGTAATTGGCTATGTTTAAACAAACTTAAAATAAATGTAAGTGAAACCAAATACATACATGATTATATCCAGAAGAAATATTGAAATGCATGAACTTCGTAATTTAAACATAAACCAACAAAAAATAGAAAGGGTGCAGAGCTTACGCACTTGGGTATAAAAATTGATGAGAAGCTACAGTTCAATGATCATATTGACCGCAAGCTAAATAGCAAAAAAATGTTCTTTATGCGACGTACTTGCAAATTACTGAAAAGGAAATATAAAATAATGGTATATGGATCAATAATAAAACCTCTCCTCAATTATCGTCCAAAATTTTTCATCATAATGAATGATAGCCAAATTTATAAATTGCAGAAACAACAGAACCAAGCAATGAGATTCATTCTTCGAAAACGATATGACACGCCCATTAGAGACATGTTATCAGCCCTTGGTTGGCTAAATGTGAAACAACAGAACTTTTATTATACGATGAAATTTGTTAAAAACATTATTGAAGATAATTTACCAGAATACCTAAAGATTTACTTAAAGTATGGCAGCAATGTGCACAACAAAGATACACGTAAGAAAAATGACTTCAATCTACCTATGTTAAAAAGCGAATCTAATAAATGTAATCTTTACTACAAGGATCTTAAATGTTATAATGAATTACCAAATACTGCCAAGCAATGTAAAAACATCAATGAGTTTAAAAGAAAGTTGTTTGAATATTGTAAAACTATCCTAATATAATGTAATGTATTACTTTTGTACTTCTGTTTTCCGTTTGGGGGGGTGAAATAACACAAACGGCAATAACACAAAATTTGCTTTATTTCACTTTTAAATGGGAAATAATACCAAAATCTGAGTTTTGCTTTATTTCCAACAAAGGTTGGAAATAAAACAAATTTTGCCTTATTTCCCATTGCTTATTTATACTATTTGTAAAAAAAAACACAGTTTACTGACAGAAGCAAAAAGAACTTTGTTTATTCCAAAAATACAGTTAAACCAAGGCACATTGCACAGGTAATATCAGTATAGCAGCTGATTTGATTTATTTCAAATTATTTGTTCTCGAAAATGTCAAATATTTAACATTTCTTCTCAAAAAAATTCTAAATTGTTAAAATCTATTTGCATGTGAAACATTTTCCATACAAAACCAGCGATTAAATAGCAGCTTTTGGAACGCTCGACCATCTCAGCAGCACAACCGCTGATTACTGGACCTGGCACAGGATGGTGGATCAATGCTTCGAGAAGCGAACCAATTTACTAAGAAAGAAAGCTGCAACAATTTTCATTTTTTCAATTTAAATTTTTTACCTTTTTCGTATTTCGCATGGCACGCTTTGATGTAGGAGAAAAAAATCAGAACAGTTTTTGGCACCTTCGATACCAGAAGCAACAACAAAATACAGGCAAATGTTGTTTTTGCTCAAATGCTCTAAACCTGTTTGATAGGCCTTGAATTAAACAAAAAATTTGATATAATTCATATGAAGAAAGTAATATTCACAAAATATTTTTACTTATGAAAAGTCTTACAAAATATAGGAAAAGCATCGTCTTTAAAAACTGCTCCGCATATTGGACATAGCGCTTTTGTATCAATTTATTCTGCATGCTTTTTAATATGTTGTTAAAAACATTGCTGGAAAGCCTTAAAATGTTTGCATGGAACCATGTCGCAATAAACAGATGAAGTAATAAAACGGATTTCTCGCTTTATTTTCTGACATTCGGCTGCCTTATAGTCACATTTTATAGGCAAATTTTCAAATAAAGCAGTGGCACCTGGTAAATTCCACTATGGGTGGGATGCAGCATGCAATAACACCATACACAATAATTCCCATTACTTGGACATTAAAAAGCAGTTTCAGAAGTGAACTAGTGTTATTTTATAATTTTTCCTTTTTCAAAACGGTTATAATGCCACCAGTACATAATTGCGAAAGGAGGGGAGGGGCGGAGGACGCGAGCGCGTCGTCGAACGCGGCGCGGGGTGGTGCGGGGTGGCGCGGGGCGTCGCGCCAACGCGGACCGCCGCGACGCCGGGCACTTTCAAAATTGTATACTTACAAATCCGTCCATTTAACTTGTTCATGTACTACTTTTTGTCAAATGTAACTGGGTGACTACGTACATATGTGCACTAGTTTGCTTTATTACTCAAATTGTTAAGTATAAAAGTTGGTCTTATTGCTCAACGAGAAATGAAATAAAGCAAATTTGTGTTATTTCACATTCAAATGGGAAATAACACAAATTTGCGTTATTGCCGTTTGTGTTATTTCACCCCCCCCCTTCCGTTTACTATTGTTCCGTAATTTCAACTTGTAATTGCCATGTATGAATGCCATTCCAAATGATTTTATTAGGCTTAAGCAATGTAATATTAAATAACTAGGTTAAGTCTATCTTCATATATTGTAATGAATTAGGCTCAAGAGAGCTGTAAGAAATAAATAATAATAAATAATAATCTGCTTAGGTAAGCCGTTGCCTTTGCTGCTTGAGGTGGCGGTAATTTCAGTTTGTATTATGACACTCTTGCAGCAAATGAGCGATATTAATTCGTTAGTTCCTGGATTTTACTTCAGTGCTCCTAAATATGTATACTCGATCCGAAAGTGTTAGATAGTAGGAGTTCATATTCGTATCGAATACAACTTTCGAGTAGTTTAAAGTTTCGAATCTAATTACATAGTAACCCCCCAGATATAAGATTGTATCATGAGCAAAAAATGTGAACCTATTCAAGTGAATCGGGCTGTACATATGTACATACGTATATGAGTGTCTTATTGAATACGCATATGTGTAAAAAACGCAGTGGTCAGAGTTAATTTGGTTGGTCCGCTATTTCAGTAATCGTGGGCTTCAAAGAGCCCATGTCCTTACATTTGTTCTTGCTATTCATACGCATTTTAACCGAATGCTTAGTCGTTTTTACAGCTAGGCTTATTTAGAATACGCTTAATTTCTTCTAACGTTGTTTTGAAAGATGGGTAACAAGAAAGGAATCTTGAAAATGTAATTCACAAACTTTATCGGACCGAGTACCGAAGTCCTTTGTATTTATTTTATGCTTTTTTCTTCCATACAGGATCCTGGAGCTGCAGACGGTGGAACTTACCGATGTAACGTTAAAAACGAATATGGAGAATCGAATGCGAATCTTAACTTGAATATCGAGGCTGAACCAGAGCCGGAAGGCGAAGGTCCCACGTTTGTGGAGAAACCACGTATAGTATCTGAAAATAAAGGAAAGCTCGTTATTATGGAATGCAAGGTCAAAGCCGACCCAAAGCCAGATATAATTTGGTATCGCAATGGTGAGGTCATACAAGAAAGCAGTAAGATCAAAATGTTTATGGAGCAACGGGGCGATCAGTACTACATTAAATTAGAGCTTATCGATCCACAACTGGAGGACTCAGGTCTTTACAAATGCAACATTAAAAATACATTGGGCGAACTAAATGCGAATCTCACATTAAACATTGAAAGTAAGTTGCTTTTTATATGACAATGATAAGCGCCGTTGGGCTTGTTTTTACATAGCTAATTACTAAATATTTTAATTTGCATTCTTCCGAAATATCTCGCAGTTGTTCCTGTTATTAAGGATAAGCCGAAAATCATAAAGATCATTAAGAAGCGTACCGTAGTCATTGAATGCACAGTAGCATCTAAATTCGAGCCGAAATGTACTTGGTACAAAGAAGAGACTGCTGTCAAAGAAACCAAACGCCACGTATACCTAGTTGAACAAACCAAGGAAGGCGAATTTGCCGTTAAATTGGAAATAAATGAAGTCGAAGAGACTGACAAGGGTTCTTACAAATTGATTGCTAGCAACGAAAAGGGCGAGGCGGTTTCTCAAGTTGTACAGCTCATGGACATACCCGAGGAAGAGCGTAAACCTACTAAACCTGAACTTGTGCGAAAGCTTACCGACCAGACTGTAACAGAAACCAAGTCATTTGAACTGCATATTACACTGAATCAAAGTGATCGCAAGTGCAAGATTGAATGGTACAAGGGCAGCACACTGATCAAAGATACCAGGGACATAACAACCACATTTGATGGCACAAATGCGAGGCTTACATTCAGCACAGCACGCCAGGAGCATTCCAGCACCTACAAGGTGGTGATAATCAATGAAGCTGGCAAAGCCGAGTCATCTTGTAAGATCACCGTCGCTAAAAAGGACGTAAAGAAAAAAGACATCGAAAAGGAATTAGAGGAGAAACGAAAGGTAAAAAATCGCTCATAACTGCGGTGCATGTCCCACGTGATACAACAAAATGAAGTTACTACGTTTTGTTGTGTCACGGGAGCACTTATATTATGTGTTAAATTAGCTAGGATCTCTTCGTTTGAGAATGCGGAGTTTATTTTGCCCTGAACAGATTAGGCTTTATATTGGCAGCATAAATCCAAACTTGTAAATATGTTGGATTCAAAGTACGACGCATTTAGTGTTTTGAGAAGAGGTAAAACTGCTTGTTCAGTTAGCTATGATGTTTAGTTTAAAGTCGAGCTGAAAGTGAAAGGGTGTTAGTAACCCACTCATATCACTCGAGAGATAGTTGCAAGTCTTTATTTTTACACTCTTGCTTTTATGCGTTCCTGAATTAGCACATTGGATCTACTACGTCGCGACGCCACTTAAATATGAATGTACTATATGAAAATGTAGTAAAAATCGCTGTTAGTAAATATTCAGTCGTGTTTAGAACGAAAGATGGCCATAAGACTGAAAGTTCAAAATCGAATGCATTTTGAAACACCTTAGCACATTGTCTCTTAAATATGGAATACACTTTTCTTTATATATTTACTGTCATCCGAGTGGTTTTATAGGTTCATAGCGTATAAGTTTGTGACTAAAATTGGCACACTTTTGTATTTGTTATCTAATCTGCCAATTATTTCTTTACTCTTGTGATACTTGCAAATAGGGATGGAAATTAAAACTTACTAATCGATTAACGGATAAACGTTAAATTGATAGGCAAATAAATTGCTGTAATTAATTACAAGATATTAATTGATCGACTGCCTTTTGGTAACTTTTGTTTTAATGATAAATTAAAGAAAGAACTTGTTGACAATGAATTTTTTGTTTTAAATACAATATGTAGAATAACTCACTTACTGTTTAGCTAAGGGAGAGCGGGGGACCAGGTTTAGCGTTGGGCTTGAGGTAGAGGATGTAGGGATTACCTTTTGATGCGTGGGTATGTTCGAGTATCAAGCTCAATGGACCCACGTGATCTTTAGGAGCACATCAAGTCAACGGGAAGGCAGGTGAAGTTGTGGCGCAAGATATGGCCCTTTTACCATTTGTTTATTGGAGGAGTCATGCTCCAGCCGCCGCAAAGTGTGCGTTTCGAACACTCTATCCAAATTATTCGTGGCGCTTTCAGTAGAGGCAACATTTTGATATCAATCAAATTTGGTTCGAAAGCTAAAGTAAGTAATTGTATTTCAAGAGAAAATATTGCCATTAAACTACAGTTACTTTTCGATCTTAAAAAAATAGGTCAAAGGTATTGTAGTACACATATTAGCAAAAAAAATATTGTTTAATGTTCTGCTATACTAATCTGGTTGGTTTTGGGACGAGAAATACGATTCACTGTTTAAAATAGGAAAAAATCAGCTCTCGTTAAAAAAACTCATGATCTATTGAAGCATTCCATGCGCACGTACAGACAAATTCAACTAATTTTCTGTTTTCAGTGGCATCGTGTTTCTGGTCCCAAAATCAATAAGTTTGATCATAATAGTATATTACATTTTGTTTGGGATGAATTCCGGCACTTTTCCGAGGAGCACTATTTTTGACCTTTTTAATGGTTAAAAAGTAATTGTGGCTCAATGGCAATATTTTTACTTATTAATTGCATTAGCTTTCAAACTCACTTTAATCGATCTGAAATCATTGTTTATATTGAAAGCGCTACGATTAATTCCCATAGAGTGTTCAACAAGTACATTGTGCGTCTTATAGCCCGACCATAATGAAAACGACGAGCTACGGACCACAGACAGATAAGGTTCGTCCTCTTCTTCCATGCCAAACTAATTCAAATTCATGATGTCGCTGACGCGTTCAAAAAAATCATGTTGTTATCGACAAAGCGTTTAGATAATGAAGATAACAAATTGGAAGCTGTGGTTCGTCGTTTTAAATGTGTTCAGAACTTTATGTTGCTGATGTATATATTCAAAGGGAGGGCCAATGGCTACCATAAAGCGGTCACCTCTTCATGAATCCATGAACAGCCTCTTTTCAGCCTGTAAGCCGTCGTTTACTACCGGGTTACGAAATTAATCCGGGAGTGGAGTGTGGACGACTCGCACTTACTTTAGTACGGGATATTCAATACAAGTGCATGTGTGATTCGCCGCACTTAATTTAATACTGGAAATGAACAAGTCACATAAATACTTAAAATTTTTAATTAAAAATAGTTTGTATAAAAGTATTTTTAAAAGTTTTTGGTGGTCAACCTACTTCGGTTTTCAGAAAATATTGCCCCAGCTTCAGAAAACATACATTTCGCGGACACTGTTGTACCAATCAACTGATTATATTTGTGGGAAAGCAAGTAAAGGTTTTGAATATACCACTCTGGTTTCATCAAACAAAAAGAAACTCAGTTCGTAACATGAAATACATGGAAAACTTTGAGCGCTTTGAGCGACCTCTAAATATTTTTTGATTTCAAAATAAAAAATAGGGATATATTTTTTCGGTATAGAACAATCCTAGGAGGGAGCATAAAGATTCCGACTTTACTCTCATGCATTTTTGAAGCACCCAGTGCACTTATTTATACTAGCAGTGATGTTGCTTTTGTAAAATACAGTGTTGTCCCACTCACAAACAGAGTTTCCATTGTGGGAAATTTTGAAAGTTGATTTAGTACGATTTAGATATAAAAAAATAAAAGGGCTGTTCACGATTTTATGCATATGCTCTTGCATTTGCATATTCGTTGCTTTTGTAAATTTACAACAATAAAATGAACACGGTTCCACCTGCAAATCCAAGACCATTTTCACAACATCCTGAACAGCCCTAATGTATGTGTGCTCACATACATATGGAATAGTAGCTTGAGTCGGGAGGCTCTAAAAGAAATTTTTTGATGACACTAAATGAGAATATTGACTTGCTAACATCAGAATTATTCCTTTCAGGATTATTTGCCAAGAATTCTTCAATGGCTTGGCATCAGTGCGTCATTCGCAATCGTACCCTGCAATATTATACGATTGAATTGACTTATGAAAAGAAATACTCGATGGTTTATAATAACTCATCTTCATAAGGAGAGGAAAATTAAGCAGTTAGTTTAGGTACTGAACAAAATTCTTGCTTAAAGTAATGTATACAGGCTTCTCAAAGAAGCCTATAAATTACCTTTTTAAGCCAACAACGCTTGTAAAACTAGAGCACCATGCGGTATGAGTGACGTGAAGCTGTTGAAGGAGCCAGGGTGTATGAGCGACGCACAGTGTATTTGCGTGGCCGGTCAAAATTATTGGGTGTGTTTTTGTAGTAATCAATAAAATAAAGCGCAGAACTTTACCATAATTAGGCGTTTATATGAGAAAAGTTACTAATTACACTTATCTTAAAATCATTTTCGCAACATATTTACTATCCATCCGATACCAAAAGCCCACAAAAAAGCTTTCAGGTGGTGGGCATCAGTTTGCCCGCGGGCAAAACTCGTTCAAGCTTTCTATATTAAATGTATACAAATGTATACAACGCCATGACGCCACTACAGTAAACCAATTTTTTAATCAGAATTTTAATCAGATCATTTGTTTGGCGTTTTTTATTTCCATATAAATACATATATAGTAGAGAACTATATGAGTCAAAGTTTTTAAATCAAAGCGAACACAGGTTGCTGCTGCATCCCAAAAAAGATTTTTTTTTTGAAAAAACAGTATGTTTTAATGGTTGCATTTTCTTAAATAATGCATTTTTTGCAAATGCACAAAATCAATTTTTAATTCTTTGATAATGGTGTCAGACCTGCGGCATTCATTCGAATTTTAAAAATGAGGTATTAAATAAAAAGGCCTGAATAGAGTTGTCGCCTGTTAAAAATTAAATTAAAGTTGTTTAAAAAGTTAAATAAATGTTTAAAATATGGATATCAATCGAATTGGGTTTGAACAGGCCTCCCTAACTTCCTATAGGAGAGTCGCCACTTGTTTTAAAAATCAAATTTCATTTGAATTGCGGAAATTAGGTAATTGAAATATGTACATATCACCATGCGGGAGTCGGATGAAAGAGGTTTAAGAAGGATTTATCTTGCAAATGTATTAAAGCGGGTTGCCACCTGTTTGTACAGTCGAATTGAATTATACAAAATTTATGTGTATATATGAAATATTGTAATATTTGTGTCAAACGAAATGGTTACGACATTCTTATTTTGTTAATATGTATATATATATGTTTTGTTAATATGTATATATATACACTATATGTATATATATATTACCAATGAGTGATTTGTTTTGATGACATTATTATTATATTACTGGACTCTTAAATTAACTTTAAAGAGTCAGTAAATTTGTTTTGCTAAATTTGTAACATTTTTGACTAGTAATTTAATTTAATATTTTTTAAATAAGTGGCAGCCTTTCTACATCTAGTTCCTTTATATTTTAATATCTATATCATTTGACTTATTTAATAATTTTGATACAATTTTTTAACAGGTGGTAACCTTTTAAAAAAAACTTTATTGCACTTCAGTAGGCAGATAATATGAAACCTCTATTTGAAAATCGAACGAACTATATATGTATATGTAGATACCTATGTAAATGCTATAATTTTTCAACTTCAAACTGCATTTACACTGAAAGTATGAAAGTTATCAAAAAACAAATTGATTTTTTGAATTAAGCATTCCCAAATTCACCACGAAACAAATTTAAATCCGTCAATAATTCTATTTTTGCCACATTTTATACGCTTCCCACTGCGTGACGTTTTGAACATTCGAGTCGTATGCCATATCTACTTGTGGGATTCATGAAACGTCGCAAAGTTGTTGCAAATGTTGTATTCGTTTCAAAATTTGCCACCTTGCGACACAGCTGAATACTTTTGGGTGGAGAATTTCTTGCAACAAAATTGCGACATTGCCATAGTATTTGAGCTGGCAATCATTGCAAAGTCAAAGTTGCGAAACACGTGTTTTTTTATTGTCTTCGAATACTTCAAGAAAAAGTATAACAGTTAAGGTTGATTCGAAACATAATTGTAAAAACGTTTCTTTTTCTCTAACGCGCGGCATTTTTTTTTTTTTAATTTTACATCTGCAATCTGCAGTTGCGATTGGTCGTTCATACAACTTTGTTCGTAACATTGCGCCAAAAATGCCACTTTGCGAGGTTTTATGAATCGCACTACTGTTTCTTCTTTTTTCTACACCATGCGCATATTTTTTTAACAGAATGGGAAAGCTTTAAATATTACTATGCACATGTACATACCTTTGAAGATGTGAGTTGTGAACCAGACTTGGTTTACAAAACTCACCGCCCACACTATAATATACGTTTGTAATTATATATTTTTGCACATTAGTAAAATATTTTTGCCTAAATATGTACACACTCTCTTAAATTCACTTACACTTTACACCATAAATTAAAAATTTTTGAACTATAAAGGAAGAGGAAGAAGCTGCTATAGAAAAAGAGGAAGAAGAAAAACCGAAAAAGTCAGAGGAGAAGAAGGTGAAAGAAGAAAAGGAAACGAAGGAGGAGGCGAAGGAAAAGATTGAGGAATCAAAGAAGGTTGAAGAAAAGAAGAAATCTGATGAAGACAAGAAGAAAATAAAAGATGAAAAGAAGCCCGAAGAAAAAAAGAATATTGATGAATTGGCAAAGAAGAAGGAAGAAGAAAATAAGAAAATCGCAGAGCCCAAACAAGAAGCTCCACAAGAAAATGTAAAGAAAGCGCCTACCAAACAAGAAAAGGAGAAAAAGCCAAAAGTAACAGAAGAGCCCAAGGAAGAGGTAAGAAATGTCTGTCAATGGAAACAATTTGCTTCTTTGCTTATACCATCAGCTGCGCAGTTTAATAATGAATGCTTAACAAGCCGCTCCCACGATCTTTCATTGCGCTCTTCAGAGTCTGCGCGTTTTCCCCAGCTTCCACTAAGGCTGGCGCGCAACCAGCAACAACCTGAACAAATAATTCCAAAGCACTTACGATTTACATACACATTTTACGCTTGACGTACATACTCAAAACCAAATACAACATAACTAGATTTCTAACAGAGCATATACATTCGTACCAGGGATGGTGCGAATATTTGCATTCGTTATAACGAATGCGAATGCAAATATTCGCACCATTTTACAAATTCCCATTCGACATCAAATGATACGAATGTTTTGCGAATGCGAATGTGTACATCGGTAGAGAGTCCACTCTAATATTGTTGAAATGGCTCTAACCGCACAATTCTGTGTTTTCTTGATAAATTATTTGTAAAGAAATCTTATCAAGGTTTTTTATATACTTATAAAATAAGAAATTAAAAGCAAAAAGGTTTTTGAGTGCCGTAGCCGAGTAGGTATACATAGATGTCGGCTATAAATTTTGTGTGTCGCAGGTTAAAATACCGGCACATGCAGTATTTAAATGATAGAAACAAATTTTTTAATATAC
>NW_023458563.1:37313657-37343339 GCF_013731165.1 Rhagoletis pomonella
GTGCTAGAATTCCAACTCTAGATACATAATAAAAAATTCACAAATTAAAAAAATTTTTTATTTATGAAGTGCATAGAATCGGGCTGTAAATCTGTCTATCCAGGGTGCGTACAATAACCGGCTTTCAACTTCCGGCGCTAAACTGTTAAGTAGTATATCAAGCAACATTGATGGGCCTTAGGGATGCAAATTTTGGGGAGTAACATCGATACATCGATGTTTCGATGCATCGGACAAATGAACATCGATGCTAAAATACATCGCCAGAAAAACATCGATATATCGATGGTTTCCGATGTTTCGAAATTTGGTAGGTTGTAGTCACATTGAAAGGAAAATTTAATACTTTTCAATTCATACTCTCTGTAATTCAATTAGAAAAATACTTACATATGGATGCATTTCCCTGTATTTATTTACTATTCCTTTGCCCTTCCTATAAATATAATCAAAATGCATGCCGTCGTAAGTTCGCTGAGCCTATAGTTCCAAGCCCCAAATTCGTTGAAATTTCAACGGGAACCCGGTCCTTTTTTAATGATTATGTACGCATTTTTAATATCGAAAGATAAGAGTATACACGGAATTTCTGAATTTTCCCCAAAAGAATAAGTAATAAAATTCATGGCCAGGAAAAAAAAATTTTAGGAGCATAATGGGTAAGTTGAATTTAAGTCTGAATCATACTAAAGTCGATGTTAAAACATCGCTGAAACTGGCATCGATGTATCGTAAATTTAGCGATTTTAGGAAATTGCAAACATTGATGGCAAACATCGAATTTTGAACCGATATTATCGATGTTTCAAAAATATCGATGCATCGTTTGCATCCCTAATGGGCCTTCAACAAGTACTGCTAAAAGTCGTATAAGCAGCTTAGAAACAATTTTAGATTCCTCCAGCGAAAGCGAAGGCTCGGATGTAGAATCTGGGGACTTTAAAAAATGTGAAATTAAAGCTCAATTGAGGGCCTGTCTTAAAGAAAAACGAACTCTTCTCGCTGAAAATCCTCTCAATTGCTAGAAAACTAAACTAAAATACGATAAATTGACAGATCTTGCCCGCCAATAATTGAGCGCTCCACCCGCCAGCGTTCCAAGTGAACAAAGGCAGCAAAATTCCTTTTTTTGAAATATAATATGCCCATTTTGAACTTTGACTACTAGATTAAAACACTGTATAGGTTAAGCACTCGTTCAATGTTCTAATAATTTACAAAATTTTTAAGTAATAAAATCGATGACTTAAGTTGATTATAGCTTTTTCAATGTTATTCCTAACATTCGCATTCGCATTCGCACATTCGCATTCGCATTCGTGATTGTGAAAAATATGACATTCGAAACATACCTAATTCGTACATATGTATGTATATAACACAATTCTCTGTGCGCATAACTAATTTTCTGTACACCTTCTAGTCTTTTTATACCCGAGCGCACTTGTGCACAAGGGTATTATAACTTTGTTCGCATAACGGTTGTTTGTAACAGTGAAAACGAATCGAGATAGATATAGACTAATGTATACATAAATTCTCAGAATGAAAGGAGAAACCGATTAATCCATGTCTGTCCGTTCGTCCGTCTGTCTGTCCGTGTACACGATAACTGAGATTGAGATATGATAACTAAATTGAAATATGTCAAATCGATATATGCAATCACCTCTTAGCAGAAAATGACATTTGGGAAATTTTTGGAAAATGGGCGTGGCACCGCCCACTTACGCCTACATATGTGTATCTCGGTACCCGGTTTTTCAATTTCTACCAATCACACCGGCACATTTGCAACCTTGGCGCCAAAAAGCAATATGCTGAAAATTTTTGAAATCGGACTAAAATTACTGTCACTTACCATATAACGGAAAATTTCAGAAATACGAAAACTCCGATCTTTCAATAACTAAAGATGCCAACTTACAACAATCGTTTAACAAGATTCAAGATTATTGATTTTTGTTAAATGGGCGTGGCGCCACCCACTTATGACTACATAAATTTATATCGATAAACGCCTTACCGATTTCCACCAACTTTGGTCCAATTATTTCAGTATATCATAGCATATTATTGAAACTGTTTGACATCGGGAAAAATACTCTTTCTTGTCATGCGGTTTACTGAAGGGTGAAAAACGATACATAATACGTGCGCCGGGTATTTAAAGTTCCGTTTCGCCCGAACCTATACTTCTGTACTTGTTTTATATGTATTTAACTTTCCTTCGAACACAAATTAAAACCTTTCCAACTGAAAATATCCATGGTATTCCTGAATTTGAATTAAGTAAGGCGTACCTGCAAACATTTCTATTTATGTATATGTATATGTACACTTTTTTTATATTATACATATGTACACATATATGTGTAAAAATCATGCCTTATTAAAGACTTGGATTTTGGTAGAAATAATTAAACTCTCTAAGCTCTAACACTCGCAATGGCCGAGTGAACAGAGCGCAGTAGTGCCACTCGAGAGGTCGGAGTTTTTTAAATGATTTTTATTTTATTATTTTTTTTAATTTTTATTCATTGAATTTTTATGATATTAAAGTACTTAAGTTTGTCTTATAAGGAAATTGTTTTCAAACAAATATTTCCTCGGATTGTAGGTGTATTGACTCCCCCGAAATGTAGCGAACTTGAAAAAAGGCAAAATAAGCTTTGAAAAAAGGCAAAAAAATACATTATTTTCTAATTTTGTTATGTACATACTAGGAAGGCCTTTTTAGGTGCCGAAAAACCCGGGATTCTTGGCAAATAGTCCCAGGATTTTCGGGATTTGTGATTTGCACTGATGGCAATAATTTTCTTGACCAGTAGTGGCTATATCTCCTCTTTTTTTAATAATTAATATTTTTTTTTGTGAATGTCTAGCTCATCAGACATATAACACCGTGCGATAGTAAATTTTGCACAAAAAAATATATATTCGCGAAACCATGGGCCAAATATAGTAAAATTGCGTGTTTAGTTTTTCATTCTGACGTCAGTGATTTAAAAAATGCAGTTAAATATCCTTAGAGAAGAAGTGTGGGTAGGGTTGCCAGACGTACTACTTTTGGGAGTAAACGTACTCCTTTTTATTGCAATGTTCTCCCTTGTACTCCCAAAAAAAATATCTGGAAATGTACTCCTTTATTATCTTTGTACTTCTTTTGTACTCCTTTTTCCAGCTATTAATATTTTATCATATACATCTGTTGCACAGTGTTTTTTTTTTGAAAAATAAGTTATTCACAGATTTTGCTTCAATTTTATTAATTTGTTTTTAAATTTCAACCTTCATTTGGGTTTACCGGCGGTAAACACTTTGCGAGAAAAGCGCAAGTAAAAAAAGTAGTTATTGTATAGTCTTTAAATTTAACCTTCATTTGGGTTTACAAGGGGGTTTGGGAGAAAAGCGCAAGTCTTCGCCGGTTACTTTATTACATATCTTCTGTAACCATAGGCTAATTTCCCCCATTTGGGTCATTTATACTCCGTCTTTTGTCCAACATAAGGCGTCATACTCAGCAATCGAAAAGACTCGAAACTGGTGATTAGGAGGGCATTCATTCGACTAACCCTATACAGGTTTTTTTTTTCTTTTTTTTATACAAAATCTAAGAAAAAATACACCTAAAAAAGAGGTTCGTGCCGCATATATTTATCTCTCAAAGCTGGCAAATGCAAATCAGGATTAAAATTTTAAAACCAATTAATAAAATTAAAGTAAAATATTTACAAACTTAACAAAAAAAAACACAAAATCTATAAAGAACCCTTTTATTTTTCAAAAAACCTGTGCGACAGTTATTATTTTATGCGCTGGACGTTGCCATTCATATTGTAGTAAAAACTACTTAGTAAGCAAAGTTAAGTGTGATAGTGTAAAGGTGTAAGCATGGCCTTAGGAGCAGGGCGCTCGGGTATAAAAATTTAAATTAATTATAAGGCTTAAATTAAAAAAATATAAAATTAATATTAAAAAAAAAATATTAAATTAATTATAAGGCTTAAAATAAAAAAATGGCCATACATTCAGGAAGAGTCTGGAATTCTTTTGTAGTTTTTAGTTTTTTAGTTGGGGAAACTTTCCTATAAGGGCGGTCATTGAGAACCGAATTCTACGCAAAAATACTGTGGGACGCAAGTGGAAATTGTGACTTTTGGCAATTTTTCTAAGGGGTCCCTGGGGAACCATAGGGGCCCTTGGTGGTCGGGAGTAACATTTTTGTCAATGGCGGTTCATGCCCTCTCCAAAAAGGTCGGAAAAGCTGCCACGTCCACTCCCCCTTCGATCACCGTCTCTTTTATTTATTATTTTTCACATTTATTGTTGCTTTGAAAAAGATTTATAAGATATCTTTGTTTGTTTGTACCTAATTACTTGTAATTTGTAACAATAAATTGCACAAAAAATTAAAAAAAAAATTTTACTCCTTTTTTATGTCATCGAAAATATAAATGTACTCCTTTCTCAGTTTCAAAATCTGGCAACCCTAAGTGTGGGTTTTAAATGAAAGAGGAAACTGTAGAATTTATGCGGATTAAATTGGTTCATAAGGATTGCTAAGTATTGAAATGAAATGAAATTTTAGTAGTTTACCGTTCAATCCATTTTCGCTCATTGTCGACTGAAGCCATGCTTTTACCCTTCATAAATGGAAGTGCTTTGCAGTTAGCGAGAATAACTTGATATAGAATCGGATGATCCACATATCTAGTTTTTAAATCAATTTACTAATTATTTTGTTAGCATTGAGTATATAATTTGTTATATAGTATATACATAGGAAAAAACTTGAAAGTTAGAGGGGGGGGGGGGGGGGGAAAATATTGATCTAACATTTCCTGGTACGATTTTTGAATATATAAACCGCTATTATTTCTAATCTGAATGCCTGTGCACGGTGGGCAGGAAGCAAAGATAGGTTGCATAAAAATGTCGACAAAAACTGAAAGCAGGGTTGTATTTGTTGATATTTTTAGGTTAATAATCCCTTTGAATTGAAATAATAGCTGCTCCTGTTTTAAAGATATCCACATTTTACATAGCTATGATAGGACCGACTTTTGCGAAAGAGAAAAACATCCTTGTGCATTAAATATTCAACAATGTATGTGTGAGTAAATGTGTGTATATATATTATGTAAAAATATAAGTTTATGTAAGTTTTTAGCCGTTTTCAATCGTTTCCAAGGCGCACCACGTAGAGGCAACTTACTTTGCACCTCTTTGTTCTTTTTTTGGTTTTATTTTTTTTTTATTTTTTTCTTGCTTTATTTTTTTATATTTGTTTTTTGTTTCCTTTTATTTTTTTGTTGGCTTACCATATAATATAGTCACACATTTTAGTATTTAAATATTTTATTATTTAGTTAAGTTTTTATATAAGCTGGAATGAAAATGTCATTACAGTTTTCTTCAGGCGACTCACAAAAGTTGGTTTATCAATCATATTTATTTTGAATCCATCCCAGAATTTAATGAATTCCCTATGAACTGACTTCCCGGCCTGCTCGGACCATAATCCTAAACCATCGTTATTCAAGAATGAAATAGATTGCTTTAAATGTTTAAGGATAAAATGGGTTTTGACAGTTTGAGAAATTCCAGTACTTTTCAAAGCTGTGCGGAGTTCGTTAAGATTTTTATCAAAATTACTAAGATCCGCTTGTTATGCGGAAAACCATGTATTCACGATTTTGCTCATGGCTTTGAACGAGGCAATATATTTGGTATTGGTTTTACTGAGAGTTTCTTCCATACAAACTATGTTCGACATTTTTTTGTATGTGGAAGACACTGTCAGCAAAAAATAAATAATTGCAAAAAATCAACGAAATTTTCTGATAACTTCAGACTTGCACTTTACTAATTGGCTCAAAAGCTACATTTTAAACATTTTTCTAAAAGATCTGATTAGAAATTGTGATCAGATGAAAGTGTCTCCGAGCCAATAATTTTGTACGGCACGGTACTTATAAGTGATCTAGATTTCACGAAAAAAAAAAATAAATACAAGGCAACATTAAAATATCAGTCATTTGTTTCGTTGCTGTGAGCTTGTTTCAAGCCTTCTGGCTTTTGCTATAATTGTAAAACTCTGTGCATGTCATTTTAACGTATTTGGGTACATACTTATATTAATCATCAACTATTCCTTATGCAAAACGTGCTACATTTAAAAAAAAAAATCGCATTTGAAAGAGCACCAACCCAACTCGTAATAATTTAAGTATACAAATTTTAGTATTTAATATAGAAATATTCAATTGAAATACGCCAATATTAAAATGAAGCGCTTTGCACTTAACGGATGCTTTTTCATAATTAAGTTAAAAAAAAATTTATTTAAATTCCATGCTGTCTGTAATGAACCCTGACGCTCTGGAAATTAGCAAATTGTGGCAAGCATCTTCGTGCACTCAGCTACAGCCAGACATGTAAATGTGCATTCAAATGTTCAGTTTGATTCAACGCCACGTGTGCGTGGTATGAAAGTATTGTTTTTAAGTACGAACATTTCAAAACGATAATCAAATAAAACATATTCATGTTTACTATGCGTTATTTCCCCCAGTAAATTCATAAAATTTTTCTTAATATTACAACGCCTTTTTTCTCTCAGCGTAGTCATTTTAAGCAAAATTTGTGCAATCAAATCGAAAACCGGGACACTTAACATTTTAAGGTTGGACCGGGACACCGGGACAAATAGTCTAAAACCGGGACATGTCCGGGAAAACCAGGACGTCTGGCAGCCCTACACACAAAGCGCATACTTTCATGCGATTTTCTTTATGATCGCATTTGTGTTCTGGATGTACAATAGTCATTATTTCCTGACAGAAGAGTACATAAATACCAAAATAAATCTCATACAAGCTTTGAATTTATTTACTTATTATGCGGAGTACCGTTGGCCTAAGTTAGAGCATTTTTATTTCTTGCACAAGCGCAGTGCGACTTGCTTGCGCTACTTGCTTATAGCAACAAACTTTTAATAAAAAATTACTACCGTATTATATAGCATACAATATTGTATACATACATACATATATTGCGATATTGAAAGTGTTTGTAATGAGAAAGTTCACGCTACAGAAAAAGGTAATTGTGGTGTTTTATCTAAGTTGTATACCGGTAGCGCCCAATAAATCTCGATCAATTATTCTTTCGGTAGGAAAAAATGAAAACTGAACATTGATTTGATCCGTTTTAGTGAGTTAAAAAAGGGGAACAGATTTGTATGAGATTTCTTTTCGTATAAATATGCTCTAATTATCGAGAAGTACGCCTTCCTCTTTTGCAAATATATCCTATCAGAAGTATATAAAATGTGGATATCTTTAAAACAGGAGCAGCTAGGATTTCAATTTAAGCGGATTCTTAATCTTAAGATATCAACAAATACAACCCTGCTTTCAGATTTTGTCGACATTTTTATGCAACCTATCTTCGCTTCCTGCCCACCGTGTGTGATTCGAATTGAGGAATACATACATTGACCAAAATATAAATCAGGTCACGACTTTTTAGCAAGGTTTGGCCATTTTTCTTTGGTTTATTTAATGTTTATTATTTTTTTTATGAAAGTAAAGCTCTTTTCCTAATAAACACCGTATAAATCCAAAGTTCCGACTTCGTGCAAAACAACGTTAAAAATTAATTCTGCAATGTTTCACCAAAATTTCAAAACTTTTAATTAGAATCTTTAGAAAAAATATTTGGTTTGCAGTTTTGTAGCTCATTATATTCGAGTATAATAAAGTGAAAGTAGAAAGTGATGCTCATTTGCATCTCCTTTAAAGAAATGGTTGAACATAGATACCTTCTTTTTATGAAAAACTGCGTTACACCGTCAACAAAAAAATTGCCAAAAAAGTCTTAAAGATTTCAAAATTACACTTTATAATACTAAAATTTAACGAATTGTTTAACAAATTTCGCTGGCTGAAAATTTCTAGAAAAATATCCCACAAATTTGAGATGTTACTATAAGGATGCTGTTTCAGGGTTCAGAAATCTAGGATCTTGGACTTTAAGATCTGTAAGTTTTTGTTGAAAAAATTTGCAAAATTATTTTTTGTCCCGTATTCGGCTCCCATAAATATGGTCACCGTATATATAGGGATAAGTTTTCCCTAAAGCAGTACCACAAACTATTAATTCGTAGCTTAACATTTTTTTAAATAACTAGTTTCTAATAGTATTAGGGGGTTCGGGGGACAAATAAAACAAAATTCATTCAACAAAAAATGGATTTATTCGCTTATTGAACAACAAACCCATTCGAAAATAAAAATGCAATATCCTTTGAACAAAACAAAGTTACACTGGCGATCAAAACTGAATGCATGGTGATTTTATTTTTAATATTCAGAATGATTTTGAAGTAAAATTTTTTGTTTTATTTTATAAAAATATTTTTCATGCTTTAGCCAAAACCATAAAATTAATTCAAACTTTCGAACTCTAGACAAATGCAAAAAATTTCCATAAAAATTGTGGACTTTTTAATCTTGGATATGCATCCAGTGGAGTGGCATCCAGTGTGCTTAAGCACTGCGACGGCCATCCCTGATCTAAATTAATGCCGGCCAAAACGTGTGCCACGCACTTCATTTGTAATTATGCTTGGATAAAAAATGCATTGAAAATCGCTTATAAATCACTTTCGATATTGAAATAAACTACCTCAAAAATACATATAAAGAAAGAGATAAACACAACAAAACAAAAGTAGCAAACTTCAAAATTACGAACGTCACATACTTTGTTCTTAAATGCAATTGCAAATAAATGGCTGCTTGTCAACGGCCAACAGCCCTGTTAGACAATATGTATTTGCATATGTAAATTATACTTTTTGTATCTACTCGTATGTACCACATATGTACATATGCTAGTGGTGGCAAACTATCGATAGTGGACACCATCGATAGTTAATGATCGTTTTTTGGGTCACTATCGATTGTGCCGATAGTCATTTTTTCCGATAGTGCAGTGCCATCGATAGTCCTGATAGTGCGCTGCCGGCGATGGTCTCGATAGTGTGGATGCATTCTTTTAATTTGAATGCAGCATTTTCTTCCATATAAAAATGAACTTCTTTGTATAGAACAAAATGGGTGACACGGTTTATTATACTAAAGTTTAAAGGACTATAAAATTGCATACCAAACATTTTTCTCAAAATTCTGATTCCAAAGTTTGAAATTTTGGTGAAACTGTGAGGAATTTTATTAATTGTTGCACAAAGTTTGAAATTGGGATTTACATGGTTTTCATTAGACGATAAGCTGGACTTTTATAAAAAATTAATAAGCTTTAAAGAAAAAAAGAAAAAGTCACGATACTATAAAATGTTCGTTAATTTACTTAAATTCTTGTTTACTTTCTTATACAACTTTAACATTTTTACTTTTATGATTTTATGCGGAGATTTTTTTGTACAAAAAACTTCATGACTTAAGCTCTAGTTTTCTCTAAAAGTTATTTTATATAATGAAACACATGCGATATAAACTTATCTATAACAAACACATTACCTTTTACATTGTGAGTTAGATATTTGTCCATATTTTGTTACACTATGCGCACGAGTATTATAAAAAATATCACACAAACGCGTTTCAATAATATAATATGGCAATTTCTCGATAGTATCGATAGTATCGAACTTCCAATATGGCCGATAGTAGTCGCCATCGATAGTTGCGATAGTGATGTCCCTTCGATACTATCGATAGTGTGATCGATAGTTTGCGACCACTAACATATGCAAATACATATCGTGTAAGAGCGCTATAAGCAGGATTTGATGCTTTCTAAAATTTACATTTTTTCATAAGTATATATGAGCCTAACCCGAAAATATTTTTTCTGTACTTAAATTCCTACTTAAAATAGTCTCAAATGCGATAAATTTTAAAGTAAAGGTAATTTATTCCTTAATATGATGGTATGATATGTAGCTTTGTACCTTAAAATTAATAAATAAGCGACTTTTATTTTAAAATTTATCGCATTTGAGACCATTTTAAGTAGGTAAGTAAAGAAAAAAAAAATCGGTTTAGGCCACTTCCGTTCTCATGGTCTCATTTAGGCTTGCCAGCTTAGCTACACCCATTAGGATTTCTACCTATAACGCTTATATTATTTGCTAGGCATTGCTGAAGTCGTTAAATGCTTCAGCCAAATTAGAGCTTATTATTTATAACTAGCTAGCATAGTACTTTTTCATTAATTTTGATTGAGAATAACTGTAGTATGTATTTGTATTTGCAAATTCTTCTTCTCTTCTAATTGACGCCACATCAACAGGGACAGCCTGAAATAACCGCCATAAGGAAAGCCGATCGAAAGGTAAGTAACCAATCTGAAATTATTTCAATACTAAATATTTTAAGCAAAATTATAAATTTTTTAATGAAATAAACTCTTCAAAAATAATACGTAACTTCGCTTAACTAATAAAATCTTTGCAATTATCTCAAACTAAAAAATAAGAATAACACAGCGCGAAAAACCTGGGAAAAACCCGAATCTAAACTTAGTGTAGGTTTTAGGAAGAGTTGAGTACAATGTGATAACAGGTTTCTTATAGTATAGCTAGTAGACCCGGCGAACATCGTCCCGCCCAAAATAAATTTTTTGTATTGAAACATTTTGGTCTAACATTTTTGCCAACAGTTCACGTTCATGATTTTCAGTGACGCATATATCTTCTAATATTATGGTTTGGTGGTTGTCAGAAGGCATATTTCCATTGCCGTCTTAAATAACCTAGCAAAAGTGTGTATGATACAAAGATACGTAATAGTTTCAGTGCGTTTGAAAGGCGCGACGCCTCGTTTTCACAAAGCCCCAATTTTCTCTAAGAGTACGGGATTGATTTCATATTCATATCTCCATACCATGTTCGAGTACTCTACCATGAACACTTCCACTTCATATTCATATCTCCATATCATGTTCGAGTACTCTACCATGAACACTTCCGGAGATACGCAGTATGAAAAATTCGGTTTGTATGGGACTACCAAGTTCCAGTACTCTATCATGAACACTTCCAGAGATATGTAGTGTGAAAAATTCGGTTTGTATGGGAGGTGCCACGCCCCTTTTTCCAATAGCCCCAATTTTTATTCATGACTATGCGATTGATTTTATATATGAATACCAAATTCCACTACTCTACCATGAACACTCCCAGCGATATGCAGTATGAAAAATTCGGTTTGTATGGAAGGTGCCACGCCCCCTTTTCCAATAACCACAATTTTTCTTTATGAGTATGCGATTGTTGTCGTATATCTCCATACCATGTCCGAATACTCTACCATGAACACTACCAGAGATATGCAGTATAAAAAAATTGGTTTGTATGGGAGGTGCCACGCGCTCTGCACCTAGTGGTATGAAATATACTTGACATCCGATTCTCATACCTACCATATATACACACAAAATTTCATAAAGATCGGTAGGGCCGTTTGGGAGGAGTTCGACCACTAACACCGTGACACGAGAATTTTATATATTAGATGGTATTATAGCTTTGGTCCAATGTTTGTGAGTACCAGAAGAAGAAGGGATAGAACCATGTAAATTTACATAACTCCGTTGTTTAGGCAGCTAAAACCACGAAATTGTGTGACCTGTTTACTTATCGATTATACAAAGCCTACTGTGAAAATCATTTAGATCGGTGCTCTATAAAATATATCTTCCATACCACTGATTGCTCAGAGATGTGTTTTTGTTATATAACTCTTCTAATCATTTTCTTTAGCTCCCAAAAAATTCATTACTGATGTTCATCAAAGATGTGAAGCCTTCGGCATTAAAACAAACTAATCTTTGTACCTAATTTGAAAAATCATTTATATTATGAAAGAGGATTTATAGGCGTATAAAATGATGTATAGAGATCTATTATTCAACATCCATTGATTGTTAGCAATCTTCGACGGGTAAATTTTAAGAAGTTCATATTTTTCTCCATCTTCCCAACTTCGACCATCGCTACTTTAAAAATTGCTATGAATGTCGCCAAATATGACGTATTCATTTATCTAATGCAACCGCATACAGACTGTCAAAGTTAAACAATTAAAGTAGAAATACGGCCTTGAATTTATGTACATGCGTGTATGTATTGTACTTTCAGTTCTTGTGCGCAGTGTGGCAAAGGAATTCATCAAAGTTTGCTAAAAAATTATTAATACAATGGGGCGCTAGCAAAAAATTAGGGTTTCATAAAGTTTTCGGAAAATAGGCAAGGCACACTTATATCGTATAGGTATATCTAAATAAATAAACAAAGCTGCTAAACTGATCTGTACCAAATTTAGTATACGCATTGTTCTTGGCATCCGTAAGCTCTATCTTCAAAAGTTTCGAAATCGGACAGAAACCTCTCCTAAGATTTGGCTAGCTTTGAGTTTTTTGTAATTTCCGTAACGGGGGAGGAGCTCGTGATATTGAATAGGCAATGATTTTCGGGATACACGTGTTTGATATAGGTGGGTGCTAGGCCCAGTTTCAAAAATTGTATGAAAGCCTATTTTTTGGCAAAGATCCATTGTAAAAATCATGTTTAAGAAAATATTAATGACTTTTCCATTTTACCCGATGAAAATAGCCAACAGTCTAAGTTTAACATTTAATATCTTTATTAGTGTTGGGCAGTATTGATACCAAAAGTACTCATAACTCGATTCTCAAAAGGATCGTCAGCAACCAATTTTAAAAGGTATCATCACTTTGATACATGTACTCAGGATCGTTTCAAAGTATTCGGTATTAAGTGTCGAATAGATACTTAAAAGTACTAAATTCTATTTACATTTACCGGTATTCAGAAATGATTGTACTCAATTTAAAGTTTCAATAGTTGTCAAGTACAATTCTTGTACCAAGTGCTGCCAGCTAAGCATTGAAATGCTTCTAACATGTATGTATACATATATTTAAAGAAAGTACTCAGTACTCTGAAAAATACCCGATCCTTAAAAGTATCGATACTAAAAAACTCTTTCCTCAAAAGTACTCGATGCTTCCCAACACTAATCCTTACACGTTATTTTAAAGGTCTATAAATCCTCTTTTCGAAACAAATATTTGATTTCCAAAATTTTATAAAAGAGTTCTAAAAAACAGGTGCATCTTCAAAATAAAAAGTTACATTTTTTGATTTGTGGGCACACCTATGTTTTATATATGGTTCTATTCGTAATCTCTTAATAAATCGATAAATGTAAGTGTAATCCATTTTCATTAAGTGCTTCAAAAGTTAGACTAGGAATAAACATTAAGATCGCAGAAAAAGAAAACAAAAAAAAATTTGTGTTCAAATTACGCTGTGCAAGTTGTAACTTCTGAGCAAAGATTTTGAAAGTAGAACTCACTTTATTGGGACCTTCTAATTTCATTGGCATCCCCCGTTTTACCAGATTGGCCCCGGTTTTCCAGATAAAGGAACTTGAAAATTTGATTAAATTTTAACTATTTTATAAATAACTCCCTCAGTCGAAAGTACAGTTACACACTTTTTGTTACTTGCCATTTAAATAGTTATTTTTTAAAGCACACTTTACTTACCAACTACATATGAAGTGTACACATAAGTACTAATTGGCTCAAAAGTTATGACATAATAGAACTGTCAAAATTTGTATGGAGCTCTATTTACCAGCCCCTCGTAAATTTACGAGGCAAATTTGATGCGCAAACGATCTCGTAAACTTCAGTGTTGCCGAGCGGCTGAATTTTTATACTAAAATATATGATTAAATAATGAAAATAAATGAAAAAAGTAATTTGCAAATAAAAAGAATGAATTTCATCCACTAGCTGTATTGACTTAGGTTTTCTGCTAATTTTCCGCATTTTTAATTGTATTTTAGCCAAGAGTGATAGAGACAAGATGGCGGGATGTTATCGAAGATACTACGAAACAAAAATTGCTTCACAAAATCCTGGTTGATCTGTCAAACAGTCACTTTACGCAACTATTTACACCTTTTCACAAAGGGGGCGTTCCCATTAAAGCCTCGTAAACTTACGAGTTTTACGCGGTTTATGACTTTACGAGTTTAAAACGGCCGAATCACGTGGTTCGCTCTCTCAATTACGAACGGCGAATCAACCTGTTTACATTACACATTCGTGATTCACTTTGCATCTCTGATTCTTGTTCTTTGCCTTTGTTTATTGTTTAATGTGTTTTTTATTGAGCATCTCAACGGTGGAGAAAACATTCGTAGTGGTTAAATAACTAAATCAATAGTTTTAACGAATCCAGCTATTTTTTCAATGTTTGTGCTGGTCGGGATGTGTGTGGTCTATGTGTTTTGACAGCCGTTATCGATACAAATTAGAGAAGACAACGATTTGTTCTTGATTCGCATGGTGATTCGATCTGAATTACCTACGAATGAAGTGATTCGCTCTCAAAATTTTGTATGCCGAATTACGTGATTCGGTTCGTAATGGGGGCGCCAATGACGAATGAGAGAGCGAATTACGAATTAGAGAGCGGATCACTTCTCGTAGAAACATCGTTTAAGGGACTCCCCTATACTAATTGTGCCCCTCTTAAAAATTACATACAAAATTCACTTGTTTTCATTATTTGTTTAATTTAAACACCTATAATTCAAAAGTTATGCAGCAACTTGAACAAAATTTTTTTTGAGGATTCAAGTATACGTCTTTGAGCAACCATCTTGATATAGTTTACAACAATAAAAATAAAGCTAAATAACACAAAGGTTACCTGTGTTTTAGATTTGCCCATATAGATATATACATAAGTGCGCCTAGTACGTACATAGATAACGTTTTTTATTAAAAAAATCAAATAAATCAACTTTTTAATATACCACGTTCCTATAAATGGACTAAAAAGTATAAAATATTTTTTCCTGGACCCATATAATTTGTCTTGATAAGTTTTGATTTGAAATTTTTTGAAAGTCATCATAAACCATTTATGAGACTCAAAAAGAAAACCGTGGGTCATTAGTGTGAGTATAGGGTGGATCACACCAAGTTCAGCTGCATTCCAAAACGTCAAAATACAAGTATTTTTTTATTTCTAAACCTCAGTTGATTGTAATGCCAAATGTGTGCAACCACGGTTAAATCCTAGTTTCCTACTAGGTTGACTTCTTTTTCTAGTGTGGTTTAGACGTGGTTTGTGGTTTGTATTTTGACGTTTTCGAATGCACCCTTCATGCATTGTGTCGTAAGTAATTTAAAATTTTTCTATCCGAACCTTTTAGTATATTAAATACTTTTACTATACTGCAACGTTTTTTTTTTTGAAATCTGGACAAACAAGAAAAGTAATTTCAAGTTGTACTTGACCCTTGCTACAACCTGCACTAAGGGCCAATATCAGATGAATTGAATGGCACTTAAGTTTAATTTAGGATTGTTGTTTTTTGATGCCGTTTGGCTTTCATTGGGTTTAAAATCACATTTATTTAAATATGCCAAACAGTGGCACCACTGTTGCTTGTTCCTTGAAGTTATTATTGCATTTGTTCATTTGTTTACATTCTGTGCTGAACAGCTGATTGTTGCTTGACATAAACACAGTGTTGGATATCTCATATTTAAATAGTCAAGTAAGTTCAGTTTAAATATGTGATCTGAAAATTAATTTTCGAAGTTAATCAACGATCTCTACTTAAATATCTCATCTGAAATTGGGCCCTGGGTTTCGTTTCGGTAGTAATCCGTGATTTGTTTTTTTGTGAACGGTCGATACGCAGGAGGAAGAATTTTTAAATGTATTCTATGGAAATTTAATTTGTATGTAATTAAGCATCACTTTGAATATAAGCTAATTGTTTGTTCGAAAAGCATCGTAGTCTACAAAAAATGTATTTAGCCCGTTGAAAATCGCTACTTCGGACTACACAAGGAGTTGTATTCTGTCTTATGGTTGTATGTCGTAAACTTTAAACGGCTAAAAATATATATAGGGCGTTCGCAAGGTACCATAAAAGCAGTGGCGGACCCAGGTAGGGGGAATTGGGGAAATTTCCCCCGCCCCCCCAAGACTGTATAACATGTATTTTCATAATATTCAACTGAATATCGTGAAATATCATTTCAAGAATAATAGGTCCCACAAGCTGCTTGTAGAAAAACTCGAGCAAAGTTTAACTCGAAAACTTACTTGCTGAGCGGAGCGCGTATATGTAACTCGAAGTGACTTCGAGAAGCTTGGGGAACAAACCTAATGAATGGATGCTTTTGAAAATTTTAATTCATGGAAAAAGTGTGTCAAATTTCACTTGAGTTTGAAATTTTAGCTGTGTGCTAAGCTCGAAGTATTATGTTATTTAATTCACTGAATTTTCAAAATTTTGAAATTATGTACTTAATTTTCAATTTTTACTTTTTTGTTATATTTTCGAATTTGTATTATTTTACACAGTTGAAAGTCACAGCAAGTTTGAATATTTTGACAGGTTCAGAAAACAAAAAATTCCAAAATGTTTAATTTTATAATATTTTTAAATTTCTTGGGATTTCTTATATTTAGGATAATTTCCAAAATTTCAAAAACTATCGAAATCCGGGAGATTCTAGAAATTTTGGTAAAATGAGAATATTTTTAAATGTACAAAATTATTGAGATTTTAGAAATTTTTATATTTTCCAAAATTTTTAGAATTTTATTTATCCTAAAATCCATCCTAAAATGTAAAAATGTGAAACATCACAAATTGTCGAAAAATTCGTATGTTCATGGTACTTGTGTGTAAAAAATAGAAAATTCTTTGAAATGTAAAAGATATTAACATTTTTGAAAAATTCTAAAATTGTTCCACTTTTCTGAACTTTTCTAAAATTTTGTATTGATATAACAAAGTTTGAGAATTTTAAATTTTTTGAAAATTTTGAAAACATCAATGTCCAAAATTTTCTTGAATCTTCAAGAATTACGAAGATTTTTTAAATTTCCAAAAACGACGAAATATGAAAATATTTTCAACATTCGAAAACTTTTAATTTCGTTTGATCAATTTTGTATATTCGACACTTTTACTTAGAAAACATTTGTTAGAATTCCTACAATTCTCAAAATTTTTGAAAAAAAAAATTTTTAGAAATCTAGTCATTATATTGAATTATTGGGATTTACTAAAATTTCTAAAATTCACAAAGTTTTGAAGATTAGAAAATTTAGGAATTCCACTCATGTTATTAAAAAGGGGAAACTTCAAGAAATTAAAAACTATCAAAACTCTAAAAATTTTAAATTGCTCCACCCCTGATAAAAGTCATATATATTATGAATTTTCACAGTGTTAAAAAAAGCTGGTTGTAGTTTCAAGTCCTCTAAACATTTATTTAAGCTTATAAAGCTTACCACATACAACAATACGACAGCATACAACACCTTGTCAACTCCCTAATACAACAAAATTACAGTTTCCAAAAGCTAAACAATAATTTTTATGCATAGTTTTTTACGATTTTCCTTATTGCCTTCCGATGTTCCAATATTATTAATATGTTCTATCTGCGCGCTAGTTCTTACGAATGATTATGAGCTTGCTCTCACTGCGCCGTTTAATCTCGAAAATTCCAAATAAATATTTCGAAAGGGTTAAATTCGGTTTTACTATTTGACATCGATAAACGATAGTGGTTACATTCGACGAGCAATAATGACCGCTGCAATAAGTAGAAAAGTATGAAGTAGAAGGTACGATTGTAAAAAGCATTTCGTCGGTCCCTGCGAAGAGTAGCATATTTCGCTATTCGCTTCGAAGAGTAGAAAATTTCATTATTCCCGCAGAAAAGTAGCACATTTCAGATTCTCACTTGAAGGAGTAGCACATTTCAGATTGCCGCTTGGAGGAGTAGCACACAAGGCGAATTCATTTAAGGTGGTATAAGCCGTACAAAAACAAAACTTACGGCGTCAATGACTGGTTATCAGTACCTACCAGTTCAACATCATTATCGACGTTTCCAACAACATGCATATAAAATGTGTTCGTTAAAGCATTCGTTATATTTAACCAGAGCTTCTACCTTCGATATATGTTAACCGGACATTGAATAACCGGCCCTTGGATGCATTTTATAAGTTTAATGTTGCGTCTGGAGCTTCTCGGTCGGTTATTTCAAACAAAATCAAGTAAAAACAAACGTTTACGTTTCCTCAGGGAGTCTTTATTTATAAATACGAAAAACATATATGTACATTAGGGTGGTCTTTAAAAATCAAATCAACTATTTTTGTCAGTTTTACTCCCTCAATCGGTAATACCGCGATCATAGATATCACATATCAATTTTGGTTCCGATTGGAGACGGTTAAAGCGTGTCGCACAGGGCAAGTTCAGATTCCTCTATAGAGACTCAAAAAATTAAAATGAATTTTTTTCCATCTAATACCCAAAATCTATACTACCATAGTCGAAGATATCACATATAAATTTTGGTCCCGATTGGAGTTGGTTAAGGCGGTCCGCAAAGCGATCAAAGGCCAGAAGCCTCTATGGAGACTCAAAAAACTAAAATTATTTTCTTCATTTAATACCGAAAATCGATACCACTAAAGTCGAAGATATAACATTTAAATTTTGGTCCCGATTGCAGTCGGTTAAGACCTTTTCGTAGGGTAATCTGAAGTTTGACCCCTGTGCGACACGCCTTAACCGGCTTCAATAAGGACCAAAATGTATAAGCGATATCTTCGACTAAAGAAGTATCGATTTTTGATACTAAGTAGGTGAAAAAAAAATTAATTTAAATTTTTTGAGTCTCCATTGAGGAATCTGAAATTTGCCTCCTGCGCGACACGCCTTAACCGCCTCAAATCGGTACCAAAATTTATATGTGATATCTTCGGCTATAGTATCATCGACGTAGGGGATGAGGCTTAGGAAATCTGATTTAAAAATTTGACGCCTACATTTAAGGACCACCCTAATGTACATATAGTATTAATAACAAATAAGAGAATTCAAAACAATTTGAGCTTATTACACTTACTTAATTAATTTATTTATCAACAAAAACTAGCAAAAATCACGCAGACATAGGTGTTAAATACGACTTTACACAGAGCAATGAATGTTGAACGCCCTTTATTTTGAAATGTGCTACTCTCCGACGCGAATAATAAAATGTGCTAGTCTTCCACGTGAGAATCTGAATATTTTACAATAACTATTTACTGGTGCGATAAACAAGAATTTTTCTTAAGAAAACTGGGATGTTTACTGTATAACTTTCTACGATGCTCTTTTTGATCGGGGAAGATTCGCATATATGTAAATGCATTACGAAATTATAAATGTGCTCTAAATTTCAACAACACCAGCTGATTAATTTTTATTTAATGCTCTATAACTACTTAAGCCTTGTTTTGTTTCTTGATCAATGGTAGGACTTCTATCGTACATCTACGTACATCTGCACTTACAAATACATATATACTAAACCACGTCAAAATAAAAAAATCCCGCAATGCGAACGGCAAAGGACTAAAATTATAGCATTTGGTATAGTATTGATCTTCCATGAATCTCCCCTCTCTAGGACAATTGTAAAAGGTCCGCGTCGAGCATTTAGTTTTCACATAGGAATTACACGTAAGAAAATTAGTTCTTTCTTTTTGAGGACAATATCATTTTCTTTATTTTTTATGCAAGCTCAGATTATTTAAATTCCTAAGTGTGCGCTTCCACTCCGCAGCGCCTGGGTTCAAGCCCTGGTCGAAGCACCATTGCAAAAAAAAATTAGGAAACAGGTTTTTTCTTAACAGCGGTCGTCCCTCGGCAGGCAATGGCAAACCTCCGAGTGCATTTCTGCCATGAAAAACAGCTTCTCATAAAAATACAATCGCCGTTCGGAGTCGGCGTAAAACTGTAGGTCCCTCCTCTTTGAGTGACGACATCAAGGCGCACGCCACAAATCGGAGGAGAAGCTTGGCCAAACACTAACATATGTGTAAGCGCCAATCTATTATTATTATTAAGTTATCCTTTTTTAATCCCTTGTCCTATTTGGGTCAAATCTAGTCACATTTTTTTGGACTTTAAGGATATGAGCATGCATAATACTTAAACGGCATGTAATCAATGTGTTCTTACAGTTTCGAGCGTTTTCATTGATCCTAGAAAATTATATTGACCTCAAAAGGAAAGAACTAATGCGTAATTCCTACAGGAAAACTAAATGCTCGACGCAGGACCTCTTACAATTATCCTAGAGAGGGGAGATTCTTGGCGGATCATTATTATACAAAATGCTAAAATTTGCCGCTCCTAATGTGTATATAATGTGTATATAATGTGAACTATGTCATCATATATTTTACAATATATAATAGGCAAGTATACAAGAAGAACATAAATTAGAAGTTCGTAGGAAGTCTGTAATAAAAACAGAGGAGACCACCATAATGGATGGAGAAAAAGTATCATCGAGGCGCTCATCGGTTGTGGTATGTATTGAATATGAAATGCATATGTAATTGTTTAGTAATTACACTTACTAAGTATATGTAACTCCCATATATTGTACATTTGGGTGATTTATGTTGAATTGTTTAACAGCAAATGGACGAATCCAACATGTCGTCTAGAAGGTCATCCGTTGTGGAAAAGAAGGCGCTTGAGGTAAATTGCGTTTTTGAATTCAAGAGAAGCATTTCCCTTAAAAAACCAAAGGATTATTCAATTTTTTCACTTAAATATACCAAATAAATGCAGATTTGAAATGATACTGCGGCCGCTGTTTCCGATTGCGTTAATCGTACGAAACTGCGATGTGAATAAACAAAACACTTACATTTATTTGAAAGATAATGTTTTTCTAGCAAAAAATATTAATCCTTTGTAAATGCTTCCCCGAAAAGCCACGTCCTAAACTGACCTTAACAATAAATGTATATTTTAAAAGAAACTCGAAAGCAAGAAAATTGAAGCGAATAAGAGCCCACAACAAATAAAAGAAGAAATCCCAAAACTAAAGCCTGCCGAAAAACGGCAAATACCAAAGGTGAGAAATTGTCTACATGGTTTAATGATTGATCTATATCCAGCTTTTTTAACGGAATGATAAAAGCGGCCGCTGTGGCTGAGTGGTTAGAAGTGCGCACTACCACTCCGTAGGACCACGGTTCGATTCCTGGCAACATATAAATTATAAAAAGTTTTTTCTAACAGCGGCCCCCTCGGCAGGCAATGACTAACCGCCGAGTGTATTTCTACCATGAAAAAGCTTCTCATAAAATCCATTAGATAAAATCTATCTGTTCTTTTGGGTTGGAATTTTCCAAATTTGTACAAAATGTTAACTTTTTCACTGCTTATAAGAATGTCATTTGATAAGTGGCTTGAAATCTTTTCCTTTACGTTTATTAAGTTTTAAGCTTTATCAAATAAAAAGCGGTGTGTAAGAATTAAATTTAAGCGACGTTTACGATACTATTAATCTAATAGTTCAAGAGTTGGCAACGTTTTTCTTACACCATTTATAGTCAGGCTAGATTTTTCATCATGAGTGCGTTGTGACATTTTAGTAAATCAATTTCTTCTTTGTTTGCGCTGTAACCGCCTAAGCAATTTTGGCCGAGTTCAACAGACCACGCCAGTCGTCTCTCTTTTGTGGCAACTGACGCCAACTGCAAATACCAAGTGGAACCAAATTCTTCTCCACCTGGTCTTTCCAACGCAGTAAAGGGCCTTCATCTTCCTATTTGATCAGCATCGCGACCCGCGTTGAATACTTTCAGAGCTGGAGCGTATTCATATGGCATGACCCGAGAAGGCAGAACAGACGTAGCCCTTGTTTTTACCGATGATGTCGATGTCATCGGCATATGCCAGCAATTGCACGCTCTTGTGTCTGAGTGGTTCAGTTCTGCGGCTCTTATTATTTTTTCCTAATCAGATTAAAGAAATCACATGAGAAATCACCTTGTCTGAAACCCCCCCGAATTATTGTTTGGCTTAAAATATAAGCTTTTCTGAGGATTCGATTTACGATAATTCATAAAATTTAGCCTGATTATAATAGTGTAAATAGTTCTCTGTTAATTGCCACTTTAGCCTCGTCTGTCACCCACTTTTCACCTCCCTACCAGTCTCGCAATCTTTCCGGTTTCGAGGGAGTATCAACTCTGATATCCCAAGGAGCCAGACTGATTAAAAAATGAGTTTTTTTATCCACCCTTGAAAACTCTAGAGGTGCCAAAGTCACACGTTGCCCGTTGGACTATAACAGTTAAAATAAATGAAATTTTCTCATAAAATTCATCGCATAGATAATATTTACAAATTTGTTTTAATTATAAGTGTCGGAACATTTCAACCCCTGTCTATCTCTTTTATCTTCTGAAAAATACTGAGCTTTCTTTCTTCCACGTCAGAGGCACCGCGCTCACATAGAGCTTACAGCTGTGCTGAAAAATGACCTGGTCTGAGAACTAATAAGCGCTGATAGAGCAATCACACTTAGATTTGTTTAATTTATCTACATGCTAGAATACTTGCGCTACGATTGTTCCTTCCGCGCTTATCTGCTCGCTGATCAGCTCATTTGTAAGCCCTCTGTGCGCATGAGTCCTTACTTAACTTCGGGTGACACTACTCTAAACAATTTTCACTGCTAAAACTTTTATTCTCTATTTGCTACTAACTTTCTGTTTCCTCACTAACCTAATGTATGTATGTATGTACAAGTAAATAAGTTCAAACAAAATGTATTTGCACTAACTTTATGCTTTTGTCACACATTATTCGATAATGAAATATTGCAGCTAGTGCAAGAGGAAAAAGCTGTGGTGGAAGAGCTGCCCAAATTACGAAAAACTTCCATAGCTGCGCCCAAAGAGGACCCGAAGCCAGAGCCGGCTAAGTCCAAGGTCAAATCCAAACCCAAAACCAAACCAAAGTACGAAGAACTACCAGAGATACCGGACTATGAACGTCCAGTTCTGGAAAAATATGAAAAGTCCGAGTTCGAGGCAAGCGATTTTACACGTGAGCTTGACATACCTTCAAAGATGGAAAAGCCAGCATTAGTGACAGACAAAAAGGAACCTGAGAAAGCCATACTGAAAAACGGATTACCAAAGGTGCGAAATAGTCGATACTGAGCCTTTTGGGATGCTTAGAGTGCTTGACTTAAAAACTTAGACAGGCTTTTGGACAATCATATCCTTATATCCGACAAATTATAGCAATAAGTAAATTTTACAATATTCAGTTGGGGAACACACTAAGCTCATAAAGGTAGTTCAATGAACAAGAGCTATTATTACCTAATATTCACCTTCAGCACTTGTCGTTGTCCAAATCGGCGAACTTTGGCAAGAAACTAAAAAACGCGTTCTTGTTTTGTATTATTTTTCTCAATTTAACTCTTTCGAAGCAGACATTAACAATACTATTTTGGACTCTATTCGCATTATTTTGTTCCATACTTAAAACCACTCACTGAAAGTCAGGCCAAAAACAACAATTTGTTTACATACCCGGTTAAAGGCCAAAAAAAGCAGATCACAGCCCACTCTGGTCAAAAAATACATATGCCTCTCTCAAAAAATGTTAGTGTCAGCTAGTATCGAGAGCAGAATAAATTCATTAAATGTATCAGTGCTTGTTTTTACTAGTTTAGTTAGAACCAGGGTAGCCAACCAATTTGTGAATATTCCCCGATTTCGACAGTAAAATTCGCCGAATTTGCCCGAAATTTCGTAAAATTCCCCACCCATAGATATGCATCTCCTTATTCACAAAAAATATATACATATGTCTGACCAGTTTTCATAATTATTTTTTTTGTTATTTGATTTAAGTAATTTTTTTTTAATATGGTTAATTCTTTAACAAAACCTGTATAAATGCAGGTTTCAAACTTTGTGCAATATTAAAAGAAAAAAATATAAAAAACTTTGCTAAAAATTTCGAGCTTCTTAATTTGATTTTCTAGAAAGATTTAATCATCTTCGTAGCTCACTCATTTATAGTGTAGTAAAGTGCAAGTTTCAAGTGGCTAAGAATTTTCGTTTTAGAATATTTTTCCCAAAGGTGTTGCGGTTTTCTTCCATATGAAAATAAACTGTGTTTATTCGTTAAATGAAAGGAAATGTGAAAAAGAAAATTCTAAAAAGTCAACGGTAATTTTCATAATTGCAGGGTTGCAGTTGCATTTCTTATGTAACTTTTTTTAACTCATTATGAAATTAGTGAAGCAAAAAAGAAAAAAATAGTTCACACCTATTTCCTGACAAAAAAAAAAACAATTAATCCCCTGATTCCCCACATAAACTGAAATTCCCCACACAAACTGGAATTCCCTGCAAATCGGGGAATTCCCCACGAGTTGGCTTCCCTGGTTAGAACCGAAACGGGACCAAACTAGTAGAGGTACGGTATCGTGACAATAATTACAAATTTATAAACTTTTGCCCATCTACCTACCTTTTGAAAACATCGTAGGTATTGACACCTTCCTAGTTATTGGGTTAACTGGTAATATTTTAGTCTTGTAAACTGAAAAATTTAATTACTTAACCAGACATCCCGATAACCGGGCAGGTGTGAACACCTACATTGTGAATCGCGGTGTCAATGACTGTTCATTCGTACTTCAGTTTGGAAAAGAATGATTTTGGTCGGAGAGAGCGAAGCATTCGCAAGTTTCTCTCACTCTCTCTCTCTGTAGCGTTTCGGGAAGCCTTGTCGTTTCGCAGCGTCTGGGAGCATACGGTTCCAATTTTTACTTTATTTTGCTTTACAAGTTGTTTTGTGTATACGTATTGAACTTCATGTTTACAAAGTGAGTTTAAGATCAGACTACATTTTTTTACAAAAGAAGTTAGCTCGAAAGCTCAATAATTAGTTTTGGAAAATGAGTCGACGTTTAAGCTCAATTTTTATGCCTGAGGCTCATTATGTAAGACTCCTCATGTTTTATGTTTAATGTGTACTTGTATTTTTGTGTACAGATAGAAAAGGCTGAGACAATTCCTGCTGAGAGTCCTAGCGGCTTTAAAGTTGGTAAAGGTAACATACCAGCAGAGGCTACTGACGTTGACAGCGCCAATTTACGTCCAGTAATTATTGAACCTGAGGTAAGTGAAAAGGTAATACTATTTTTAAAATGTAAGTATGTATTAACAATTCGAATGTGCGTATATTGTTTTTTATATGCATACCTACATTTATGTACAATGCTTCCAAAAAAGGACTATTGTATCTGTTTATCTGGTTCCCTGATTATGTGGCTATAATTTTCATTCAGTTTTCGAGAATAAATTACACTGAGGTGGTTCACGCTTGCCTGGTTATCAGGTTATCTGGTTAAAAATTATTATTGTGTAATGTATTTTATTGTTGTAAACTGAATAAAAAATATAACCACATAAGCTGATAACCAGGCAAGCGTGAACAACCTAACTGAAAAATAATAATTATAACCAGATAAACTCAAACCCTAATAATCCAGAAACTGTTATTATCTGAATGGTACTTGATATTTTAGAAAATATATAAAGTGGAACTTTTATGAAATATGTGATCTTTTAAGCTATATGTTTGTATGTGTACTATGTATAGTTGGTTACCTAAAATAATACATACGTACCTAAATACATATTTACCTAAAGTACTAATTTCATTTTCCCATTTCATTTATGTATTTTAAATTCGTGATTATGCGACCTTCATAAAAACCCGAATACAATCCAACCCATACGGAAACGAACACACTTCCCCACATATCAAATATTTTCAAAACAAAAACAGGAGAAAACTTCGCCGAAGCCTGCTCCAGTCGAGGTAAGTCCATCGCCATGCTATTCATGCCGCATAACTATGTACATATCGTCACCTGAAATGCGAAAAGACGTAACAACATCGTAACTGAAATGGAAAAAGTCGTCACTAACATTTTTTATTTATTTTTCATAAAACGATGTGGGAGTTGCATTTCGATAAAATCCATCATATCAATCAAAAACTGAATTTAGAATTTTTACTAGTTACGACTTTTTGTATTTCAGCGACGATGTTTGTTACGTCTTTTTGCATTTCAGGTGACGATATGTATTTGTGCATACAGCTATATTTCATTGAAATATGTATTAGCTTGTTTCTGTAAAAGATCTGGAAATATTATATACACATACATTTACTTGTATATAAATAAGTATAAACATATACTTATATCTACTTGTAGAAAGCTCATTTCGAATTCGGCGTTTCTTTTCTGTAAGAAATAACCCGAGTCATATTGATTATTTGAACTGCCTTAGCAAAAATAAAGAAAAATAAATAAATAAATAACTTGGAAAGTCAAATGTCCAAGTCGACAGATACATACATACATATCACAGTTATCAATGTAAAGGGCCTAAAAGCCCAGTGCAAAACATTTACATATTAACATAAGAAATACACTCAGAGGTATTCTAAGTGTCAGTTAATTCCTTATGTTTCAAAATGTGACTTTCAAATGTAAAAATAAAACTAACAGAATATTTAAAAACCCCGCGATACGAAAAAAATGTTAATTAGTGCTTTTTCTATTGACAGCGAAAATTTGTATACAGTACGGAGCATAAGCATAGCCTTATTTATTTTTTCGTTTCTCTGAGCAGTTAAAGATACAATTAATGGTGACAGGTAAAAGCACTCAAAGCGGTGTTGACTTATCAGACGAATTCAGATTTTTAATGTATAAAAGTTAAAAAAAAGAACGCTGTTTCCTACATTTTCTTTTGGTGCTTAATAGGCTTGGGGAGCTTTTAAAGTAAAGAGCGGAAGAGCAGGCTCTTTTAATTGAATGGTTAAATAAACAATTGGGTATTCTTATTGGAAGTCTTCTGAAGAGGACAAGAATTTTTCGATTGAAAAAATATTGGTTTTCAATAATTCAATACTATTTCTACGAAAAGTTGCTTATTTTCCATATAAAATACATGGACAACTTTGAGCGCTTTGAGCTATGGTTAAATGAATAACTGGGTATTCTTATTGGAAGTCTCCTGAAGAGAACCAAAATTTTTCGATTGAAAAAATATTGATTTTCAAGAATTCCATACAATTTTGAAAAGTTGCCTATTTTCCATATAAAATACATGGAAAACTTTCAGCGCTTTGAGCTCAAAATAAAAAAATAGGGGTATATTTTTTTGCCACATAGAATAATCCTAGGGGGCGAGAGCATTCAAATTCCGACTTTACTTATTTTGGACCACCCTACTGCACATACATATAGTGGTCCACAAAATAAAAGAATTGCGATATTTTGACCGGTTTTGGCATTTGTCATTTATCTTTTGTTTATTAGATGTATTTAATTTTTTTTTTAAAGTCTAGCTGGTATACAACGAACACCATATAAATTCAGATTTCAAACTTTCTAAAAAAATTAGAAAAATTCTGCTTATTTTAACCAAAATTTCAAACTTTTTATTTTGGTATGCAGTTTTGTAGGCCATTTAATTCTAGTATAAAAAGTTGAATTTACAAGCTGCTATAAAATCTCGTTTATTTTTAGCAATTTTTTTCGCTGGCAGTGTTCTCCATATAAATGAAAATTGTCGAACTTACTTTTGTAAAGAAAAAACGTGAACACCTTCAACCAAAAAAATCATTTTTGTGAGTTGTCTGCAAATGTTTTCTGATGTTGGCTATTGTATACACATATGAAAAGAAATTTCCAAATAATCGGCAAAGAAACGGCGAAAAAGGGCCGATGCTGATGCCGATGACGATGCTCAATTTGTGCCGAGAAAAGCCGATGTCGATGCCGATGCCGATAAATCGATCGGACTCTAGAGTATAGACGTATTATTATTAGACGTGCATATTACAGTTTGTTAACCAAGGCGATTATAAGTTAACGAATCGAGTTCGACATTTCCGCAGTTTATTTTAAAATGCCACTAGGCCTGTAAGCATCAGACATCAAAAATCGCGCAATAAGTCCAAAATAGGCACGATTTCATAAAGAAGTGAGGCGCATTTTGAAAGATTCAGTTTAAATGAAGTAACGGAGGGAATCAGATCTCCACAAACGATAAACATCACAGAAAATGTGAATAGTCCCAGAGAATAAAACAAAATATTTGAAATCTATATCTAAGGGTGATTCAGAAAATTTTATTTATTTTTTCATCGGAACCATGCTCAAAAGTTTCGTTTAGAAGCCAAAATAAGTCTTAGAAAATATGAGACCTTAATATTAATATTAAGAATGCCCGCATCGCACTTTTAGATTTCCCATAAGAATAACACAGGCAAAATTGTTTTTTTTTACTTCTGATTTTTATATTTAACGAACGATACATTTTACTGTAAAGGGCTTAGAGCATTTTGGTAGAGTATTGAGTGCTCTACAAAAAAGGTTTGAAGTCATTTTTCGATAAGTCTACTCGGTCAAAAGTTATTCGTGGTCAAAGTCGAATTCACCATTTCAACTTTGACCTCGAATAATTTTTGACCGAGTTCACTTATCAAAAAATTACTTAAGACATTTTTGTAGAGCGTTCAATTCCCTACAAAAATATTCTAAGACCTTTACAGTCCAACGGATCTTCGTTAAATATGAAAACCAGAAGTAAAATAAAAATTTTTTCCTGTGTTGTTTTGGGAAATCGAAAAGTGCGATGTGGACATTTTTAATATAAGTATTAAGGGCTCATATTTTCTGAGACTTATTTTGGCGTCTAAACGAAAAATTTTTATTATTTTTTTTTTAATCACTTTAGTGACGAATGTGGTGTAGCCGGGGCTTGTTCACTTTAAATAGATATTTGTTTGGCGCTTTGTTGATCAAATAAACTTTCATTCTGCACTTCAAAGACGCCTTTTCATAGTTTGGTAATACAAAACGAAAAATATAATAGCGGGGAAAATATTGGGAAAAGTCGTGTATCTTAAAACGCCCGCTTAAATGGCTAATATATTTCAAAAGTATGGGTTTTGTAAATACCGATTTTAGTTAGTTTTATATCCATGTAAAGAGTCATGCAATAAATTGTCTCTTTTCACGGCAACAATTTCCCACTTTGCTAGATGTCAGGAGATACATAAGTTGTAAAAAAAAAATTTTAAGTTTTTAAATTAAGTAAGTTTTAAATGTTTCATCTAGTTCCGCCAACTGTTCTTCTTCTTTATTTACACCAATTGGAAATGCCAAGTGAAGCCAAATTCTTCTCCAACTTGTCTTTCCAACGCAGAGAAGGTCCTCCGCGTGGAATACTTTCAGAGCTGGAGCGTTACAGTCCATTCGAACGACATGACCAAGCCAGCGGAGCCGCTGTATTTTAATTCGATGCGCTATGTATACATCGTTGTAAAGCTCCTAGAGCACATTGTTAATTCGTCTGCGGTATTCGCCATCGTCAACGCCCAAAGGGCCGTAAGTCTGCCGCAGAATATTTCTCTCGAAAACTCCAAGAGCGGTGTCATCAGATGTTTTCATTGTCCATGCTTCCGCGCTATATACCAGCACGAGAAAGATGAGTGACTTATAGAGTGTGATTTTAGTACATCGAGAGAGGACTTTAATCCTGAATTGCCTACTCAGTCCAGTGTGCCACTTGTTGGCAAGAATGATTCTGCGTTGGCATTCGATGCTGACATTATTATCGGTGTTAATGCTGGTTCCCAAGTAAACGAA
>NW_023458563.1:37353339-37475728 GCF_013731165.1 Rhagoletis pomonella
CAGTTTTTGCTTGAACTTCGACTGCGACTGTTAAACCAACGACTGCCTGCAGCTCTGCGCATTTTGTCGGCAATCAGTTTTTGCTTGAGCTTCGACTGCGACTGTCGTCTTGTTTCATAAGCGTAAGCACAAGCAATAAGTAAATTTTGAACAGTTACAATAAGTCGAAGCAGTGAGAAGCGAAAATTTTATTACTTTTGCTACTTCGACTTAAGTTTTTTAAACACTGGTTTTAACGGCTAGGTTATTAGCATTCAGAATGAATCCAACAATTTTATTTTGGGGCCGTTTTTTATGAAAAATGTTGTAGAAAAGCAACAATAATTTACAAAGGTAAGAAGTTATAGCTGCTATTTGGGAGATCACCACATCTACTAATCAGACTTTTTCAACCGCGGTCACTGAGGAGATTGGTGATCTCCGAAATAGCAGCTATAACGTCTACCTTTTGTAAATTATTGTTGATTTTCAATAACATTTTTCATAAAAAATGGCCTCAAACTCAATAAAATTGTTAAATAAAATTGTTATAAGGCCATAAATAACAAAACAAAATAAATCTGAATGAATAATAAATTTAAGGTCAGTCAAACATACCGAATGAAAGTCGGAGAGTCTCCTTAAAGTCGATATTTAAAACATCGGCAAAACTTCCATCGATGTATCGTCAATTTCGCGATTGTAAACATCGATGGCAAACATCGAAAATTGATCTGATATTATCGATGTTTCAAAAACATCGTTTGCATCCCTATTGGCGATCCGTTCACCCCCTAAAGTGTGCGGAAGAAACTTAGGTCAAGGAAAGTACGTTTTCGGCTGTTTTTATGTAAAAATTTTTCTTTGAAAACATTTTTATTCTGAACTTCACTGATGCTTTTTCATATTTACTGAAAACAAAACCAAAAGCAAACATTACATTCAGCAATTATTTAAATTTTTAAAAATACTTTTTAATATGTTACGTCTGACAACATTCGGGCCAGTGGTATTCAGAAATCTTACAAATAATAGCACACTCCCCTGCAGACTCAGCTACTGCCAGATACGTATGCATTAGGAATGTTAATCCCGCCATCCCGGCCTTTTTCAGGTTCCAAAAACAGATTCAATTTTTTGGTGCATAAGGACTGGCAAGTATTGAAAATGTCCTTTTAAAATTTTATCCTTGAAATTTCGAAATATTTGTTTTTGAAAAAATTATATATTAAGGACTGATGTAAACTCGACAACATCGTCGAATTTCATCCTTCTAACCTTAAAAAATTACCTATTCGTCCTTGTGAATCAAAAAAAATTTAATTACTTTCATATTTTTATTGAGCTTTGTACCACAATTGTTTATTAGGGTAAATTGAAAAAAGCAACAAAGTCTAAGCGGTAGAAGTTATAGCAGCTATTTCGGAGAACACCGCATCTCCTCATCAGACTTCTTTTTTCTAGACTTCAGCAGGGATCGAACCTGCGTAATCTATGTCCAAAGTCAGAAGCGTTAGCCATTGAGCTATGTACACCCCGTAAACTCTTGTTGCTAATTCATTTTCGTTATTCAACCAACTACTATCAAGTGCAGCTGATTTGCCGCTATTTAAACTTGACAGCGTGGTTATTGTTGTCAATTCTATACAACCATTTGCTTATTTGCTCTATTGTATAGTTCCAGGCAGACTCTTCCTAAACATTGAAAAATACTTAGTTTAGGAAGAGCTATGTACACCCCGTTGCTTTTTCAATTTTTCGTAATAAACCATATTAAAAGTAAAATGTTAATCAGCCACAATAACATTGACAAATACATAGTTTAGGAAGAGCCTGCCTGAAACTATACAATAAAGCAAATAAGCAAATGGATGTATAGAACCACGCTGTCAAGTTTAAACAGCGGCAAATCAGCTGCACTTGATAGTAGTTGGTTGAATAAGGAAAATGAATTAGCAACAGGAGTTTACGGGGTGTACATAGCTCAGTGATTAACGCTTCTGACTTTGCACATCGATTACGCAGGTTCGATTCCTGCTGAAGTCTAGAAACAAGAAGCCTGATGAGGAGATGTGGTGATCTCCGACATAGCTGCTTTAACTTCTACCGCTTTGACTTTGTTGCTTTTTAAATTTTTCCTAATAAACAAACGCGCTACAAACCTCAATAAAAATATTAAAAATAAAATGTTAATCAGCCCCAATACCATTGACAAATTTAATTACTTTAAATTCTAATGAAATTTCCTGTTCACTTTGGTACCCATATTTTTATTCTACATCACATTGAATTTTTTTAATAATTTTTGGAATTATTCCTATCTTTGAAACTACAACTCCTTTAAAATAAATCCTGACCTCAGAGAGAAAAAATAAAAACGCCTCTTTAAATAAAAAATTAGGTTTCAAACCCATTTATTTATGACTTATTTTATGGTAGGAGAGCTTCTCAAACAATATAGACGAAATTTTCTCGATTTAAGTTGTTGGAAAGTAATGAATATCTAAACCCCGGGACTAATTCCGGAATCCCGGGATTGTGATAACGTCATCCCGAAAATCCCGGGATCGTAAAAATTTAAAAAATTAGCATCCCTGATATACATACATGTTGTCAAATGCTTAGTTTAAACAGTTGAACAGCTTCGGATGCGAAAAATTAACGAAAATTTGTGAAGTCTTTTGTACGTTTCTGAATGCAACAAATGTAGCGCAGTGTCGGCTAAACGTACGTTTCTCCGCTGGCTAGGCTACTGCTGAAAAGCAACTGCTTTGGCTTGATTTGTCAAAGTATACGATGAAGCTTATAATGCATGTGTGAAGAATTCGCTGCAAACAATCCATTTACACCACCACTGAATAAATAATATGTATTATGTATGCAAAAAGTTGAATATAGCAATTACACAAGTAATAAAGCAAATTTCGCGAAAAAGGTTTTTCGAGCTCATCAAAATGTTCGTACCGCTCTCAAAATGAATATGTAACTCATTTCTAAATCTTTTATGCCCGTTAAATCGGTATAGACTAATTATAACTCTGCCTTTGTACACATTCTTGTATATCGCAGGGTAACCAATCACTTATGGAGCTTATTAAACAACGCCGTCGGTCTTCTGTTCGAAACCTTATGACCAAAGAGCCAATCCAAAATGAAAGCTTTTTGGGTGTTGTTTTGAAGCCCGTAATAAAAGACCCAAAAGATGAAGAAGGTCCTCAGCAAGCCAAACAATTGTTAAAGGTAACTGAAAATCGAGGCTTTCGTCAATTTCTTCAATTTATTTTGCTACAATTCTTCTGTCAGCATTTCTACCTTAAAAGTTTCGGCGTCTATTATGTCTTTCTCTTACTTACTTATGTGAACTTTTTGCTCAATTAGCGCTTTTAAGCTTTCAGCATCTTACTCTCTCGCTATCTCTAATACACCAAACTGCTCTCTTTCTTCTGATGTTTCCTAATCTATCAGCTTCGAGTTTCAATATCGACCTAAACCGATTATGAACTGTTTTTCGGCTCTTTTACTTTTTTTCTCGAATATCTAACTGGATTACGCTTTTATTTAAGCTTTATCACCTTTTTTAACGACTTTTTCTCTCGTGCAATTTCGGCTGGCGGCTTCTCTCTTGCCGACTTCTGTCCCGTATTTATTGTATTATTCTAAACGAACAACGACGGCGATCGTTGTTGTTTCTTTGTATTGCGAATACTTTTACACATGAAATCCATTTTAAGGAAACGGCGAAAGAAGGCAAGATGATGTTAGCTTCTGATAAAGCTAAAGCTTATGCTCTGAAAAAACCCGAAGGGTACCCAACAATCGAGGATAACTATGAGCGCCCAGAACTAGAGAAATATGAAAAAACTGACTTTGAAAAAGGTAAAAAGGAAAAGCCCGAAGCAAAAACTGAATCGAAAAAAGTTATACCAGCAGTTCGTACACCTGCTGAAGAGCCAGCAAAGGTAAGCCTATTTTTTATCTTTTGATTTCTCGATAGGTGACCCAAAGCTAAATACAAATTTGCTATTTTATACTATTGGTAATACTTATTTATAAGGTATGTTTCGTAAATGCAATCCTTTATTCCTCCCTCTGCAGTGATTTCGTTCCATAACTAAAGCACAAATGCGCTTTAAGTGAAAATTTTCCTACTATTTGTGCCGTAACTAAAATTTTTGGGTAATAATGGGGAAGTGGGAGTTAGAAGACGTAGAATTAAAACAGTTTCGAAACCAAAACATTTCGGAGAAGGTAAAGGTTAGACTTAACAAATGTAGAGTTATAGGATATGTTTCCAAACGCTCACCGCGTAGCCGTTCATTGTGTGGCCGCGGCCTAATTCAATTTTTATGGCAATATAAGAATAGTTTAATTGACGTGCTATAGTTACGAAACATACCATATGTATGGTGCATTATCCGGAGTGTGGTGTAAGAAATTCAGAACAAACCAAGAAAAAAAATACAAATATTCCGACGAATTGATAACCTTTCTCATTTTTTGAAGTCGGTTAAAAAAGCCTGAGAGCATTGCTTAATTATTGTTTTTTTTATTTCATCGGATGCTGTTTGTAGTTAGGGGTGAAACGATTCCTTACTTGGGAGAAGTATAGAAAGAAATTATCGATACCCCAAATATATCGGATCTAAAGTATCGATGCCTATTTGTGTTATAATTTCGGCTATGAAGGTATTCCGCATTAACTGAGCTAAATTGAATTTTTTGAGCAATAAGTTAATTATCCTCCGGGAATCCTTAAGCTTGGTATCCAGCTACCAAGAAAAACAAAAACTCGATATAAAACACGCTCAAGAAGAAATTTTCTTGTGTTAGATTTTCTTAAGGCCAGTGTTGCCGAAAACTTTCGCTGAACATTTTTCATTTATTCACTTTTTTAACAATGAACAATTAAGGACAGTTCTGTTTTCGTCTATGCCGAAAGCTTCATACCTTTAATAATAATCAGATAAAAACAAAACAAGCTTTCATATTCACTTCATATATAGATAGAGTTATATAAAAAATGCATATCTGAATAATCAGTGGTATGGAAGATATGCCTTACAAAGCACCGATCTAAGTGATTTTCACTACTGTCTGTGATTGATTGGCGATTTTCTCAGCAGACTATATGATTATTTAGAAACTAGCTCACGAAATTTCTCGGTTTTAGCCGTCCAAATGAAGGAGTTTTACAGTAAAGCCCCATATTTGAACAATCAGTTGTATGGATCCGATATTTGTAATTTTCACTGTAAGCCTTTTGTTGACAATGAGTGAAAATACTGCGAAATTTAATGTTCCTAGCTGCATAAGTGCAGGAGTTTTAACCCAAAGTCTGAAGAATCAGTTCTATCGGAGCTATATGTTACAGCGGTCCGATTTTGCAGGTTCCAACAAATGGTTAATTCATTATTAAAATGCACCTGCTTACCAAATTTCAGTAGGATATCTCGAAAACTGAGGGATTAGATTGCGTCCAAACAGACAGACATGTATACATTTGGTACTTACTTATATGGGACCAATGTTATACAGGCCTATCACAGAACCCGAGTGAACTACCGTCAGAAAAAAGTCTCTCGTCACGAATTCGGGACAAATGCTATCAGCAATTCCGACGCATTCATAGTCAGTGCTGCCTTTGGTTTTTGTTTGTTTTTATGTTTTGGTTTAGTAATTCTAAATCAAAATAAAATAACTCGAAATCAGCGATACCATTCTCATGAATTTCAAATTTGCGGGAGAATTTCGTGATCATGACGGAATTCGTGATAGCAACGTGACAACGTCGAGATCTCCGACGGAATTGATGATAGGCCTGTTAATACCATTTTATGTTCACAAAAGGCATAAAAATACAAACAAAATTAAAAGATATACATATATAAATTTTAAGTATTTAATGATATGACTAAGCCCATAGACCTGGTAGCTTGTGCTTATATGAAGTTGTATTGTAATTTTAATTACAAATAACAATAAGATAATACTAATAATAATAATAATACAAACCAAATTACTTAAACTACATATGTACAGTAAATATGCCCCACATTACAAAACCAAAGGGAACCCACATTGCTTGTGGGCTAGTAAAAGTTGCTTTGTAACTGTTGACAACAATTTAAAATTATAATTAAAAACACAACTGTTTTAAAGCTAAGTGTACACTTTAGAGAAAATCGCGATATTTAGACAAAAATCTCGCTAGAAACGTGAAAACACTCAATAGAGTTCTACGAGAGACTCATCTACAAAGTCTACGTGAGAGTTATTTAGCGAGACTTTTTCGCCGTGTACACAGTCTTATGCACATTTTAAACGAGGCCATTTTCATTTTAAAAATGAAAAATTTTAAAACAAAGCAAAATATTTTTAAATTGAAAATATCATTTTTAGAATAAAAATGTATTTCAGATTTTAAAATGTTTCATATTTGATTTAAAAATGCTGCATTTTGAATTTTAATACGCACATATTTGTTTTAAAAATGTCGTGAGTTTACAACTCTCAATACTTAAATCAAAAATGAAAAGCTTCACTTCCAATAAAAACGTCTTCATTTTAAACTTGCTCATAATTAAATGTATGGCCACGCTCATGCATCTGTAAGAAGAAGCAGTTGGTTGAGTTTAGTTATTCTTGTTTGCTGTCGGTTCGGACCGGAAAAGTAATTTCGTGTATTTCCTTTGATATTTTGTGAACAAAATGCATAACTCACCAGTTGTTGATAATGACGATGAGAAGATGGTCGAGCTGCTAAAAGAATTCGAAATGTAGAATGTTTTGCCATTCATAAAGGGTGAGAAATGACTTAATAAATGAATATTTTAATCAAGTTAATTAATTCTCTATTTTTATATCCGACCGCGATCTGCGGCTTCCACTGAAGAGCTAGTTTTTTTAGAAGAGCTGATGAAATCGCATCACTCTATTCATATTAGGCTTTTTGGGACATTAAAACCTAAACATCATTTCCTTGTGCACTACGCCATAGCTAAATATTAAAAACTGCGGACCTCTTAAATACATTTGGAGCATGCGTTTTGAAGCGAAGCATAAAGAGGCTAAAGTACATTTTAACAGCATAACATCGAGAATTAAACCTCCATATACCTTAGAAATAAAGTCCAGCTTGAAATTTTCAAAATTTTTGTTAGATAACGAAAAATCATTTCAATCAATTATTATATATAAAAATTACGAAATTTTAGATTTGACGAAAGAAGAATATTTTCCAAAAATAAGTAAAAATCAACCCCTAAATTTTAAAACTTGAATTTTTTTAACAGAAGTGCATTATAAAGGCACTTATTACAAAAGCAATTAATATTTATGTTGTAATAATCTTGAATTGTTTAAAATTAAATCGTTTTTGTATCAAAATAATAATGTTTACGTTATATGCTATCCTATAGGTGTTACAAGCTTTGACCAAAATTTTCATTCCTATGAAGTTGGCTTGAAATTAGACGTGTTGAATGTTATAAACATTTCTAAGTTTACAAGTCAACTGTTGCATTTATATAAAACATACGCAAAACCAAAATCTCTGTAAATATGGTATTTATCATGTATTTATTTTGCAACAAAATAATAGACACGCGGCATTTTGATCAGTTTTGACTATTCTGTTGTTTGACTAATATAAATTTATTTTTTATAAAGGCTCATTCATAACAAAAACCATATAAATCCGAATTTAAACTTTATACAAAAATTAGGAAAATTCAACAAAAACTCATCAAAATTTTCAACTTTTTAATAAGAGTTGCTAGAAAGACTTTTAGTATGCTAAATTTTAATACAATATATGCTGCTGCTTTAAATGGCTTTTGCTATATGATTAGCTATAACTTTATAATAAATAAATGAATACAAGCGGGGCCATGCGCAGACTGCGAAATACACAGTAAACTCATCCCTCATTGTAGCCACAGATAAAAGCAGACTGTTCTAATAGTTTGCGGAAATAGTAAACAGAATTATTCTTATAAATCCCTTATTTTTATTATACATATATTACAAAGCATGAATGAGATTTATAGTACATCAGAACTTATACTTATTAATAATAATAATAATAATAGATTGGCGCTTACACATAAGTTAGTGTTTGGCCGAGCTTCTCCTCCGATTTGTGGCGTGCGCCTTGATTTTGTCACACAAAGCGGAGGGACCTACAGTTTTACGCCGTCACTGCAGTCACAATAGTGCTTCAGTACAAAATACCTTTAGTGTGGCTTAACAATGGTATATTAAAAACAAAAATAAAATTACAAATTTCTTGACTTTAGAGGTGTTATGACCATTAATATTACCTAATAACCACTCAGGGGACCTCTGACTTTTCAAATGACACCTCATTAGTGGAATTGCTTACATAGAAAAGTAGAAAAAGGGAGACTAACAAAAAAAAAAAATGCCTTAGAGAAATAATATATAAGATGTGTGCGCCCACCACTGTCGTATACGGTGTATGCGATGCTGCAGTCACAATAGTGCTTCAGTACAAAATACCTTTAGTGTGGCTTAACTATGGTAAATTAAAAACAAAAATAAAATTACAAATTTCTTGACTTCAGAGGTATATATTACCTAATAACCACTCAGGGGGCCTCTGACTTTTCAAATGACACCTCATTAGTGGAATTGCTTACATAGAAAAGTAGAAAAAGGGAGACTAACAAAAAAACGCCTTAGAGCAGTGGTCGGCAAAAGTTAAACTGTAACTGTGTTGGTGGAAACAAGAGAACTGCTCCGCATGAGCAACGCAGTAGGAAATTACGGAAGTGAAACAAAATTGTTTACTTATCGGTCTTCAATAAAAACATATAAATACATATATTTAACACATACATATGTACATATATTTGCATCGCTCATTTACTATAAAAGTAATCATAATCCCAAAAAAACAAAAATGGGGTTAAGTATGCAAGAATGAACATTAGGTCTTTCTTATGATGTTTAAAAATTTCATATCTGTAACGATTACCAGTAGCCCACTAGAACAAAATCAGCCTTATCCTGAGTTTCGCCCGAAAAAAAATTCACCCGAAAAATGTTCATCCGCGCATAGTAAACTCACGGAAACAAATGATAAAGCTGAATATGTATTAATTTTTCCCTACATATTACATATACTCCCGTAAATTCAAAACTTTAAAACTGGTTTTCTCGAGTTTTTAGTTTTCTGAGTTATGAAAATATTGAAGTAAAACTCAAATAAAAAATTTCAAAATTCATTTGGATTCACCCACGCCACATATTGAAAATTTAAATAAAAAATTTGAAATTCATGTTCATCAAAATTTTCCATATCATTATGAAATGTTTAAAAATGTCTTTTAATCGCATACATATTCCCTTCAACAACCACCCTTTAATTCTTTGAAACAAAAAAAACTTTTTTTTTCATTTAAAAGTGGTTGCATTTCTTATTCATCAAAATGTTTCCTTATGAAAAGAATCAAAATGTCTTTGAATAGCATATTCTTTGTTTTTTAAATGACTTATAACACAAAAGGCATTGCATGTCACCAAAAGCATTTTCAAGCATGTAATATTTCTCGCAAGGCAATTTTGAATTCAAGAAACAAAGCGCAACAGCCAAACACGATGTTGGTTCGTTGCTCTCTAGCCAATGACTAATCGATAGAGCGTAAAGCTGATGCCACATAAAACTTTTGCTTCGCTTTACGTGACAGATTCGCTTTGACAGATAAGATGAATTGTATGAAAATGCACAAAGCATGCCACATAAATCGTTGAAGCTGCAGCGCGAAGCGAAAAGATGGCCAACTCCCATCTTTTTGCGCGCTTTGACAATCAAACGGTTTAATATTTATTTTGTTTCGTCCAAATTCGAGTTTCCATGCAGAAACATAAAACCTAATTTCATTTCTGATAATTTTAAAGCAAAATATATAAAATCCACAGCAACTTTGACTAGTAAAAAAGCGGTACAAAATTGTTTTCTTGGCGTTCATTGTGGCATACCTTCTGCGTCTGGCGCTTTGCTGGCAAAGTTATAAATGTCACGGAAAGCTACAAAGTTTTATCTGCCATCAGCTTAAGAATACGTGTGAGTTGATCTACCACAATTGTGGTATGAAGCGCCGACCACTGCCTTAGAGAAATAATATATAAGATTATGACCATTAATATTACCTAATAAGCACTCAGGGGACCTCTGACTTTTCAAATGACACCTCATTAGTGGAATTGCTTACATAGAAAAGTAGAAAAAGGGAGACTAACAAAAAAACACCTTAGAGAAATAATATATAAGATGTGTGCGCCCACCACTGTCGTATACGGTGCATGCGATGCTGCAGTCACAATAGTGCTTCAGTACCAAAAAATACCTTTAGTGTGGCTTAACCATGGTAAATTAAAAACAAGTAAGAAAGTGTAAGTTCGAGCGGAGCCGAACATTAAATACCCGGTGCAGGTACCGCTACATGGTAAGCCGGTGTGTATCAATTTTGAGTAAATTAGCGTCCTTAAATTTCGAAATATTGCAGTTTCAAGCATTTCTGAAATTTGCCGTTATATGAAAAGTGGTCGTAATTTTAATCTGATTCCAATAATTTTCAACGTTTTGCTTCTATGTGGCAAGCACAATAATCATACCGAGTTTGGTACAAATTGGTAGAACGGTTACCGAGATACATATATGTGATCATAAGTGGGCGATGCCACGCCCATTTTCCAAAATTTTATCATAAACGTATTTCTTGGCAAAGAATTGTTGCAAGCATCAATTTTGAGTAAATTACCACTAATATTTACTGATTTATCGAAGATTTCGTATTTCTCCAAATTACCGTTATATGGGAGGTAGGCGTGGTTATTGTCCGATTTTAAAAATTGGTATGCTGTAGCAAGACTAACAACTGTGCCAAGTTTGGAAGAAATTGGTGCAGCGGTTACCAAGATATACACATGTATCCATAAGTGGGAGTGGCTACGCGAATTTTCCAAAAATGTATAATATTCTTATTTTTCGTCTAAAAATTATTATAAATATCAATTTTGAGTGAATAATCTTCAGTAGTTACTAAAATATCGCAGTTTTCGTATTTCGGAAAATTACCGTTATATGGGAGGTAGGCGTGGTTATTGTCCGATTTTGCCTATTTTCAATACCATCCGTCCTACGCCCGAAAGAAGTGCACATACAAAGTTTCGTTAAGATATCTCAATTTTTACTCGAGTTATCGTGTGCGCAGACGGACGGACGGACAGACAGTCACCGCTTAATCGATTTCTCTTTTCATTCTGATCATTTATGTATACATTTGTCTATATTTATATCGATTCGTTTTGCCTGTTACAAACAACCGTTATGTGAACAAAGTTATAATACCCTTGTGCACAAGTGCGCTCGGGTATAACAAAAATTAAATTACAAATTTCTTGACTAACAAAAAAACGCCTTAGAGAAATAATATATAAGATGTGTGTGCCCACCATTGTCGTATATTGTGTATGCGATGCTGCAGTCACAATAGTGCTTCAGTACAAAATACCTTTAGTGTGGCTTAACTATGGTAAATTAAAAACAAAAATAAAATTACAAAGTTCTTGACTAACAAAAAAACGCCTTAGAGAAATAATATATAAGATGTGTGCGCCCACCACTGTCGTATACAGTGTATGCGATGCTGCAGTCACAATAGTGCTTCAGTACAAAAAAATACCTTTAGTGTGGCTGAACAATGGTAAATTAAAAACAAAAATAAAATTACAAATTTCTCGACTTCAGAGGTGTTATGCCCATTAATATTACCTAATAACCACTCAGGGGACCTCTGACTTTTCAAATGACACCTCATTAATGGAATTGCTTACATAGAAAAGTAGAAAAATGGAGACTAACAAAAAAACACCTTATAGAAATAATATATAAGATTAGTCAAACAACAGAATACTCAAAACTGGTCAAAATGTAGAGTGTTTCTTATTTTGACATTAGTTGTATGCATTAGGAGGGCTGAAAATCCGCTTTTTTAGACTTTTAATGGTTAATAGCAAAAACCTGTGCGAAATATGAAAGTTAAATTTGTACACTGACTAATAATTTTTGTATGGCTTAAAAAAGGTGAATAAATGAAGAGTGGTGAATATAAAAAACTAAAATGTTTCATTATTAAAACGAATACACACATTTTTAATTTAACACTATAGGTATTTGATTTGATGTGATATTTGAATTAAATATGAATATTTTTAAATCAAGCACGTTTGGTATTTGAATTAACAAAAATCAAGCTTAAATCAAAAATGAAAATTGTTGAACTAAAGTGAAAGCTTTCGATTCAAAATTTTATAGTGTTTAAAATAACGATGAAAAATATTTAAATCAAATATGTTTTTACTTGATTTTCCAATGTTATAAAACACATTTTTAAGGTAAAAATTGTCATATTTACGTCAGTTTTAAATACGCTTTTGCTCCGTTTAACCAGTTTTCATTGATTTTGCAATGTTTTTTTCCATGAGTGTACGCTCTATTTAGCAAGCTAAATAGACTTTTTTCTTTACGGAGACGTATGGTAAAGTCTTGACAATGAATTTCATTACAGATTGTTAAATTTTGAAATGGGTACGACATTAAATCGTATATTCGATACAAGCACACCATTTTAGATACATTTAGAACGTAGCCAAATGATGTATCGGCAATCCCTTTATTTTCATTGGCATTTCAATGGATTTTCCAAGAGCCTCCGTCCTTTGCAAAGGGGCATAATTATTGGTTAAAACAGAAGGGGTATCAACAAATTGAGCAGGTGGTCTTGCACTCTGGCAACAGTAGTTGCTTGAGTTATCTGCTCAGTTATCTGTCAGAGTGCCAGGCCACTTGCTCAACTTGGTGAATACCTACATAAATGTAGTGGTTTGGCTGGAACCGCTCGGAGAAACTCCTTTCAATGGAATTTTAAATATTTAAGATTGTTTGATGTGAGTCGAAAAGTACACATAGTACCGAAGAAAGAGGTTGCCATGTTTAATTTTTAGGTACATTTGTCTACTTTTAGGTAATTTTCTTTAGGCAAATAAGTACAATTTGAAAATTTAATCCTTGTCCATATTGCGAAAATGTCTCTTATGACGTCAGCACGTCAGCACATATGTAGGTGAATGCTGTCAAATCGACTAAGGGTTAGCGCTGCGCTGATGGCGCCAACTATATTTTCTACATCACGGCTTTGATATAAATACATACTTATATATGTGCCTACAACAAGCGTTGACAACAATTCGAGATAGAAAACTAACTCTAGGCGAGAGGTAACTATTGTCTACCGTGTACACAGATTGTAGAGTACGTGATAGAGAAAAGTTGAGATTTCTCTATTTTGTATCTAGTTAGAGCAGTACACGGACTTTATTGGTAGATCTACCAACTTTTTAGCTGTTTTTTATTTTCTACCACTTCCACCAACAAAGGCTAAAAATCTACCAATATTTTCCCGAAAGAGAGCAAAGAGATTTAAATGAACACAGAATCATGGAACATACCTAAAATAAACATGAGGAGTTAACTTTGACCATAACCAACTGTTTATTGAAATATTTTTCGTTTGCAATACGTTTTTTGTGGGAGACTGCCAAAGGAATGGTGTGCAAACTTAAATCATTTCAAAACTAATTTTAATAAAAAAATTTTGAAGTGCAGAGAAATTTTTTGTTTTATTGTAAAACAGGGCCAGAATCAAGACATCCGGGATCGAATCAAATTCGAATCGGAATTTTCTTTACAGCTTTTGGCAGCGAATTCGCTTTTTCAGTTCAAAATGTATTTGAGAGAAAACAGCTGTCATTTTGTTTCATTCCAGTCGAATCGTGTTTCATTCGATCACGGATTCCATGATTTGGACCCACTTTTATGTACTACATATTTATACCTTTTTTGTTGAATGTTTTATTGTTTTATAAAGAAATACAATTTATTCCAAGGCGAATTCATATAATAAGGTGACAGCAAAAGTTCAAAAACAAAAATTCTACTAACAAATTTTACCCATAATGACAATAAGAATTACAACAAATACATCATTTTGACATTAGAAATCCCCAATGCGAAAATTCAGCTGCTTGGGTAACACCATGTTACCTGAATTAGCTTTCATTTATCCTAAGTGAGTAAAACTATATAATAATGTTTCTTTTAAAAAAATCTACCAACTTCTACCAATTTTTGTATGTAAAATCTACCAATATTAATTTTTTCGAAGTCCGTGCATTGAGCTAGAGTGAATATCTCCTAGAGTTGCTCTACCGTTGGAAACTTAATTGAGAGAGGAGATTTTTATTTCAGTAAAACTCTAGAGAGATTTCTCCACCGTGTACGCTTAGCTTTAAAGTGAAACAGGAGCATTTGTTAACTGATAGACAGTGTTGCCATTTTAGCCGTTTTCCGGCTAGATTTAGGTTGCGATAGCAAACAGCCGGAGAAATTTCGGTTCAGCCGGAAGCCGATTTGTTAGCCGTTTTGTAACAAAAAATTAGCCGTTTTTGCTATTTGCCTTGTTTTCTTATAATTCTAATATATGTATGTGTTTCCATTTTTTACTAAGCGATCCAAAATCTGTTAGAAATGGCTACTAGCCTTATCGAGAGGCAGGGTTATATAAAATTAGGCCGATTTCGCTTATTTTTATTTTAAACGAATATCTTTTTTCTAAAGAAGGCCGTAACGGGGATTTTCTTCATAAAATATTTGTTATGAATGACTTAAATTTAAGTGTAAAGTTTTATTCGCAAACTTAGAAAATAACAAGTTATTTCACAGTTTGCTTAACACGCGTTTATGTTTGGATATAGTGCCAAGAATAAATAAATAAATCACAAAGAATATGAAACTCCGTCAACAAATAAATAATGAACTATTCAAGATCAATACGAGTTTTGAGCCGCTTCAAACTTGTACTCTATTATAATAAATTTAATGGGCTCTAATCTGCTTTCCATTTTTTTCTTTAATTCAGATTAAAAATTGTGGTGAAAACACTGTATCTCAAGTTTTGAAATGGCACTAAAAACCTCGAAATACGTGAACTTAATATTGGGTCGATTTGTCGGCCGCTGCGGGGTAGTGGTAAGCAGTGCGCGCTTCCACTCCACAGCACCTGGTCAAAGCAACATCGCAAAAAAATATATATATATAGAAAAAAGGTTTTTTCTTAACAGCGGTCGTCCCTCGGCAGGCAATGGCAAACCTCAGAGTATATTTCTGCCATGAAAAACAGCTTCTCATAAAAATACAATCGCCGTTCGGAGTCGGCGTAAGACTGTAGGTTCCTCCGCTTTGTGTGACAACATCAAGGCGCACGCCACAAATCGGAGGAGAAGCTCGGCCAAACACTAACATATGTGTAAGCGTCAATCTATTATTATTATTATTATTATAACATTGGGTCGGAGATAATGTATGCGAATATCGTTTTCCCAAAATATTTTTTTTTTATTTTGTGCGGAAAGGAACTTCCTACTTCTGGATATTCATTTTTATCAAAGTAAAAAAATTGTATTTGTTTTCCAAAGCTATACGCTTTTTACTTTAAATGAGAGATTCTTTGCGCCAAGGGCAGGTTTGCCATGGAAACCGAATGACTGTCCAATATTTATGGCTCAACTATATTGAAGTTTTTTCATCACTGAAAATAGCGTTTTTCAATTCTTCCTACAAAATTTGTAATTTTTGTAAAATGCTAAAAACGTATTTCGCGCCATAGAGTGGTCTGTGGTTTAGCGTTTTATTTCTTCCCCCTAAGTACCGAAACTGTGTTTATTATTTATTGTGAACTTTTACTTGTGGCAGATTCAAATACGTTTAAATTTTTATGGTAATACATGCTGTTCCTAATAGCTATGACATTTGCACCATTCCTTTAGGGTTTGTATAGGGCCACCAAGCTTATTATTCCCATAATCGTCGGGATTTTTAAAGGAACATCTTATTATATTTTGCCGTCCGATTACTTCCGCAGTTATTTAGCTAGCTTTCGTGCCACAAAACGTCATTACTGTTATATTTCCGTGCTCTTCTTCTGATAGTTCAATGCCACGGGATATTATGGGTCATAATATAACTAGGGAAAACAATAAAACGGTTTTTATTATGAAAATAACTTTTAAATGTTTAAGTATTTACCATGATAAAAACATAGCAAGGTAGAACCGTTCTCTCAATTTGTCGGCCATGATTTTTTCTTGAAGTTTGCCAACATTTTAAAATCATATAAAAGTGAAAATAAAAAATTGAAATTGTTCGAAATTGTTGCTTGAGATTGAAAATGAAAATGTGTGTGTGAGTTTGTGAGTAAATTTAAAAATTAAATTGTTTGGAAACGTCAAGAATTTTAAAAGTGACTCTCAGCGGTTCTACCTTACTATATTTTTATCATGGTATTTACCACACTGTCATTGGTGTAGTTTTCTGTCGAAAATTTTTTGACGCTAAAGCAGGTGGAAGCTTAATAATTCATTTATCACATACACATAATTATTTACCATTGAATATTAGCTATTGTTTGTGATAACGGTGGTTAAAATTATAAAGGAACATCAACTTAACATATGAAAATACTTATTAACTAAAGGCTATTATAATCGCATAAAGCAACAAGTTTTACCCTTCTTTCATAGAGCGAAAATGAGGAAAAACATATACAGCCATGTTCTGCATTTCCAATCCGATAAAATTTTTCGGAATCGAAATGCATTGGTGTTCTTGATTTCGATTCCGACAAAATTTTTTCGATTTAAAAAGTTTTTACTTTGGCTAGTCGGAATGAAAATTAATTGGCTAATTAAACCCAAATATAGCCTATGCAGTTTGTCCGCCAAATATTTTCTTTTGAATTTTTTTGATATTGAGAGAATTTATAAGTCATTATTACTCTAATCTGTATTCAAATATTTTGATAAATCTGTATCTTAAAATTGCTCTTTAAAAACTACTTAGGCAAACAAAGCGAAAACGATCGTAATTAAACCGACCTGTTCTTGATTCCGCTTCAGCGCATGCGCAGTATTCAACGAAAATTTCCATACTGTGCTAATGGGCATAAAGACGTTGCATATGTCAAGGCGCTTGTATGAGCACAAAGTTCACAAGCATTTTATATGGGAGAAAATGCGCTAAAGCCTCTAAAAAATTCTAAAAAATCAGCGTTTTTCTTTAGGTACTTGAAACTTGCACTTCGTTATACTAAAACTGAATGAGCTACAAAACTGCATACTCGAAAATTTTCTAAAAATTCTAAATACAAAGTTTGAAGTTTTGATAAAAGTTTGATTAATTTTTGTGAATTTTGTACAAAGATTGCAGGATTGATTTATATGGTGTTTGTCAAAGGATGAGCTATTTAAAACAAAAATAAACAATGTAGGGAAATATTTTTAATATTGTAAAAAACCTAAATTACGAATATTTCTGTATGAGTGACTATTTAGTATGTGTTTGAAAAATTCAAAAATTTACATTTGTAAATTCGGGCAACTTCATCCCTCATTTCCCCTCCATCTACAATCGCCTGATGATCATTTTCGCTCTCCTCTGCAGCTCTCTATCTCAACTCAAATGCAACTGATAGGAGCCAGTTGCTAAAAACCGGAGTGTAGCGACCAGTTGCGTTTCGGTGAAATAAAACGATGTCTCTCCGCTAACCTATTTTTTATTTTGTCTAACAGCATTTTAAAAATATCTTTATTTATGCGATAAGATCCTATAAAACTAAAAGGTATCTACAGATCGAGTAAGATAAGGAAAATTACATTGAAGGGTAAACTTGCTTGGAGTTCAACATGCATCCTAAGCTGACGATTTTTTTTGTTTTGAGCGTGCAATAGCACGTCTTCTGGCCTGGGCACACCCAAACATCATTGGCACTGGAATTTTTTCAGTTTTATACAGATTTGAATAAATTTTTACATAAATAACTGACAACAGCTGTTGCAACTTATAACCGAATCGAAATGAAATCGATTCGAAAACGATTTCGAACTTGTTCGAACTCACTCGGAATTGAGAACACCACCACAAAAATTAGTCGGAATGTGTGTCGTTTTACTTTTAAAATCGAGTCGAAATGCAGAACAGGGCTGATAATTCTTTTACTCGGTTACTTATTTATGCACTCATATATGTATGTGTGTATCTGCTGCTATCCATCATTAATTAGTATTGTATTAAAATGAAACAATCGGCCAGCTGAACTTTTGTCAACAAATTTTATCATAAAACGTATTAATTGGCCCAGAAACATGCGCATATGTGTGTACATACATACAAACATATGTATACCCACATATCACTCGGTTTCTTTCAATTTCACTTAAAATTTACAAACATTGCATTAATAAACTTTTTTGTTTCTTGTTTTTGTTTTTAAAAGACTCGTTGCGCAGACACGAATTAGGTATCTTCGTCGAAAGGGTGGCGATTTGTGACCGTGAAATTCTTTACATATATTCTTTTCATATTCATTTATGTGTAGCATTTACAGTATTTATGTTGTTGGCCCAAATGTTCAGATCATCTGCGGTTTCTTGTTAGTTATAACTACATACGAGTTGCTATTTTTATGATTTTATTTTCCTTTGTCTTAGACGTTTTCTGTGACTTTTCTTTCCAATCAAAATAAGCAGCAGCGGCGTTGAAGCCGCAGCAAATTAAAATTTTTGACTTTATTGACAAAAAAAATATTTCAAATGAAAGGAATTATGAGCATTTTTAAGTTTTTAAAATTATTTGCTACCTTATTATAAATATAAACCCATGCACATACATATGTTTGTGCATTTGTGTATATTTGTGTACATTTTCGCTTTGAATCTGCGTGTTTTCATGCAGCTATTACAATTTATTCTGAACATCCGTAGGCGCAGGCGCCTTTCACCACTCTTCATAATTAACAAATCTTTGCATTGGCCCTATGTCAGTTTTCATTATGTTGCCGGCCACATCAGACGATATCATAAAGAAGGATTGATTTATCTTAGAGTGATGTAGAACTGAATATCAAAATAAATACTCAATAACCAGCGATGATGCTTAAAACACAACCAGCCTTATCATGAGTTTCATTTTCGCCCGAAATCCTTCACTTTTCGCTTAAAAATTCGGCGGAAAAAATTTCGGGTGAATTGGTATTCACGTGAAACTCAGGATAAGGCTGACCATTTTTCCTCGTAGGTAATAATGCTATCGTTAAATTCAAATCAATTATAATTTTAAATGTGAAACCACATGAAGATTCGAGTTACTTGATATCAAAATTCCATAAAAAAATTTATAAAAGTTAATATACATATGTAAATACATCAAAGGACTAGTGCTGATAAGAATTTTCATATTGTTAAAAGCTGATTTCTAGTACGGCAAACGTTAAGCTTGAAATGCTGATAAAATGGCCACGATAAAAATAACACCAGCAACGGTTCGTATCAAATGTCATAATTTTTTTTGAGAAATTTTTGTCTTAAAGTGTACCGCTTAACATAAATAGGTGCACATATGCAGCCTTTCGTAAATATGTACATATGAATGTACGTATGTATGTACATATCGTCGTTTAAAGTACAAAACCGCGTATCAGAAAAATGCTAAACCTCGTATGTGAGGTTGCCAAAATTTTATAGGGAAGAGAAAAACTTGTCTCATTTCAAAACGGTTCTCTCTTTCATCCCTAATTTCACATATACATATAGATTAAGGTGGACCTATTTTACAAAAATTTTTAATTTAATCGAGACACCGCCTAAGACGTGAGGTTAATGGAAAAGCTATGATATACAAAAATTTGTTTGAAAGTTTTTTGTAGTTTATATTATTATTTTTTTATTCTTAATGACTTGAATTATTGGATTAGTTAAACAAGCTCTTGTCAACTTTTCCATATCGCCACTAATAGACCAAATGGTTTTATAAATAATTTATTTAAAGCATTTATAAAATATACATATTTCCACAAAGCTGGATTCTTAGAAAAATTTCTTGGAACTGTTGAAACGCACAAATAGTCAAATCAGCCTATTGATTTTCTAGACACTTGGTTACGGCAACCGCTTTCAATTATGAGAGCTTACAATTTTCAACATTATTGGTATGAAAGGAATTTAATTTTTGTGACATTCTGAGTTTCTCCTCATTTGAAACGTTATCGCAAATAATGAAATTGCTATGCATTCATCTGATAAGTATCACAGATGTCTGCAAATTTTGCCAACCACTTTTTTGACAGTTTTTCATCAACATCTGAATAGTGTATCCCGGAGATATTGAATACGGCGCTTCCTCGGTGGCAGTGAAACGAATCCAAACCTTCACTTAAAATCGTACTATGAGAGGGCATATACATGTCTCGTATAAATGGCTTTTGACATCCAGCGCCCGGGGTGCATGGGTTCAAGGAGTTATTATGTCTTTTAAAAACACTCCCAAAAATATAAGAGTAAGCTCCAGCAGTTCTTTATAGCAATTTTTTGCGTGATGTTTTGCTAATTCACTCTTGCAAAAATTAACAAAATTTTTATAATCGAAGGCTTTCGCATTTTTTACCATAGGTTAGGTTAGGTTGGACGGCCGTAGACTCAGGGTCCTTTGTGATACCGCACAAGTACTCAGAGCTTAGCAAAAAAGGGCATAGGCTTCTGACATTCACTGCTTTGAAGTCATCGAAATCGTTTGAAGAAATGACCTCCAAGAGCTTTTGCTCTCCGTTTTGACTGAGCCGGGCAATGTCACTATGCGAATGTCCTCCCTCTTTAGATTAAGTAGACACTTGGTCGTTGTGCGTCTGTGGCTGACCAGAGTGTTTTAGCAATGTGACAGGTCGGTTCCATTCGTCATCTTTCATCTTCCATCTTCTAAGAAATTTTCATTCAGTAGAAATTTTCATGTTTGAAGAGGGATGCTGAGAGTATCGTTTTGTCGGAATCAGGCATGACGCGCGAGTTCGTCAGCCTTGCAGGTCCCCTGAATGTCACAATGGCCAGGTACCCAGACAACGTGTGTGTTGAATGTTCAGCCCTCTCGGTGAGAGATCGGCGGCATTGAGCAACTACTTTTGAAGCCAGTGACATATATCCCAGAGATTTAATTGCCGCCTCGCTGTCTGCGAAAATTTAGATATCATGACTAGGAATCGTATCATACTGTACCAATGATGCTGCATATCGTTCAGTATGCCTATGGTCCGAATAAACCCCATCACCTAATTTTTTGTTGAGCTTCGATCCATCCGTGTAAACATGGATTGATCCTCTTTTCCTGACTGTGTCCATTGACCATTCCTCCCTTGAAGGTGGAAGGGTCGTGAAACTGGTCTTGGAAGTGCGGGTGGGTGGGATGTAGTCGGTTGTAGAAAACTGAGTAAGGCCGATAAAAATTTTACAGTTTTTCATACTTTCATTGAAAAACGTAAGCGTAATACTTTACAAATCGTTGGAATAAAACTAAGTTCGCTCATCGCTGGCTACTTTCACGGCCGTCGAGAGCCGGGCCGGGCTGGGCCCCGGAAAGGATATAATCGGCAGGCCCTTTGAATTGAATTTTTTTGTATTAGATATTGGGAATTTTTCTGAGGCTTTATTCCGTATTAACAATAATTAGAGAAATTTGTGTTTCACTAACTACGCATACGTTAGCATAAAAATAATTTAAGTGGTTCATTCTGCTTTTTTGAACTGGTAACTAAAGTTCCTGTTTCAGTTTTCGTTAACAAAAGTTTACAACTTTTCGGTTAAATTGAATAAAGTATCGTCGCATTCTTGAGTGAAAACGTTGAGATGATGAATTCAAAATCCATGATGTGTGCAATAACTGATTACAATTCTAAACTTCTGGGGCTAGTTAGTATATCTTGGTTCATCGTAGAACGTAAACAATTCCTTAAGGGTAAGGCCATCTCAAGTGGGTCACAAAGTCACCGACGTTCGAATTTTCATTCAAATGAAGTTCTTTTCACCTGAAATACACTCCGTAAATTTCATTGAAAAATTTTCATATTTAGACTTTTTATGAGCATTAGAATTTTTTTACAATGGTACACAATTTATTTTTCTCTGAAAATACAAATTGGATTGCCATGATTTCTTAAACATAGCGAGGGGACATACAACCCTACTAAAATTAATTTTTTTCGTCTTGAAAATTTTAAATTTATTATAAATAAAATTATTACTTTTTAACAAATTAAAATTTAAACAATTTCTCCGCTTGTAAGAAAAATTATAATACCAGCATATCACGCCTATTTATGTATGTAGGGCACCTTACTCTTAGTAAAGTGATTTTTATACTTAAGTAACTGTAAATAATTGTGAACTCAACATCAAGTTTAAATATCAACATTTTCTTAAAAATATACGGTTTAGAAGATATTTAACATTTAATTGGTAAAATTATGGTAAATTGTCTCTAATTTGGCACTTTGAAACTAGACTCGAGTTTCTCCTGAATATTTCAAAATATCTAAACTTCAACTGTAAGAAATGGACACATCGAATAGATTTCTTTAATAATATGCCTATTCCCTTAGGTGCACTTACTGCTACAATTTTGCCAAAATACTGCTTTCTGAAATGGATTTTGTACGAACCCTTTTCAATCTTTTTCCGCTTAACAGTCCTGTTTTTGAGTAAGTTTTCTTCGATTTGTACGAAAAAGACTTCGCTTACCAGCACTAACACCTTTCAAATTTTATTTTTCTTAAAACATATCACATATGGCGATGAAGACCCAGAATAATATAATAATGCCCCTGTAGCGACTAGTGTTAAAGAGGCCTTATTCGAATTAAATACTTTAAAGCAATTTCATGAAAAAACAGTATTGAAATAAATTATAAAATCTAAAACAAAACAAATCTCAGTTTTATTAGAAAATGCATTGTCCCGCCCAAAATAAATTTTTTTAAGGAAATATTTGGGTCCAACATTTTCACCAACATTTCACGTTAATGATTTTCAGTTACGCAGTTAGTCAGAAGGCATATTTCCATTGCCGTCTTAAATAACCTAGCATACACACTTTTACATACAAAGATACGTAATAGTTTCAGGCGCTACGCCCCGTTTTCACATAGCCCCAATTTTCTCTAAGAGTATGGGATTGATTTCATATATCTCCATATCATATTCGAGTACTCTACCATGAACATTTCCGGAGAGATGTAGTATGAAAAATTCGGTTTTTATGGGAGATGCCACCCCACTTTTTCCAATAGTTCCAATTTTTCTACAATGACTATGTAATTTATTTCATATATCTATATACCATGTTCGAGTACTCTACCATGAACACTTCCAGAGATATACAGTATAAAAAATTCGGTTTGTATGGGAGGTTCCACGCCCCCTTTTCCAATAATCATAATTTTTCTCCATGAGTATGCGACTGTTTTCATATATCTCCATACCATGTTCGAGTACTCTACCCTGAACACTTCCAGAGATATGCAATATGAAAGTTCGGTTTGTATGGGAGGTGGCACGCCCCCTGCACCTAGCAGTATGAAATATACTTTACATCCGATTCTCATACCTACCATATATACACAAAAAATTTCATGAAGATCGGTCGAGCCGTTTATGAGGGTGTTGTGTGTCTACAAATAATTAGTAAGTAAGGTCAGTAATGTAAACACACATGTGACTGCAATATTATATAATAACGTTCTTAACAACAACGTTAAGAATACAAGCAAAAAGAGTTATGACTCATATATATGTCACAAATTGGGCAAAGCGTTAGCGGCCACTTGCTTTGTAGAAACGATCATATTGCAGCTTGCACATGTGGGTCACTTTTGTGAAGACATTTGTAGTGTTGTATTTTCTCAAGACGATGAACTTTGTAGAGCAACTGTGAAACAATTGGTTTCACAATTGATATTTCTCAATAGTAGTAGTAGTATATTTATTTTTTAACAATTCGAATACACCTTGGCGATGCGGAAAGTATTTACCACTTTATCGGTGTCTGCCCAGCCTACAACGCGTCTCGTTTGGATAGCTTCGGTGAAAAAGTTTTGGACCTGGCAAGAGTGATAAACATTTGAAATGGCGGTGATTACGTAGCGTTGTACAAATATTTGCAAAACAGCATTAAATATAGGGATTTTATTATTAATGAATTTGCGTAAGTAGTTTATGTTAACTTAATATGTTAGTTCTAGTGTGGCACTCAACAATATTAGTTACTGCCATAATTTTTAATTTATTTTTAAATTCCATTATTTCTCAATATATGAGAAATCAATATAAATTTAATTAGAGTAAAAGAACAGCAATGAGACTTTACCACAAGAACATTTAGAAAATGCAAAACTACAAAATAATAAATTATGATTGGTCACAATATGAAAATTTAGGAAAAGTAACTTAAAATTGGGAGTGTCTTAGATTTAAGGAGAAATGTAAAATTTATTATAAAAGCAGTGTTTGTGCACTGAAATAGACAGACTTGTTTTGAACCAAGAATCGGCAGCATTGCCTCGTTTTTTCTAACTTGTCTCATCAACAAAAATAGGCCTTGAGGCCATCATCCTTTTAGCGTGGCTCGCTTAAAAGCCAAAAGTTAAAAATACCTAAAAATAATAATATAAAAAAAATAAACATAACAAGGGGTTCGAACACAAACAACGTGACACGAGATTTTTATATATTACATTTATTGTAAAGTCAACAAAATTACCTTTCATTTTCTTTCTTATAAAATATTTTGATTTTTACCATGATAAAAACATTACAAGGTAAAATCATTGAGAGACAGTCTGACGTTTGCCAGCAATATAATTTTAAAATTCGAGCTCAAGCTCACACACACATTTTAATTTTTAATCTCAAACAACAACAATTGTGAACAATTTCATGTTTTTATTTTCAATTTTATATGATTTTAAAATGTTTGCAAAAGTCAGAAAAACATCATGGCCGACGAATTGAGAGAATGGTTTTACTTTCTAACGTTTTTATCATGATTTTTACTGGGTGTAATTGAAACTCAGTCAAATGAGTATTAAGGAAAGCAAATATTGAGAATAATAAACAGATAAAGAGATGGGTGCACAAAAAGTTAAGTTAAATGTTATACCAAAATTATTAAAAAGTAAACAAATTTATTTTTTTTAATGTTGCTGTATAGAGCTCTTTAAATCTATTTTATTTTTTTATGAATAAGGCCATAAGCATAAACCGTTTTTATAAATAAATCTTATAGCAAGATGCTATATATTTATTTATACACTTTTTGGCTGGCGAAATATGAAGTTTTTTCAACTTAATAAAAAAGCGTATTTAACCACATTGAAATTTTTTAATATTGAATGGCGCAACACAACAATTCTTTTTGTTGCACCAAACCCTTGAACACGTGCCTGTCATCTATTTCTTCTGTTTCGACATTTCGCTATTTCGCATTTCTTTTATTTTGACTTCATTCGCATTGTCAGATTTTTGAAATTCGTTTCGGTTCGACATTCTGCTATTTCATAATTCTTTCATTCTCATGTCATCCATCCTCCATTTCTTACCTTCCATTGCCGTTCGCATCCTCGAACGTGCCTGTCGAAACACTGCCGCCATCATGCTTTTCAGTTTGCAGGCACGTCCGCTGTTTGGCAGGCACATCCGCTGTTAGAAAGAGAATAGACAAAAAGGGGCATAGGATTCCATACTTGTAAGTATATGCGATGGTAAAAACATTCTCTCAATTCGTCGGCCATGATTTTTTCTGACGCTTGCATGAATTTTAAAATCATATAAATATTAAAATAAAAAAATGAAATTGTTCACAATTGTTGTTGTTTGAGATTAAAAATGAGAATGTGTATGTGATCTTGAGCTCTAATTTTAAAACTATATTGCTGGCAAACATCAGACTGTCTATCAATGATTTTACCTTGTAATTTGTTTATCATGCAGAAACCAATAAGTAAAAGTTTCAAAGCTTACTCAAAGTTCACAAAAATTAATCAAATCTTTTTGCCGAGCGTGTTGAGCATTTTCTTCCATATAACGTATCAACTAAATTTATTTCTATATATGGGAAAAAATTCTCAACACCGCCAGCAAAAACAATCTAAAATATCAACGGTAATCTTTAACGACTTGAATCGTACACTTTATTTTGCTTAAATTAAATGAGCCACAAAACTGCATACTCGAAAATATTTAGAAATTCTAGATAAAAAGTTTGAAATTTGGGTGAGCTTAGTGCAATCTTTGAAATTTTTATTTAAGTGGTTTTTGTTTTAGGACGAACTATACTTTAAAAAATTATTAAAAATAAATAAATAAATATAAGTTGCAAGCAACACCATTCTGATTTGGGCAATATTTGATGGCTAATTATATATATGTACGAAGAAGTTTGTTTGAGGTATTAGGATAAGAAAAGGTGGATCGCCACCTGGAAAAGGGAACCACTGAGTTATGGTATGTTAACCTTGACCCATAAACTCGAGTTTAACGTTTTTTGTTTATGCACAACAGTCAAGTGTTCTCATTGGGGTGTTTAAGAAACTCAGAGTTTAATCTGACATTTGGTTGTTTACTTTTTCTTATTCTCATTTAGTGTGTGTAATAAAGGATTTGGACAGTAATAGCTATTACTATAGTCCGATGTAGTCGGGGTAAAAAGAACCAACCATTTAGCTATAAAGAAAAAAATGAGGATCGATAGAACTTTTTTCACTAAGTTTAACCATACCAAAATTATTTTGGTCAATACAAGAGGTTAAAGTTTAACTTTTCTATTTTTTATGTGTATAATATCTCGGAAACTACTTGACTAAATACAAAAGGATTGATGCTTATAAACAAGATAATTTAAATACATTTTATGCGAAGTATATACCAGAACCATTTGTAAACCAAATTTTAAATAAAGGTAATAGAAAAATAATATATATTTTTGTTTTTCAGTATTTCCGGCTTAATAATAAACAAAAACAAAGACAAATAAAGTATCTGTATTTTGACATTATTAGTTTTTAATAAGTTATTTAGTTCAGAAAATATTGATATTTTAAAAAATCCCAAATTTTTGCTTTAACATTTTATACCTTCTTAATTTTTACTTTATGGTTAAAATCAGCGTGAAAAGTTCTATCGAGCCTCATTTTTGGGTTTTGCATAGCTAAATGTTTGGTATTCTAGACGTATGTACGGGAAATGGCTTTTGAGATAACTAAATTTTGAAATATTAAAATATGTACGGGAAGATGTGCGGCTAAAATTTATACTAGTGCGGCCAAATTTTTGCACCGTGCTTCCAAATTTATTCAAAAAAGGGTTGCATTCACATAAACACCAAATAAAAGTGGTGATTAGGGCGAATTCGACGAAAATTGTTTATATGGCAAACTCCGAGATTATGTGTAGAGTTTAGTCTTAAACTCCAAAATGGCCCATAAACTCGAGTTTATAGGTCAACGTGAACGTACTATTAAGATAATACAATGAAATCAGCCAGAACTGCAATAAGTGAGAGATGAAAACCCTTTGAGATGCGAAAGCTATCCATAAAATCTAGCAAATTTGTTTTCCCCTTTTAAGTTCAACCTGTCAATGACAGCATATGTCTTCTTTCATATTGCCTTTCAATTTGCCGCGAGAGTATGATTGCGTTTACCCCAGGCAATAAGTTACGAGTTTAATTAAGCAACACGAGCTGTTTAAGATGGTTTTAAGATTTCGGGTCTGGCAGGTTTGACTGTATTATTTAATATGTCGATATTTTACGATGTAAATACCAATTTACTAGCATATAATTTTGTTATATGCATAAATATATTCCAATTAATACTAAAATTTTCTTTTTAAAGGATGATAAACCAAAGGTGCCAAAAATACAGCAGCCTCCGGCACCAGGAGAGCCGCCTAAGATTGAAGTGGTTAGAGAAAAGCGCCCGTCTCTTGCACCTGAGCCTGCGAGTCGTCGTGGATCACTGGTGCCGCCCGAGATGGGACGTCGTCCGTCACTTATAATCAATGATGAGGTATGTATCGCTGCGATAGGTTTGACTCCAAAAACTCCGCGAGCACATGGTTAATGAGCCAAAAAGTTCGAATAAAATTATTTGCCATTTAAAAAAAGCTTATCTCTTGGTCGCCTACTAGGCTCAATGGACCCACTAAGGAGCGTTTAGAAGCATAAACCTTAGCTTTAAATGTTTCTATGTTTGTTTTTGAGGGTTCAGCCAACAATAATTATTGCACTTTTTCTATATTTTGAGTACTACGAGTGCAGCGGAAGGAGTTGGAGAAATCTGTATTGTGTACAAAGTGTGTAATATTTGTACAAACGCAAATATGTGTGTGTAAATAAATGTCATGTTATTTAAGCCGACTTTGTTCATTTAGCCAGCTTAGTAGAATAATTGGGCATGTTATTACTTTACAAAACTCTATCCTTCGGAGATCTATTTAAAATCAAATAATAAAACTTAAAAAGGTATAAAGCATTTCTGCCGAATGTGCCTAACCTAATTTTGTTTTATTTATGGCCCCCACCAAAATTATTTGCCTCAGTGCGGTGTCATTCGTGAAAATACCTATAGACAAATATAAACATAAATGATATGCCACAGATTCTGTGAAAAGCAAATTGTCAACATATTAGAAATTAAATTTTTAATGGGATTGTCAGCAGTGTTGCCGTTTTGGTTACTTTTAACCAATTTTGGTTATTTTTTTCTTGCCTGTGAAGTTGTTAAGATCTTTCCCGTTTTGGTGAATTTTAATATTTACTGTAGTTTTTAATTGACATAGGCTAGCTACACCTCTCGAGGTTGAGGAGAGTAGCAGCAGCAGTGGCAGCCCCAGCAGTGAAACCAAATAAGAATATTTGGAATGTATGCATTAATATTACTGACATATGTATGTATTTGTTTTTATGATATACATACTACATAATATACATGTTCGGCTAAAGACTTCCTCAATGAATGCATACTTAGATAGTACATATATAAATACCTCGTATGTGGGGAATCCAATACCACGTCATGTACATATGTACAATAAAGAAGGGATTTGGTTATTCTTTTTCCATTACTGCTTACTTTATTAATTTAAGTTAAGATTAATAATAATAATCTTATAGCAAGAGGGCTCAGTGAAAATACCATTCCACAGTTTTGAAAAAATCGGTTTTTTACGCTTTTGTAAAATTTATTTACCGTCGTATATGCGGTACTACGTTCGGTGAATACGAGGTATTTCGCGCTGAGCAACGATATAGCTTAATAAGTCCAATTTTTAATTATTTAATCCTAATCTTAAAATATATACATGCTCACGCTGATTAGGTATTTCATTGATTCTTACAAAGAGTTTTGTTTACGAAGATATAAACATTCATACATATGCATCTAATACGGGAAGAATGAGTTTCTAAAATATGTATTTACGTATTACAGCCCTAAAAGGATTTACTTTTCAAAAATGCAAATAAAAATTGATTTTCTTTGGTTTGTAAACTTTTTCTATACGTACTATATAAAAGAATGTGTGATGACCTGAATTGTTAATCTAATAAAAAAATTGGTTATTTTTCCTTACATTTGGTAAATTTTTCGTCTAATCTTGGTTAGAAAGTTCTTTGAGTGGCGGCAACGCTGATTGTCAGCAATAACGCAGCCATATAATGAAAACTTTTCGAAATCAAGGTACCATGGAAATGGTTCATATTTCCTTTCTCTATAAATTTGATAATTTAGTAATAATAAAACCATCAAATTGGATTTCCTTAAGACATTTTAGCTCAGATTATGGTTACTCGTTAGGTGGATACTGCTGGATCTGCATTACATTTTTCTAACAGCCTTGTTATGTATCTCGAACGATAGGCCGCACAAACGATTAGTCTGCAGACGACATCATCTCTGATTGCAGTTTTATTAGTTTATCGGTCGTCTTCGTCTTGCTTTACGTCGATTAGGTTAAGTTTAAACCGGCTAGAATTATGCCGCCGGATTCGTTATAGATTTCTATTCACGAACAATGCGGGTTTAGTGGAATTTTCGTTGCGGCTTAGCTCCCGAATAAAACTAAATTTGGCCAATATTTTTTCGTGGGAGTTATAAACTTGAAAAGCTTCATATTTATTTGGGACTGTTTTTTTCTTTGTAAGGTTCGTGAGGCAGTCTAACATACGTCTAATATATGTGTTGGAGTGGAGTTCAAAATCAGTTGATACAAGTTAGACATATTCCTTAAAAGTATACTAAACTATTTCCGGGAAATGAAAATGGTGAAGGGGAATTTACTTTTGTATATGAACTGTGAGCATTTTTGGGCCTGATATCAAAATATGAAAAATTTTAATTGATATCTCAAACAAAGTTCAGTGATGAACAATAAAATGTATTCAAATAAATATGTGAAATTAAATAAATAAATTTAGTTGGCTATTTGAACAAAGTATAAACCACAATAACACCAGTTCTGATATTTTATAGTACAATGAGAGATACAACAATTTTAGTAAATCGCTATAGATATATATCATAGCTGTCATAAATGTTTTTTCTAATTTTACTGTGTTGCTTTTAGTTGCTATATCCTTTTACTTATATTTGTATTGTTTGTATTGAATTTTGCCCTTGTAAAATCTTGCGTGGCACAGTAGTTTAGTACACATACACATATGCATAACATAATTTAAAGAATCTGGCTAGGTATATGTATGTACCTACATATGTTTTTGTTTTGAAACTATATAATCACATGTTTTGCTTTTATTTATTTACTCGAATCCAACAACACTACAAATCACCATTACTTCCTCAAATATTTGCAACATCATGAAACAATTACAAACCAATAAATTCATCGACTACCAAAACACGTTGTCACACAATCGTCACACTTATTACACAAATTTTTACCTCAACCTACCACCACCAATTCCACCGCATGTTTGCATATGAAAACTCGTTCCACAATCTTCATCGGTTCCTCAGAAGAAGTTGCGACCCGGTGAAGTGGCGGATAATAGGGTAAGCATCAAACATCTATGCACGTCCTCACTAACTATTGTTTCTACTGATAACTATTGGAAAACAATACATGTATACACACAACACACAATGCAACAAATAGATTACAAGTAATGTATACTATATATGGTGATCTAGACACACATATACATATGTATCTTTTACATTTATATATTTAAGCATATATTTATATACATACATACATACATATCTTTCATATATTTAATATAAGTACATACTACATACATGGTATACTTCATAGAACAAGAAACAATGATCACTTGAGACTACTGCACCCAATCGGACTTTATTATTAACAAACATAGTGTCAGTAGTTCGCGTCATTTTTTTTAATTTCCAGAATCATCCTTTTTTTAGCAGGTATCATATCGCACACCGTCTTCAAAAGAGTCACAACTCAAAATTTGGCATTTTTGAGACTATGCGCTAAAATGTACACAGAGCTTTTATTTACCTTTCAGCAAAAGCTGGAGCAAATTTTTGTTATAATTTGTTAAAAAAACCTAAGGTAAAGTCGCCCTTGCCCATATGATTAGCATGTGCTACGAAATAGTTTTTCGCATTTTCTGACGAAGGTATTCTTTTGAGTTGTGACTCTTTTGAAGACGGTGTGCGATATGTTCATACCACTCATATACAACTTACATATTTACACACCATACATGTGTATATACATATCAATCCCAGTGGGAAAAGTTCTAATACATTACATGCGTGAGAAATAATGTAATGTATTCCTTATGATTTCTAGATTATATTGCTGTTTGTATGTAATCAGCATTCTAATGTATCCAAAAAGTCCCATAATATTCATACTAAATCGCATATATTCCTTGATTACTGGTAATGCAAAATTGAATGCCCCGCTTTTCTTAGGACATCGCCTTAGAAAAAAAAAAATCATTTTCGAATGTGTAAAAGGCTGTTTTACTTATTATTTATTCGATAACCATACATTACATTTGCCCACTGGGAGCATATTCCGCGAAGTGCGTTGGCTGCAAACAACGTAAAAGCATACACAGACGGCAGCGATATTCGAAATATATTTGTTCATTTTTTAATATATTTTTTATTTAATAATTTTACGCTAATAACGATTTTCAGCAAACTTTTCGATTATTTCCTCCTGAATCATCTCGCGGTTTTCGTAACGAGTTTTCTATCAACGCTCATGATGCATAGTCCAGAAAGCCTTTCTTCTCCTGTTGTTCTTCTGAGCCAGGTTTTAACTCTACGAAGTGTACTAAACGATCGCCACACAGTCGTTGTTGTGCATGGAAAAGCGCTCAAAATGGAAATGCACTTATTTATCGCGGGGAGAAATTCGTTTTTTTCTTTAAATAGATCTACAACTTCAGCATCCTTCATATCTTTTTCGGAAAAGTTCTTTTTCTATTTTTTCCATAAGTTGTACCAAAGAATGAGTTCACTGCCCATATCTAGATCAAAGATCTGTTGAAAGTCCTTCGCGTCCTTTGTACCTTTTCACTGGAACATTTAAGCTCTACCCAGAATTACAGCGGATGACGGTAAAGCGATCGGCGGTAAGGGAACAGCTGAACAGTTGCGCAGTGAAATCCGTCAGAGTAAACACAATTGCGCCACACGACGGCTTCCGTTAGTTGTCTTTTTGATCATTATCAATCATTAAAATTAAATATTTTTTGGTACGTGCGTGTATGTACATAGATTTTCTGGAAATCATTGGCAAACTTGTGAAAATAATAAAAATTACTACAATCAAGACTCAATCAACACTGTGCCGTCCCCGCTTGGCGGTAAAAATATAAATAAATTTAAATCAACCGAAAAACATCGGCGGTGAAAACGCTGCCGCCGCAACTATGAGCAATTCCATATGCCTTTGTGAGTTTTATTTTTGACAGCGGTTAACCGCCGACCGCTTTACCGTAGTCTGCTGCATTTCTGGGTAGAGCTTTAATCGAATACAATGGGTGCAATCTAGAAAAAACGAAAAAGCTGGAGTATTTTCATGGGAAAAGCGTAGTTGTAAAACAGCCATTAGTGAATCCGGACACGGTTTTATTATAGACCGTCGCCAGTACTCATTTTCATTGACCGATACTTCTGTTTTCTCTGTTTACCTTCCAAACTTGGTAGAGAAATTTTTTAATTAACTCCGTAGTGACTCCTCTTGCATTCTTGCGATCATTCTTAACCACCTCTTAACCATTGTCTTCATTTGCAAAATGTTTTCTGTAGGTTCCAGCAGCGTTCAATATTTAGCAATTGTCGTTAAACAATGATGAACATCGGCCTTGTTATAGCAGCACACAATTGATACGCAGACTTTCTTGTGGAAAAATTTCCCTGAATTGACAACTTTTCTAAAGCTTCCACATCCTCAGGAAAATTTTCTGAAAATTATAAAATTATGATAGCCTTATATATTTCCGACCATCTTGTTTCACACAACTGTGATATATTAAGATCATAATTGTTGCGTGTCGTTATTTCGCGAAAAAAAGCCACGACCTTGCGGCTTGCTTAATCCGTAATACCGTTTGCCAGGGTAAAATTTTATTCATATCAACTGTTAATACAAATCAGCGTTGCCGTCTGTTTATTGCTTACCACTAACGATTTGAGCCTAGCAAGAATCTGATTTTATTTGTGATAAATATTTATTTTAGACTGGCCATTCGACCGCTATTGCTTTGTAGTACCAACAAATTGTTTGGTAGCATAATTGCAAATGGCTAGTTCTTTAATGGGTTTTGTGGGTTTGGTTACTCTTTTCTTGTGCGCGCTAACGACAACTTGTTTCCAGGTATAGGCTGATTGTTCTGTCAGGCTATCGCACCTGTAACTAGACAGGAATTCGGACAGAACAATCCCACCAACCACTATTAAATATAGTCACTGTATAAGACAGATTTCAACACCGAAACCAATAATCTTTGTTAAGTATATTTCAGTTAAATATTTAGTATTAAAATTTGTCATATGCATAGGCAAGGTTAGGCTAAGTTGGACAAGGGGCTCCAGTTATTGGAGTTTACTCGAAGCCCACACAGGCCCATTGTGTACCCAATAGAGGTCTCCCAAGACCTGTCCCCGTATATCTTTAAACCATCCTCATTCTATGTCCTGGGACTCAGTAGAGTTTGACTACATGCTGCCAAAGATGTTTCTCATTCCGACCCAATTGCCGTGATCGCTGCTTAACTGCCCCTAACTAAGGCGGGTTTGGTGTGATCAAGATTCATCATTCTGACCAACTTCCAGTATAATTTATTAAGAGCTAACAAGGAAATTAGCACTCAGACTATATACCGTCCATTGTCCTGTTTTCGAGTTCCCTTATAAACGGTTTTAAATATACACGATTTACCCCAAGGAGACCCTTTGAGATTGAGAGCAACATGAGTTTTGCTCACCTGCAGCCCCTCGAATTTTTCCACTACCCAACAAGATATTCACTCAGTTTCACGATGGCTTCGTTGGCCGAGTGTGGGAGTGCTATAACTGGTTGCTGACCGAGGAATGCCTGGTCTGAGCCCTCCCTGACCAAATGGTCAGATCCTTCATTACTAGACACTCCCGAGTGAGCTGCCATCCAGAGTAAAACAAGCTCATTATTTTTTTCAGTCTGATTTAGTTTAGAAGTAATAAGAGTGCTAGCCAATGCCTTGAGTGTATCTATAGACACTTAAACTCCTCCATCTATGTTCCACAACGTACCTCAGCTTGAAATATCCAGGCATATTTCCCAAGCGGGAAGTGAAGATTTCCCCCGTTACTTTCTATATATACTGCAGATCCTATCCTGCGTCATATTTAGAGCCATCAGGAAAAATTCTACAATGTTTAATCTCGGAACTCAACCTCAGTCGTATTGAAAATACATTCAAGTCTAAATCTCCGCTTCCAGCAATTTCCGCTTCACTCCACACTGTAACATACCAGCACCCATTTCCTTTAATCCTACAGGGGGCCCTAGTGTTGTTTTAATTTCTCTACAACTCCATTTCCAAAACGCAACCTATTTTGGTGTTGTAAAAATCCAAATTTATAAAACTTGCCTGCTTTTCATAGCATAAATCAGGGAAAGAGTAACAGAAAACCAACAATGGTTACATTTGCTAGTTAAATGGAAATTTTACTTAATGTTTTAAAAAATCTTAGCCAAACTTAAATTAAAATTTCTAATAAAACTAAACAAAACATGTTTTTTTCTGAAATCTTTTTGCTGCATTGCATGCAAAATGAAAACTAAGCTCATATTCGAGTCCGAAATTCAGCGGACACGGATGTTCAAGTATTTACACAGCGTCCGGTTTTTAGCGAACAATTTATTGAAACCTAGTTATGCAAATACTTATTTAGACATATGGGTCGTAAAATTTTAAGGCAACGTGGTCTATAAAAACCCCAAAGTGCTGAAGAGGGTTTTGAATTTTTTTTATCAAATTGACTTGAACCTAAGAAAAGGCACACACACATACATATATATGTAATAGATAATGGTGAACCTTTGAATGTCTTAATTTTAATTTTGTGTTTTTGAACATGAACTAATTACAGTTGTTGAGACCAGGCGAAGTTGGTGATCAACAGGTGAGAACATTTCAAAAGTTTCAGTATTCCAAATATGAGTTTGATTTTTTTCTTTCAATATTTAATCTCAAACATACTCATTGAAATTCTCCGCTGTTGATTAAAATATAAATAATAGGGATATTCATCTAAACGCTTAAATGCCTCGTAACCACGTAAACTTCGTAAACGTACATAATTTTGTATGGAAAAACGCTTTATTAACGAGATTTTCGTGGTTACGAGGCATTTAAGTGTTTATATGAATGCCCATAGTATGTAATAAGGATACTGCACAGTCACCTAATGAAAACACGCATGCGCACATGGAGTATGCCGCAGTAGAATTTGTTCAAACGCTTCCAAACATTAGCAGTAGAAGTTGTTGTTTTTTAAGTATTATTTAACATACGAATTTCCATATCTTTTCGTTTTTATCAGAAACACCCACACACATGTAGTTTCAGTAACACACACCAGCCTATATGCATACATAAACATATTTACACATGCTCTCCACATACATACATATATATGTAAGTAATCACACAAACAAAAAAGGGAGTGCCGTAGACAACATATCGTCGGTCCCTACGAAGAGTAGCACATTTCACTATTCGCGTGGAAGACTAGCACATTTCACTATTAGCGTGGAAGACTAGCACATTTCATTATCCGCGTCGAAAAGTAGCACATTTCAAATTTTTGCGTGGAAGAGTAGCACATTTCACTATTTGCGTGGAAGACTAGCACATTTCAGATTTTTGCGTGGAAGACTAGCACATGTCAGAATTTTGCGTGGAAGAGTAGCACACTTCAGATTTTTGCGTGGAAGAGTAGCACATTTCAGATTTTTGCGTGGAAGAGTAGCATATTTCACTATTTGCTTGGAAGACTAGCACATTTCAGATTTTTGCGTGGTAGAGTAGCACATTTCAGATTTTTGCGTGGAAGACTAGCACATTTCAGATGTTTGCGTGGAAGAGTAGCACATTTAAACTAAATCATAAAAGCATAATTTATATTGGAAATTCAAGTGCTTATTTTATATTTGTGTAATTCTATTATAAAATTCATAAAATTCCGACGGTATATCCTATGATTCCTTTGATTATTTTTGTCGCATTTGCTACTATATAACGAATAAACACAATTTATTTTTATATGAAAGAAAACCGCAACAACGGAAATTTTTTAGCCACTTGAAACTTGCACATTGTTGCAATAAAATTGAAAGGGCTTTAATTCTATATACTCAAAAAATTCTTAGAAAAAAATTATTTGACATTTGGATGAACATTTTTAGATTTTTTTAGTTTTCTATAAAGTTTTAAATTTGGGTTTATATCATGATTCAATAATACAAGGTTGTGTAATTTGTGACAGCTAAAATTTGACACTCCTCTATCTAGATTTGTATTTTGGAAGTAGGAGAAAGGGGAAGAATGTGATCGCATTTTGCGAAAACGGTAGTAGAATGGTACTACAAAAAGTACGCAAAGTATACAATTAGAAGTAAAATGTGTATTATTAATTCTATGCGAATTTGCAATATATTGGGTGTTTTAATGGAAATACTAAACAATACATAAAAATATGCATTTTCGAATTAAGTTCTTCGTCATTTCCAGGAACAAATCTAGAATGCCGACCGTTCAGCTATGCAAAAACTATAAATGCGGATCAATAGAACTTTTTATGCTCATTTGAGCCATGCCAAAATGATTTGGCGCAAGTAAAAAATGAAGAGGTTCTAGAAGGTTAAAGTTCAGTTTTAAATGTTAATATCTTATGTAATTTATAACCAATTAAACAGCTAATGACGTCACCATAAAGGTCATTAATTTGTTCTTCAGCTGATGTACATAATTTATAGCTTTTTGTATTTTTAAACCAAAACCACTAAAAATCCAAGAAATTTTATTTTTTCATGAAATAACCTTTTTTGAAAAAACTGCATAATTAATCGTAAAGAATTTTATATAATTTAGAAAGTACAAGTTATTCTCTTTAATTCGATATTACATACTTTATCATGATCTACTTTTGGGTTTCAACAATTTAGTGATAATAAAAAATACAAATAAACCTCTTATATCTTCTTTTTTTACCAGTGACAAATAAATTTGGTATCGTTGAAATCAGCGTAAAAAGTTCTATCAATCGGCATGTTTGGTTATTTTATAGCTAAACGGTCGCTATTCTACACTTGTTCTAGAAAATTACGCGAACCAAGGTGACGCCAACGAATATTTAGTATGAAGAATTTTTGGTTTTACTACTAATATCACTAGAAACTCTAGAGTAAGCAACATTATGCACAAGTAAAGGAGCCGATTTTATGTGTGGGAGCGAGAAGACTGTTTTATTACAAAACCTTTCTATTATTGAATCATGGGTTTATATGGACTTCTTCAGAGAATGAACTTTATTTTAATGAAAATTCTTAAAAATAAGTAAATAAAAATAAGTGGAAAACAATATCACTTTGAAATGAGGTGCTTTTGATATGACTGCATGTACATTAGGGTGGTCCAAAAACAGTAGTCGGAATTGTAATGCTCTCACTCCCTAGGATTGTTGTATATAGAAAAGTGTACCGATATTTTTTTTTTTAAATCAAAAAATATTTAGTGGTCGTTCAAAGCGCTCAAAGTTTTCTCTGTATTTTTGTATGGGAAAAAAACAACTTTTCGTAGAAATGGTATAGAATTTTTGAAAATCAATATTTTTCGATCAGAAAACTCTGGTTATTTTCAGGAGACTTTCAATAATAATACGCAATTATTTATTTAACAATTTTTTAATACTAACGATTTTTTATTTGTCCCCCATTGCATTTTTCGGGGTTTTTGGGGTTTTTGGCGGACCTACAAATTATAGTTGCGATGAAAAAAGGTTAAGTAAACAATTGGGTATTATTATTGGGAATCCTGCAGCTGAAAAAAGTTTTCCGATAGAAAAATAGTTTTTTTGAATTATATACCATTTCTACCAAAAGTGTTTTTCCCCATATAAAATATGTACATGGGAAACTTTGGGCGCTTTGAGCGACCTCTAACTATTTTTTGATTTCAAAATAAAAAATAGGGATATATTTTTTCGGTATAGAACAATCTTGGGGGGTGAGAGCATAAAAATTCCGACTTTACTTTTTCCACATGCATTTTTGGACCACCCTAATGCACATATATGTTTCTCGTATTTATAAATAGATTCCCTGAGGAAGACGCGAATATGCGTCCAAACGAGCAGGAGGAAAATAAACGTTTATTCTTGTTGTAATAAAATACCGAAAAGCTCCATACACAACATTAAACTCTCAGCTTAGTCGAGGAGAAATAATTATTACATACACGTATGTTTGGTTTTTGTACGGCTGCTAGTACCACTTTATATGAATTCGCTATTCTTCTACGCGAGTATCTGAAATGTGCTACTCTTCCACGCAAAAATCTGAAAAGTGCTAGTCTTCCACGCAAATAGTGAAATGTGCTACTCTTCCACGCAAAAATCTGAAATGTGCTACTCTTCCACGCAAAATTCTGAAATGTGCAACTCTTCCACGCGAATAGTGAAATGTGCTAGTCTTCCACGCGAAAATCTGAAATGTGCTACTTTTCGACGCGAATAATGAAATGTGCTAGTCTTCGACGTGAAAATGAAATGTGCTAGTCTTCCACGGTAATTTGAGATGTGCTACTCTTCGTTGGGAGCGACGATATGTAAACTGATACGTACTTGAATTTGAACTGTAGGCAGAAAGACGTAGCCGGATATCGTTTGTCATTGCGTATTCGCAAACTTTTGTGGCCATTAAAAAATCCGTACGTTGGCACCTCACAAAAATTAAGTAGATTGCGCTACCAAATTTGATTGAATCTAGTAGTTATGAAAAAAATAATCATACAAATTATTTACAAAGAAAAATCGGGACTAAATTGCAAAGCTGATATTCCGCATTTCGTAGAACATCATTGTTAACACTACAAAAATATAAATGTAAATAGATGACTAAATAGTTTCGCCACAAAGAGAACTTTTGTCCTGCAGTGTGTTGCAAAACAGTGAGTAAACTTTCCAGTAGATGATCTGTAGAGTAGAGCTGGAAAACTAGCGATGGCACTATCGATAGTATCGATGGTTTTTGACTATCGAAAACATCGATAGTTTATAAGCACTATCGATAGTTTTCACTCATACAAACATTATTCAGTAATAGGCGGCATACACGGTGCGTCTGACTCGCGAGTTGGTTGGGATGTGTTTGTGATAATAAATTTGTGTTAGTTACACCGACATGACTCCTGGATTGACTCTGAATGATTCAACTGTGTGTAGTCGAAGGCGAGTCAACACGTACATAAATGACTCGCGAGTCAGACGCACCGTGTATGCCGCCTATATAAGAGTAAAAGCCGGCGGTACCTGCTATATCTTGTGAGTTGGAAAGGTCATTTAGCAAAGTAGGGCAAATAATTTCAGAGCGCAGATGCTGCTCGAAGCTAAAAATCATAGATAAACTTTTGTTCCTTAACAAAAATATGGACATATTTTGGCAATTATGATCTCATTTTCAATAAATGTTGTTATGTTTAATTTTTGGATTTTTTTATTAAAAACTATCGATAGTACTACCGATAGTGTCGACATTTTCGATAGTATCGATACTACCGATAGTTGTGACGACAATCGATAGTGTTCCAGCTATACTGGAGAGCTACCAGTATTACAATTTCAAATTAATTTGGAAATAATGGAAATATTCAATTCAAATACGCCCGGATTAAAATGAAGCATTTTTCACTGCACGGATGCCGTTTTGCACGTCTCGGATGCTTTTTCATATGTAATTAAAAAAGTATATGTATACAAAGCATGTACAGCGGTGACAACACGTACACACAAATGCACTAATCGCGCGCTGTGATGTTGGTTCAAATTTAACATTTGAAAACACATTTACATGTATGGCTGTAGCTGAGTGTGCAAAGACGCTTGATACATACAATTGGTTGCTGCCGGACGGAACAAAAAATTAAATTTTATTTTTCTTTCTTCTTAATTACGAAAAAGTATCTGTGCACATCACAATGACATATTTTATAGCGTACATACTCAAATTTAAAACGAGTTGGGTTGATGCTCTTTCATATGCGTATTTCTTTAAATATATCACTTTTTTTTATACCCGAGCGCACTTGTGCACAAGGGTATTATAACTTTGTTCACAGAACGGTTGATTGTAACAGGCAAAACGAGTCGAGATAGATATAGACAAATGTATACATAAATGATCAGGATGAAAAAAGAAATCGATTAAGCCATGTCCGTCTGTCCGTCCGTCTGTCCGCCTGTGCACACGATAACTCGAGTAAAAATTAAGATATCTTAACGAAACTTGGTACGTGTACTTCCTTCGGGCGTAGGTATTGAAAATGGGAAAAATCGGACAATAACCACGCCTACCTCCTATATAACGGTAATTTTCAAAAATACGAAAACAGCGATATTTTAGTAACTACCGAAGATTATTCACTCAAGATTAATATTTACAATAACTTTTAGACGAAAAATAAGAATACTATAAATTTTTGGAAAATTGTTACATGTGTATATCTTGGTAACCGCTGCACCGATTTCTTCCAAGCTTGCCACTTTTGTTGGCCTTGGTACGGCGTACGAAATGGCCGAAAATTTTTAAAATCGGACAATAACCACGCCCACATTCCATATAACGGTAATTTAGAGAAATACGAAGTCTTCGATGAAGCAGTAAATATTAAAGCTAATTTATTCAAAATTGATGCTTGCAACCACTTTTTACCAAGAAATACGTTTATGATAAAATTTTGGAAAATGGGCGTGGCACCGCACCCTTATGATCACATATATGTATCTCGGTAAACGTTCTACCAATTTGTACCAAACTCGGTATGGTTATTATGATTGCCACATAACAGCTAAACGTTCAAAATTATTCAAATCGGGCTAAAATTACGGCTAAAATTTTTGGAAATGCAGCTTCAATATTTCGAAATTTAAGGACGCTAATTTACCCAAAATTAATACACCCCGGCTTACCATGTAGCGGTAGCTTTCGGAAAGGTGAAAAACACATATTTAATATTTGCGCCAGGTATTTAATGTTCGGCTCCGACCGAACTTAGACTTTCTTACTTGTTATTCTAAATTTTTTTCCCTCAGCGTACTTATTAAATGAAATCAAACATTATTTTTTCTTTGTAAATAAATTAAATGAACACATATTGCAATATAAAAATACTTAAAATTTTAAAAAATCTAATGTCGGTGAATTAAAAAAATATTTTTTCTCTGTAAAAAAATTAAATTAAAAACAAAGTATTAAAAAATAAGCTGAATCCAATTATATTACATTAAAAATAGAAGAAGTTTCCTCACTGCTGAGGATTTGAGTACGGCACTCCTTCGCTTAATCCTGCTGGACTTGTGACAGTTATAATAGCATGAGCAAAGCTGCAGATTTATTTTCTTAACTATTGATGCATACCCCTTCAACTGGTACGTGCTATTAGTATTTCGACTAGCTGGCGTTTCGTAGGACACCGTCGTATTAAAAATACCAGTTGCTAATATCGAAAAAATTATAGAAGACGGACCAGTTGAACTGTGAAGCCAACTGATAGTAGTCTAATTCACGACTAGTAGCTTTCACTCCAGGCTGGTTTAATAGTACTATGTATGTTTGGCGGCAGTTCACACTAGTACACAGTAGTACACACACATACACACACTGAAAATAAAATCTGCATAAACATAACGAAAGCTTGCGTAAATCTTACGGAATTTGTCGGCATTTTGAGCCACGAAAGTTTTCGTTAATTGCACAAAACTGTTTTCGTACATACTACGAAAATATGAGACATCAGATTCTTAGTATATTTTACTAATGCGTTCGTATTACTTACTAAAGAATTTCGTATTATTTATTTGTTTTTTTTTTTACGAAGTTTTTGTAAAATGCACAAAAATAATTCGTATATTTAACGAGATTATTTTCGTAAAATCTGTGGTCGTTGCTTTCATTCGCCACACTGTAAACACCATAGTACGAGTTATAAAACAACACTTTTATTCTATTTTTATTGTAAATTTTAAGGGTTTTTGTTTAACGAAATGTTTTGCAAAAACGCTTAATATTAATGATAAAAATATAATGAAGTTTTGTGTTATCATTTGAGCTATGGTTTTATAGTCCGTGAGAATGCGTATACTTTCCATCTGTAAATAAAAAATGTAATATTTTCAAACTTGTTTAAAATATCCAAAAACTTGTATAAGACAGCTAAATTTCAATGGAAACATACGGGTATAGGCACATAAATGCGCTATTCATAAGGCCATGGTGAATTTGTGTTACCAAATAAAAACACTGTTGATTTTCTTTTACCTTGGAGTACAATTCACACAGTTTAAAATTAAATAAATATTTACTATTTTTATTTTGAATTCCGATTGGAGGCCGCTGTGGTGCAATGGTTAGCAGTTCGCGCTACCATTCCGCATGGTCTGGATTCGAGTCCAGTTTCCGACCAATATCATAAAAACAAACAGTATTATCCAAAAGTAAATTGCAAAAAGCAATGAGGTTATCAATGACCTCATTTCTGGTTCCGAATTAGAGGACGAAATCAGGCTCAATCTAAAAAAAAAAAATAAAAAATTTAATGAAAGTAAATAAATAAGAATTAGGTTTAGTTTTACCGAACGAAAACCATCAGGCAATTTGTATTGCGGTCAAACATCAAATATATATGTATTTGTTTTGGATTATTTATTCTCGGGGTCTCGGGTGCTGTTCATACATGTTGCAGCGCACGCTCACCAGTGTTTAATTTTTTTCTGATAAGCCATTGCATGGAGATGATGTGTCAACGCTCTATATGCAACAATAAAACAACAACAATAAAAAGCAACAAAACAAAAGCAAAAAACAAAACTTAAAATTCACTCACTCACCTTTGCCAGCTAGTAGGTAGCAATGTTACGATTAATCGATAGCTCCACGAATGATCAAATCACTAATAAATATTGAATTTTTTATTGTATTTTTTATCCAGCAAATGCCTTTATAAAACGTTTAAATTTATATTATACGTCTCAGAGCAGCCAACAGGTAATTTCGCAATGACGAATTTAAAAAACATTTTTCTGCATTAGTACTATGTACGAAAGTATTTATTAAATAAAACGAATTCAGAATTGTAGATTTCGTATATTTTAAGACGACACGTAAATATTCCCAATGCTTTCTTATAATACTCAAAATTATTGGTACAGAGATTTGTTCGGTAATTTACGCATGTGTTTTGTAAAATAAATGAAAGTTTTCATAAATAGTACTGGAAAAATGCCTTTCGAAACTCCTTTTGTTATATTTAGGAATGGTTCGTAAAATCTTGTTTCGTTGTGAAAAATGTGTTCGTATTATGAACGAAAGTTTCGTACGTTGTACAAAAACCAAGACTACGAAAGATTTTCGTAGAATTTTAACGAAATTTTATTTTCAGTGGATGAATATAAACTAGTCGCCTAATACAAAACTGGTTTTCGAGTTATTCGAAAAATTACAATTCGGGGATTTTGAAATTAAATTAAATAATTACCCTTAATTAAGGGAAATTACCCTTAAGGGAAATTAATTACCCTTAGGTAGGTGATTTGTAATAAAAATGGTTCAATTGTAATCCTAGGTGGGGCAATTGCATTTTAAAACAGTACCAGTCAAAATACACACGCACACATAGCACACATAGCCTCGCGAGGATACTGGGTACCTGACACTGTTTTGAAAGGATCGAATGTAATGTACAATTCATCAGTTCCTTGTTTCGGTTTTGTAATGTAAAATGTTTCATTTGACCTGTTTCTGGTTTCAATGATATGCAGAAAGAAACAATTCGACGCTGCCTAGGACACGAAATTTCTAATTTAAATAGGCCTTTGCGTATGTTTGGTTAGTCTAACCCGATATCCTACAGGAATATGATACACACATGCATACATACGTAACTGCTTAAGTTAATGCATATGTGTTTTTAAACCTTTGCACGTTTACTTTCCTCAAACTTTTCTGACTCCGCTCAGTAGTAGCACATTAAGTTTAAGTATTTATGCTTCTCTTAGTTAGTTAATAACCTTGTAATAATTATGATTCAATATTCCTACACACATACATATGTCCATATGCATTGAATTCAATCACAAGCTGATAAAGATTATTCAAAATCAGAAGGTATGCAAATGTAATCAAAATTTGTATTCCGATTGCGTAAAAGGGGAATCGTCGCTGAAAATCTAATACATTAATTATATAAGTATATATATGTGAAATATTCCAATTCAAAAATAAAATTTCTAAATTTCTGAATTCAAACTTACCTGCGAAAATGAATGAAATACATATTAAATGAAATGAAAATAGTTTTCCTTTGTAAATAAATTAAATGAACACTTATTACTTATGTGTATATATACATACATATTAGAATGCGCAGTTGTCCAAGGAATTTGTTTTTCATACAAAGCTAAGAAGTCTCTTATAATGACGAGTGAGGATATTTACATGCAAAAAAACTACATGAAAGTTTTTACTGTTTTTCCCCAGAAAAAAAATACACGGCCTGGAGAAGTTGGTGACTCAAAACAGGTTAAAAGATTTCTTCTAATATCGACTTATTTTAATGTTTTCCGTGTTGAATTATTGTTGAAATGCGTCTAGTTGCCGGTTTTATAGATATGCATTTGTTTATTTTATTTCGTTTCTTGAGATGATATAAGTAAAAATGTAAATAGATTTCAGAATGGCTTACTGTCACATGAAATGCAGTTTGATTGTAAATAAACAAATCTGCATAAGTGCTTTCTTAAAAATCATTGTAAATAATGATTAAGCGAACATTAGATATTCGATTAAAAGCGCGAAATTTCATGTAAAATATATGTAAATAATATAGCTTCATAATAATTTCTTAAGTGAAAAATCAATGTGCTTCAATGAAAAGTTTCGAGCATGGGTCGACTGATTCCATCTACATTAGGGTGCCCATCAAAAATGTTTTTTTGTAATTTCAAGACCCTTCCTCTAATTTTATTCGATTTCATGAGAAGTATTATTGCCTTTTTTATAGATTTTTATAGATCATTTAGAAGTCGCGACCTGTCGATTTAGGTCAGAAAATTCGATTTTATAGATTTATGAGTTTTTAAATTACTATTTTTGATCGAATATGATTTGAGAAGAGGATATATATGCCTTTAAAATGGTATATAATTATCTATTGTCGGACTTGGCTAGTTAGATTTTTTATCGGGTTTAATAAAAAAAACCCATATTCCTCTAAATTTTTTAAATTTTGACCATCGATAATTTCCACAATTTTAAAATATGTAAAACTATCTAAAATTAAATCTTTTTTTAAACAAACGGATAGCCCATTTATTGCAATCGCATAAAAATTGATGAAGTTAGGCGACTTTTATTAAAAAATTGATTTAATTTTTGATAAAACTACATATTTTGAAATTGTGGAAATTATCGATGGTCAAAATTTAAACAGTTAAGAGAATATGGTTTTTTTTTACTTTACCCGATAAAAAACCCCAACAAGCCAAGTCCGACAATAAATTACAATATACCATTTTAAAGGCCTATATATCCCCTTCTCCGATTATATTCGATCTATGAAATCGAATCAAAAATAGTAATTCAAAAACTCATGAGTCTACAAAATCGTATTTTCTGACCATAATCGACAGGTCGCGACCTCTAAATGATCTTTAAAAAATCTATAAAAATATGCAATAACATTTCTCATAAAAACGAATAAAATTAGGTGGTAGGGTCTTGAAATTAAAAAAAAAAAAAACATTTTCGATTGACACCTTAATCTACATACATACATACATATGTATTTATACATACATATATTGTTATAGTAATGAAATGTGATTAATATGAAAAATATCATTCGAACACAGCATTCAGCTTATCTGCTTAAGTACTATTGTATGCCACTAGTGCTTGGTTAAAGGTTGTATTTATTGTATTACAATCAAATCTCGATTCGAAAAATCTTGTGCATACATAAACATACATACACACACACATACACCGTAACCATAGGCATTTTTCTTACGCCTGCATGAGCGTCCATAATTTAAGAAATACATACGTGTTAACATAAATCAATATCGAAATCGAAACTAACAAATCTATGTGGCACCGACCCACATTGGAAAAAAAAAATCGTGAGGAAAAACAATCGTCTATGAATTTACTGAATTTTTAAAATTTCTTTAAGTCAATTTTATATATTTTTATGACGAGAATGAAATGGTTTCACTCATTCTTGTGTAAAGAAAGTTGTTTACCAGGGTTCAGAATTTTTCATGTGTGCGCACTGAAATATTAACATTTATGTCGCACATAGAGAAAAGTAAACCTCTGTTCCGTCATGAGCAAGCTTTTCATAAAACTAACATCTGAAGTCCAGAGATGTATTTGCAAATTTCAAAGTCAAAATTATTTAACATGTTTTTTTTTTTTTGTATGACAAAGACTAATTACACTTATCTTAGTCATTTTCGTGACATATTTATGAATCAGATATCATTCAAAAAAGGTTTTCCAGAAAAAGTCAAGGCGGCATTCATATTTTTAGGCTATATTTATATCGGTGAGTATACCCTTAGTTTTTTCAGAAGCCAATTATTAGAAGTTTAAATAAAATATAAGACAAATAATGCTAGAAGGTGTGCCAAGGACACATACGTATCCGACGAGTTGCGTAGTCTTTTAAGGGATCTTCAGAAAACAATGAAATTTGAGAACAAATAATTCAGTAAATCTGGGCACTCGATGGCATATGACTCTCGAGGACACTTTTTATATGAAAATAAAACATAAGTATTCTCAACATTATGCCACTAAAGTATAGAAGGTTATGCCCTTGAACTAAATTCATGCGTTCGTGTACGCAGTTTACAAATAACTGAATTTCATTTTTATGATGTTGTTTCAATTACCATATGCACCTTATACAATAGAATATGTGCAGTATTTACATAGCTGTATACTGGGTGCTTAGTACTTAAAATATAGTCTATATACATGGATGCAATGCATTTATCGGGCTTGACAACACTTAACTACGCAATAGGGGTATTCTCCAAATCTTGCAAAGCCATTGCACGTAGCACGGATTGCATAGATTGCATAACTTGCAAACACACAACAACGAAATACATGGGAAACAGCATTTTCTATCGCTGCAAAATATGCAACGTCGAAACCCATGTATATATTATGCAAAATAGCATAGCAAGATAAATACGACCCTGTGCTAGTTGTTTTGTTGTTGGAATGCTATATATTTCTCTCATTCCTCTCATCTCGCTCACTTAATTTTTTTTGCTGTCTCTTGTTATTGTATTTGATATGTAATTTCGCTGCTTGCTACCCATGCATGCTTCCACTTTACAATGGGGTGCACTCGTACTCTTCGAAATTTGGAATAGTATTTTTGCATTTCATGCAATCCGTGCATCGTGCAAGACTTCGAGAATACCCCTATTGTGTTGGTTTTGTGCTTTCTTTGGAGAGTGCAACGCTTCTGTCCATTTTAACCAAATCACTAAGAATTTTTTGAAGATATAGAGCTTGTTTTGACGCTTCGGAATGGCCATTATTTGGCCTCTGTGCTAGAGAGAGCGACTGAACGCAGCTTAAGTGCTGCCCGGCTGGTTGTTTCTCCGGCCAATATATATATATATTAGGGTGGTCCTACGGTTGCCAGACGTAATGATTTTATCAGTACAGTACTGATTTTTCAACTCTTGTACTGATTTTATTCATTCCTTCAATCAGTGCGCTTATGTCCTGATTTTTCAAATTTAGTACTGATTTGTACTGAATTTTCAATTCAAACAAAATACTTTAGGATTTTCTTAAGGTTTTTACATAACTTTAGAACTACCTTAAACTGTACTGTAAAATGTAAGAAGAAAATAATTTAATTATAGTTGACATGTTTCAGATAATGTTTGATATGCACATAAAAATAAAAACAACAAAAAGATCAATCATTTTACGAGCATATCGCCGGGTTGTTACATACCAGTTGCGATAACATGATGGAGCTTAAATTATTTAAAAAGAAGGCTGACATTTTTTGTCGTGTGTTGTTAGTTATCTCAAAAATACCTTTCGGTTTAATAACTTCAAATTTTCCTTTAACTTACAACTCTTTTTTCACAATTTACTGACATTGTAAAAGAGTTTTGCATACGAGGCATAGAGTTCGATACTCTTTCTAGCGAATTCTTAGTATTTCAAAGTTTTTGCGTAGTTGAAAAAAGTAATAATTTAAGCCATTAGGAAATATAGATGCATTCCTTAAATAGTGGTACTTTTCCACAGTTTGAAAAAATATGTAGTTTGCTTCTTGGCGAAAAGAGATAAATCGGCTTCTAATTAAAATTGTTTAAAGTGAGCTTCAAATTAAAAGTAATTTTAAAATGAAATGTATTGAATTTTTTTACTATTTAAACGCTGATAATGGAAATGATCTCATTATTACTATTAAAAAATTTCATAAATATAAAATAATTTATTGGCTTCTTTGTTCAATGATGTATACTTTCATGTTAAAATGAATAAAATTTTTTTTTTTTATGAACTATATTTTATTTACTATATACCAAAATATTGTTAAAAACAAGTTCTCTGGCGTTTTAAAGTATTATCTGTTACTTACATTCATAATTTTGCTTTATAAAAATGTAGATTTTTTTAGCAGGAAAAAGTCGAACGTACTGATTTTGCGCATAAAAAATCTGCCAACCCTTGGTGGTCCTTAAAATCAAATGAACGATTTTTTTCAGTCTCACCCGCTCAATCGGTAACACCACGGTCACAGATATCACATATAAATTTGGGTCCTGATTGGAGACGGTTAAGGCGTGTCGCAGAGGGGCCAAAGTTCAGATTCCTCTGTAGATACTAAAAAACTAAAAATTAAGTTTTTTTTTCATCTAATACCCAAAATCGGTTCTACCGTAGTCCAAGATATCACATATAAATTTTGGTCCCGATTGGAGTCAGTTAAGGCATGTCGAAATGGAGACTCACAAAATTAAAAATATTTGTTCCATTTAATACCCAAAATCGATACTACTAAAACCGAAAGTATCCCATATAAATTTTGGTCCCGATCGGAGTCGGTTCAGACGTCTTCATAGGGTAATCTGGGCCTTAACCGACTCAAATCGGGGCCAAAATTTATATTTGTGATTTCTTCGACTATAGTAGTATCGATTTTGCGTAATAGATGAAATGAAAGTTAATAAATAAAAATTGCTTTAAGGACCACCCTAATATATATGTATGTAGGAAGAGCCGATTGCAGTTGCTTATCGCTCATACTTACTTCGCACTCAAACAATTTTTCTTCATGATTAAATTGTAGTCAATAGACATCACCATTTTCAACCATACCTATTACGTCTCTTTCATCCAAATTCCCCATACCGAAGTGCCACAAATCTATGTAGTTCTTAGTGTCAGGTAAGAATGCTTTATCATCTTCAGGATATTCCATGAAGTATAAATTTCCACTTCGTTCAGCAGTAAGCAACACAGTTTTATCCCTATATATTACTATAGCACCGTTTTGGCGAAAATGCACTTCCTATACCTTATCAGTTATTCTCAATTAGAGATGGGCACGGGCCTAAAATTTCAGGCCCGGCCCGGCACGAGTTCAAAATCAACTTTCAAAAACACGCACAAGCCCGCACGTTAAGAATTTTAGTGGGGCCCGGCCCGGCCCGTCACGACGGGACACGCCCCAGCCCGGAAATAAAGAGCCAACTTTTATTGTATGTATACATATGTACAGATTTTTAATTTTGTGTTTATGTCCATATGTATATTTACTTAAGCGAATCAATATTTTACTTCAAAGATTTTTATAATATATTTTCTGGGAAGATATTTTATGTACAGATATGTATGTAAACAAAACTACTAACTTCATATATTTTCTATCGGTTTCCAAATATTCCTTTTTTTGCTTTTCTCTTATCAAAAGAGTTTTAAATATGTACTATTTTTTTGTATAAAAACAAAAGCTCATCTAAGTTTTTAGTATTTGCAACGGGCTTTTTCGTGCCTTTTCGTGCTTTTATGAAATTTGACTGAACGCCCAGGCCCGCACGAGTTCGTGCTGAAAGCAAATATTTCAGCCCGTACCCGCGGGCTTACGCCAAAAGCCCGGCCCGTGCCTATCTCTATTCTCAATACCGATAGTTAATTTTTTTTACTAATACTTCACCGATACCGTCTATGATTGTTTCCGTTTGCCATATTTTGCACCGCTGTGGCTATGGTTAGCGGGGCGTACTACTACCCCGTAGGACTTGGGATCGATCTCTGGTCGCCTCTCGGCTGGAAATGGCTCCGAGTGTATTTCTGCCATGAAACAGCTTCTCATAAAATCCATTTGCCGTTAAGAGGGGGCGTAAGACTGTGGTCGAAAGTGTAAGCGCCAAAATATTATTATTATATGCACAAAAATGCGAAAATGTGATGCAAATTGGCAAAGGCGAGCGATTGACGTAGAAATCGGGCATAAAATAAAAAAGTTATAGAAGAAAACCCATTTAGCCGTTTTTCAGGATGCCTGAAATACCCTCGTAGTGAGTGTTCAAAATCGCTTGCAACAGATTGCACTTATTTTTGGCCTATGCGGTCTAATATACACACATATATTAATGCTTACATACTTCTTTATCATTATTGGTAGATTTATTTAACGATTTGGTTTTGACTCACATATGTAGTTTCTGTATACCCATTCATACATTTAAATTATTTAATTAATTTTAAGTGCATACAAATTTGACATTCATACACACATTTGCATTAATTAAATATTTGCAAAAATCATGTATGGTAGTTGATATGTTGTGTAGATTTTTAGTTTTAGTTCCACGGTATATTGACATTTTAATGCATTGTTTTCACTCATATTTTATAAATATTTCTAAATTTTAATACAAGTATTTAAAAATGCTCCATTTGACCCTCTATGCGTTTGTTTATATTAATATTATTTCATTAATATACACTCGTTTTGCATCAATAATTTGTGTGCGTGTGTGTCTACTCCATCCTCTCTGTGTTCGTGAATCAATGGAATTATGGAATCTACAGCGTCGAAGAACATCGATTGATGTACGTCGTCCTAGCGTGCAGGATCTTGAAGACTTGATAAATAAGCCTTCGACACCGTTACGTGAAATCGGCGATGGAGGTCCCCCGCAAATTGTTGACGTACAGGAATCTTATTCAGCAGTCGAAGGTAACTTTATTGAATTTATTTATTACGGATCTCACATACCTTGTACATACATAAATAAGTACATATAAGCCATACATGCACTTATGAGAATTAGTTTAATTTACAGTAACATGCGCCGACGTAAACTTAAGAACTTCATGCTACCAAAACGCTGAGAGCCGAGTGTTATAAATTTTTTACGCCTGGAGTTTTTCAACAATTTTCGATATAAACTGAAAAACAAATAACACATTTTTTTGACATTCTTATCATTATACACAATACCATTGGTAGACTGTTATGAAGGTCCTAAGCACTAATTATAGCTCGCAATTGATAACGAACAAACATATCTCTTCGAAAGGCTTTTAGTACTGCTCTCTTCTGCGGTCTGTATGACAGGTAGAGTATGCGGTTATCCTGAAAACTCTGGTTCACTAAAACTTTTGATATCTCTCTAAGTTACAAACTACGGCGCAAGATTTGTAATATCTTTTAATTGAACCGATCCATAAATAATGCGATTTAGATACTAACGCTTGTCAAAAAGTGTTCTACTCGCCCCGTCTTCTCAAATAGGATTTTTGTGTGTCTTTCGCAAGCAGTCACCTATCCCACAAGTCGTCTGCTGGATCTTCTGCTAAACGAATTTTTATACCCGAGCGCACTTGCGCACAACGGTTGTTTGTAACAGCCAAAACGAATCGAGATATGTATAGACAAATGCATACATAAATGATCAGAATGAAAAGAGAAATCGATTAAGCGGTGACTGTCTGTCCGTCCGTCCGTCCGTCTTTGCACACGATAACTCGAGTAACAATTGAGATATCTTAACGAAACTTTGTGCGTACACTTCTTTCGGGCATAGGACGGATGGTATTGAAAATGGGCAAAATCGGACAATTAAATAATTTTCAGAAATACGAGAACTGCGATATTTTAGTAACTACTTAAGATTATTCACTCAAAATTGATATTTACAATAACTTTTAGACGAAAAATAAGAATGTTATACATTTTTGGAAAATGGGCGTAGCCACGCCCACTTATGGTTACATGTGTATATCTTGGTAACTGCTGCACCAATTTCTTCCACACTTGGCACAGCTGTTAGCCTGGTACAACATACCAAATGGCCGACAATTTTTAAAATCGGACAATAACCACGCCCACATCCCATACAACGGTAATTTGGAGAAATACGAAATCTTCGATAAATCAGTAGGTATTAAAGCTCATTTATTCAAGGTTGATGCTTGCAACAATTCTTTACCAAGAAATACGGTTATGATACAATTTTGGAAAATGGGCGTGGCACCGCCCACTTATGATCACATATATACATCTCGGTAACCGTTCTGCCAATTTGAGCCAAACTCGGTATGGTTAAGGTGTTTGTCACACGAAAGCAAACGATTGAAAATTATTGAAATCGGACTAAAATTGAGGCCGATGTTCATATAATGGTAAATTTCAAAAATACTTTAAACTTCAATATTTCGAAATTTAAGGACGCTAATTTACTCAAAATTGATGCACCCCGGCTTACCATGTAGCGGTAGCTTTCGGAAAGGTGAAAATCATATATTTAATACTTGCGCCGGGTATTTAATGTTCGGCTCCGCCCGAACTTAGACTTTCTTACTTGTTAATGATGTATTTGGCTGCTGAAGAAAAAGTAACATTACCGGACACATTTTTTAAGTAGTTAGGCAAACAGAGAATTAATAGCTGAGTTCAGAAATAAACTGACTAGCAAGGTGACAAGCGCTGAGAAAATATGTTGCATGCCCCAAGCGCGTTAACCAACTAAAAAAAACTCAAGGTGTGCGCACCTGCATTTATGTACTCTGTTTAATCCATCAACTTCCGCTGATCATCTCTTAGTTCGGCTATAAGCGCTCAATATAAACGAGACCTTAAGCTAAGCGCTTAGTGGAGCGGCGAGCAAAGCGACGATTACAAACGTATTTGTTTCAATGGGAGCGCAGATAGTGAAGAGCAAAGCGTACATTTTGTAATTGACGCTTTGCTCGATGTTATGCTCCACTATGCGTTTAGCCTTAGACACCCCACCAATTGTTCGTCACTTCAGGCATTGAATTCCAACTTTTCACGTACACTGCGTGACTCATCCCATGTTCTTAAGGGTTGCTTATGACTCCGCTTCTAACCCAGATGCATATTCCATTAACCTCGTCAAACATGGATTCTAGATACTTTGAATTAGTCAGATCCTTTGCAGGTAAGATACTACAATGTGTATGTCCAAGCTCAGTGTTTAGTCTGTTTTCAGCTCTTAGGTATTGGTAGGTATTCAAAAATTGTTCTTAAGCAAGCTGTCGGTTTTACAAGTATATGTATGTACAATATAAATGCATTCATATGTATGTGTGGTTTTACTCGTTATAAGTTCTTTAATATTTCAAATGTACACCCAATGTTCTATATGTTTATTCATGTTTTTATTACTTGTATGTACACTTTTAATAACAATGTGCAGACTCTACGGCTTATATGACTGTTGGCGTTGAAGGCAACCCAGCGCCGACATTTAGATTCTATAAAGGCGTCAGCGAAATCATCGAAGGTGGCCGGTTCAAATTCCTTACTGATGGCCAAACAAATTCAATTACGCTTTGTATGCGTAAATGTAAGCCCAATGATGAGGGCAAATACAAAGTCGTTGTCTCAAATATACACGGTGAAGACTCAGCCGAAATGCAGTTGTATGTTTCGGATTCAAGTGGCATGGATTTCCGTGCTATGCTCAAAAAAACGTCGTTATCAAAAATGGGACAAAGAAGAAGAGGACCCCAATTGGGGCGAATTGAAACAAACAGAAAAGCCATTGCCAACACTCAAGAAAGTTGAGAGGGTAAGGAAATGTTCACGGTACATGCGACGACTGCAAATTAATTGTACAAATTTACTAAAAAAAAATGTTCCCTAGACTAACAAAGTACTAACCCACTTTAGCGTAATGTATGTTTAGCACTTAGTGTATTTAGACGTATTTATTTGATTTCAAAAATATCGTTATTATAACTCTAATGAAGTGCTTAGAATTACATTTGGCCTCCTGAAAATGAAATTTTATTTCTGAAAAAAAAAATTTGGGGAAACAATAGAACTTAAGGCAATGTTCCATTTTTCTATACTTCATCCAAACCATGATTTAACGGATTTTTACCTTGGTAACATTCCGAAGCTCCGTGACGCATAAACAAAAAGGAGTTGACAACTATAAGCACGAAAAACCAGCGGGTGGTTCGTCCGCACTGTCGACTTCGTTTCGGTATTTCTAATTATTATATAAGTGGCCGCGAGCTGAGCTTTTGGTAGGATCGTATCGGTTCTGTTCGCACACATTTAGAATACCATATTTTATTCGCCAGTACAAAAATTTTTTCTGATAAGAAAATCGTTGGCAGGTTGTCGTTGGGTCATATAACGGTCAGTCTTATTACGGGAACAAAGATTTGTTTGTAATATGGAGAAAAGTGCATTTAATTTACCCAAGTAGCAAAGAATTAGATTTCTGTAGGTGAATAAAATGTATTTACATGTAAAATAAGTATTTGCAATAACTCTCTGTTTTTACCGACACCCAGACACCGTTGCATACCAACATACATATATATGTACATAAGACATGTGTACTCCTATTATGTATGCGAGAAATGTATGTATAGAGTAATATTGCTTCTTTACTTATATACATATGGTACATTTATATAAACCAAATATAATACAAACATATAAACAATACATACATACTTATATATAAATATATTCCAATGCTACATAGAATGTTAACTACATCTAAAATTTTGCATATATGTTCTATTTTCTACAACAAAAAATGTGTGCATACAGATGTTTCCACGTAGACCATCCTTAGCCGAATTGATTCCCGATTGGCCAACATTACATCCATTTCGTCGCGAGGAGGTTCGACTACTGGCACCAGCCCTATCTCTATTTGGCTATTATGAAGATTTTTTTACGTTCCTTGCCAAGCAATTGACACTCGATCTGAGTATTCCTTATCGCTCGATGTTGTCTAATTGAACTGTTTTTCTATCTCACATTTCCAAATCAAAAATAATATGTAATAGTATGATTAATAGTAATATTAATTATAATTCAACACAAAGAACCGTTTAAATTCTACATAAACATATATGTATGTGTGTATCTACTTATAATACTTAATAATAATTAAAAACAAAAGTTTTTTACATTTTGATGCTTACGCATTTAGACTTTTCAGCATTATAAAGGACAAGACGAGCTGCAGTGCATCATATGTCCACATTTTACGATCAGTAATGTTTTTGTACAAACTTACTTCACCGCGCTATCTATCTTTCTCTCCTATTTAACTCTCTCGCTCTCTTAACTTCTTCAAAGCTGATTTTGCAGGATTTTGACTCAACGCTTCTTGAATTACGGAAGCTAGAATTTTTCTTTGCTCTACTGTTTTGAAAAAAATATCGTCTCGAGCAAATAGCTATATTTTTTAGAGTGTCAGTTAACTACACCAAGCATTTTCTCTCTGTTTGTGGATGTTGTGATAATAATTTTTGAAAGTTTTTCTCGATTGCTTTGTGAATTTTTGGATGTGCCTGCCAGGGTTGCGTGATTTAAGATCATTTTCGATTTTAAATCGCCTATTGATTACGAAATCTATTTGATTCATCAACCAAATCAAAAACAAATTTTATTTATGATATCATGAAATTAAATTTATGTGTGACTTGATTCGTTTGACAACTAAACTATTTTTATTTTCTCGAAAATCGTGCTTTCTTTACATAAAAAGCATTAGAAAATCACGAATAAAATTGATTTTTTGGACAAATCAAATCACAAATAAATTTTACTTTTTATTTGTCCAACAAGTCAAATCACTTATAAATGTTATTCATGATTGTATCCGTCGATTAAATTACAAATTTATATTATTTAAGGTTTAATACGCATTTCAATTCATAAATTTATTTATTTTTTGGATTTGGGATTTGACTAATTAAAAATCACGCAATCCTGGTGTGTGCCCTGCAGTATATATTGGTGCAGTTCCGAAAAGCTCAAAATAGCGCAAAACGCAGTAGTTCTCTGTATGTTCCATTCAACGAGACTCGAATACATGCATATGAAATCCCACATTTGCGAAATTGTTTTGTTTTATCAGAGCAGATCAATACTTATTTGAATTAGCCATTCCTCTAAGATTGGCGGTCTTCTTCAACTCATTACCGTAAAGCATCATATGGGATATTACTATATGTCATAATTTAGGAATAAAAGAGACTGGTACTTTGCATTAACGCATTTAAGAAGATAGCCTTTTACATATGTACATATGTATTTATGGTAATGCTTGCATGAGAGTCCATATATATGTATATGTACATATGTATTTTTATGTTTTCCAAAATGTGATCAAAATACCAGCACCATTGCTATATACATAAAATTACATAGTTGAAATATTTCGATGGTGATTTACCTTTAACTAGCGCTGGCCCAAAACAGCTACATCGGCTCCTGTTGGTAAGCTGTTCAATTTGCTGCAGGGTGCGTATGTCATCCCGAAAATCAGGCACTTGTGGCAGCAGCTGAGCTTATGAAAAAGAGTTTTTTTTTTACATTTTGAGACAACACAAAACATGCTACATACATACATAATTAGTTCAAGCTCTTAAATAGATGCATATATGTATGTATTTTCTTATGGGGGAATATTTTTAAAATTTCCCCAATAAATCACTTACACACATTCGTGCTATATTTATATGTACCAACATATTGTCGTATATAAGTTTTTATGAGTACATACATAAATAGTAGTATTTATTACAGTCTAAGCTACGGATGGCAGCTAGTAAAAAATTGAAAAGAAAAAGATTTTATGAATGAACCATATAAATTTATGGAATTTTCCTTTCAATTACAAACAATTAATCGATTATATTTCAGAAAACCAATTGGCTCAATTTTAACTCCCACTTGCGGATTTAAGTGGATTTTTATTCAATTATTGGCAAAATGTGGAAGATTTGCAGCCTGCCGTCTCACTTTTTCTTTACGAAATAATGGAACCGGCATATATTTCTGTTGAAAACAAGGGTGCCTTGTACTCTTCACATTTAGCAAACTATAGTAGGAAGCGTAGCAAATTTCTTAAGAAATTCATACTGCTTAAGAAAATTTGGCTCAATAAATTTTTCTTTACCATTTCCTAGGCTTTTTTTTAATCCGTCCAACTAAAGAAATGTTTAAAAACAACAAAACAAAACAACATAAAAAAAAATTGGTTTTTATTAATCCGTAACTTCAATTGCATTTCTGCTTGGATACAAAAATTTAAAATCAATTATTCATCTCTAAGGGAAGGCTTTGGTGTTATTGAAGAAATTAAAATAATTTATCTCAAATGGAGAGTAACAATTATTAAAAAATAAATAAAACGACAAGCGCAGATCTCCATTATTTGAGAATTTCAAGCAACACTTGTATGTCAATTGTAATTCTCCAATCCTTGAAATAAACTGAATAAAAAACAAAACATTAAACTGTACTTAATTTTTGTTGTTTTGCGAACATATTTGCAAGCATGTTTACCAATGTTTTAGTGCTTATCTAAGCGCTTAAAATTGATTTTTTCGTGCTTATTTTCTTCGACCCCTGGTTATAGCCGTTGCGGCTCCATGCTTTTGGTTTGCCAAAATTGCTTTTAACAAATTCGTCGATTAATCGATCTTTTTATACAATAAAATAATGTGTTCGATTTCGTTTGATAAGGTTAAATTTAATTTTTGCCATCCCTAGCCTAATGCTTGAACCACCAGCATTTTTCGATTCCGGCAAGTATATACTACAGTGTTTTCATATGAGATAATTATTTTTTGATTAAGCTTAGCATTGGCAATAATTACACAGTGCTTGAATAGAAGACATGTTTTCCCAACACAACGGGACACCCAGCGGGTAAACCTAATTCGTGTATGCTGAATATAATGGTACTAATCGTTTTTCTAGGCTAGATCTCGTTTATGAGATATCTGAGATTCAATTTTATATCTTTTAAAAAGTTATTTCATAAATTTTTTCAATTTGTATAGATAGAAGTCAAAAGTGGTATAACCAAATATACATACATATTTAGAACGAAACCATTTGAAATTAAATTAAATTGTTGTAGCAAATTGTATAGCGATTTCAACAAAATTGCAATATTTTTATGGATTCGTTGATAGAAAGATCGTAACAACCATCTTTCACCGCACTAGGGATGGGTAAATTCGATATTCGAAGCTTCGAGATTCGAATTTTAATCGAACTTTAGCTCTAAAATTAAAAATCAAAATTTTTGAAATCAAACTTTGTGGTGCTAAAATTTGGATAAAATCGAATTTTTCTAGAAAAAATCGAATTTCGTCTTCATTTGCAAAAAATCAGCTCTGCAACTTTCTTCTTTCTGACAGAAATTGCATTAGGGCTGCAAGGCTATAAAATACATCGACGTTTTTTCGATCTGAGGCAACAAAATATCGATGTATCCTGTATAAAAGTCGATATTTTTGATGCAGCGAATGAGTTAAAAATATACAAGAAAATGGAATAATTGGAACTTCGATAAATGTGGTGATGTGCAATAATGTCAATGACATTAATATTCACTTTTCAATTGTGTATTAATGTCAGGGGCATTAATTCGATTGGCATTAATGCAAGTCATCATAAATGTTTAAGTATTTACTCACAGTGAAATGTATTTATAGTTACACATCCCAGCTATACAAATAAATTCATAAAACATAAATAATATTTCAGATGCTTTATGATCTTAAAACTTTATCTAATGTCTGGTTTTCATTATGTCGAAATAACTGACATCAAAAACTGCTTTAACTAACAGCTGTTCACTTGGTGTCAAATACATCATAAAAACTGACCAAATGTAGATATCGCAGTGCATGTCAAAAGCTGTCGTCAAATTTTTTGTGGCAGGTGATTGACATTCCATTTTCCAACACTGATGTCAAATGTGAATTGAAATTTTTGGCATGAGACAAAATTACCGGCCGTTTAGCAATGGACAAACCGAAAATGTGGCTGGATAGAACTCTTCATGCCCTATTATCTATTTTGTTAATTGTTTACTTAAAGATCTCGCTTTAAAAAGTAAAATCATACGTTGTCATTAAATGTAAGACTTTTTTAACAAACATACATACGTATGATTGCATATGTATATAACGTGAAGCATGCAATTTGTTTTTTTTTTTAAGCAAGAAAAATAAATGAAATCATGTTATACGCCCCAAAAATTAGTTTCAATATGCTACATTTACCAAATGTTTTGATTTTTTTTTAGATATTTTTTTGAAAAAAAAAATTATTTGTATTTATTTTTGGTTGTGAAGCAAAAAAGTGCGATATGGATAGTTAATCATATAAATATAAGTTCATCTGAATCTCTTTTTCGATTTGAGTTGTCATTCTTACAAACAAACTTTTAAATTTTCAGAAAATTCGAAAAAATTTGAACTAAATCGAATTTGCACCACCAAATTTCGAATCGAATAATCGAATGGTTGGGCAATGTTCGAAATTCGGAAAAAATAGAATTTCAACCCCCACTACCCACACCTGCACCGCACTTAAGATAAAGTAATAAAAAAACAATTAACACTATGAAAATGAAAAAAAGAACAAACACTGAATTCTCGACGCCAGTTACTTGGTTTATAAATACTTCTGGAACACAATTAGCTATTGAAAACAATTATATTTGTAAAAATTTACTGGCTAAACAGAATGTAGTACCAAAGCCACAAGCTATTTCGCTAGCTGCATCAGAAATAATACACCATAACCACAGCTACATATTGTGAGCAGTTTAGAGCATTTAGAATATTTTAACTTTTGACAGCTCTTGCTACATACCACAGCCTCATCATTCTGGTTAGGCAGTTACGTTTATGTAGTTTTCCGAGTAGTCAGTTGCTGTCGAATATAATCGAGCTACAGAGTTTTGACATTTGTGAATATTAAATACAGATAAATAAAAATAAAAATAAAAAAATGCTATACAATTTGCTACATTGTTTTAATTTCTTTTCGAATATATTATTTCCATGAACATTTGGCAATACAATGTTTATCCGATCGATCGCTATCGATTCAGATAAAAAAATAAATAGTAAAACATTGCCTTCTTAAGGATGGTTTTCACTATGCCAAATTCAGTGGCATTTGTCTTCAAATAAGTGAAAACACATTGTCAAATGGAACTAAGAAACTGTTTATCGATTAATTTAGAACAGAATAGGTGTTCAGTCGTGTATTGTGCTACTGAAGGTGTTCTTACACGATATGTATTTGCATGTGTACATGCCACTTTTTACATATGGAAATGCCAACATATCGTGTAAAGGCAATTTAGATTTGTTTCTGTACAAAGCAGATGCACGTACATACGAAAAAGAAATGTTTCTATTTTCATCTGACACACAGATAGAATCATCTGAGTTTGGTTTATTTTTTCAAAGAGCGTATTTCTAAATAGTTAAATAAAGACTGTGAATTTGGCAAACATACGCAATTACATATGTATTGAAAAAGTCACATTTGCAGATGCAAATACATATCGTGTAAGAACACCTTAAACGGTCTATCTGTCCGTTGTTGACCCATAAAATGATCGACATAGGTATAGGAAAAGGAGATAAAGTGACAAAATATGTTGTCAAAATATGACATAGTGAATTCGTTATAATTTACTTGTACTTTTCCGATATTCCTGTCAAGGCCCCTTCACACGATTGGCACACCTGTACAGATTCGTACGGTTTTTACTGCCGCCCCTTGGTACAAAATAAAACTTGGAATGAAACTTTAACTTTTAGCAATTACAAGAATGTCACGATTTTGGAAAAATTCCAAATCATGTGACATGGCTTTAGCTAATCAATAAAAAATTATCAATGCTTTCAATATTCGATTTCTATATATATATTTAGTAGTTATGTTTCTTAATAATATAAATTTAATTTTTTCATATACAACTTCTATTACTTAATTAAAATACTTAATTAATTATGAATTCTGACTAGCACTATACAATAATTTGTCTCATTGTTGTGCTAAAATGAAGTCTTCAAACAAACAAACAAAATATCTCGTAAACTAGAGCTAACCTAGAGAAACGAGTAAACCCATTACCATTCCCACGGCAGCCGGTTCTACGTACCGGAATGACTCGGGTTTTACCCGACCAAGGGCTGTTGTTTCGGCGATCTAACCCCGTTTAGGACAGCCCCTGTGAAAGTAGCACACTTCCTGGGCCTCCCCCTAGCTGAAATTGACGACAACGTTGATGGATGAACCGCCCCGAACGGGGCTTAGTAGCCGCTACAACAACAACAACAACAACAGTAAACCCATTACATTCAGAGTATTTGAATTAAGTAGGTTTATTCGCTGGGTGCCCCGTTTGATGGATTTTCAAACTAGCACCAGTGTTATTATAGCGTACGTATCTTTTAATTTATATTTATTTTTAATTTTTTTTTTGTTTTAAAATTTACATCTTTAGTTTTAGTATCGTAATTCTAAATATGCACAATGCATTTCACACGTTTGAAGCATTTCCTCAACAGATTTACTATTCACCACCAACGAGTTATGAACGTTGTGAGAAAATGTTTAGAAAGTTGTGAACGAAATTTAGAAATGCGATTTTGAATGGCTTATTGTAAATAATAGTGTGGATTTTTTGGAATTTGGTGTGTCAAACATAGAAGTATGTACATACTGCAAAAAATGTATGTTAATATATACATTACATATATACATACGTGGGAATCTATCTTTCTGCTGATCACTACCATCAAGTAGCTTCTGAATTTCGTGTAAGATGTTTTATATGTACATACATGCATATGTATGTAATTAGCTGTAAGTTATTTGTTTGCTTTGGTTTATGCTTAAATAGTTGCTTTGGCCTTTTTCCTACCACAAACGCTTAATTACTAAAAGACTTTCGCGTAAATTCGTTGACAAATTTTTGATTTATGAAGAGCATACCTTCATATATGTGCCACAAACTATTGAAACAGTTTTTTTTTCTAAGGTAGAGCATCTTTTTTAGTAAGTAATTATATACATACATTTGCATTTTTTTCCAAATTTGTCCCAACTGCATATATGTATTTGTAAATATATACACGTGTATTTCATAAAAATTATTTACCACATTTTGTAGCACATATATGTGAGTATGCACTTGCATATGCATACGTACAAGTGTTTTGAAAACTACATATATTCTGCTTATGCTCATAGAATAGCAGAATAAGTACGTATGTATTTTCAATTGATGTGCATACACTACCCCATACGAAGAAGTCAGTTGTAAAACGCGCGCCGGTATTTACATATTTTGCTAATTTTTGCGCGCCAATTTTGGAGTTGCCGCGCAACCCAAAACAAAAACAAACTAAAAAGATGTATGACAATTGAAAAAATAACTTTACGATATTATTTCTTTTCCCATTTTTGACAACGCAAACCCCTAATTCGTACCCAAAAAAAACACAAAAACAATCGACGCAATCAACAAATATTTCGAAAATGCTACGAAATCCGACGATAATAATTGGAAAACACATCAACGCCAATATCAATCACGACGCTGCTAATACAAATATTCAAAAATAATAATCAAAATTTTATATTAATAAAAAAATATATTATTATGAAAAATAAAATAAACAGAAACAAGAATCCTTCCTGAGTCCGCTAATCGACCAGTTCGCCAAGGAAGGCAAAGACAAGAAAGTCGTTTTTGAAGCTCGTTTCAGTAAACCAAATTGTAAGCCCAAATGGATGTTGCGCAAGGATGTAAGTATACATACATATGTATATATTATTTATTTTTGTCCATATCGCCTTTTTGCCCAAGCATTAACTCCAAATTTTCCTTTTGCTAGAAGAAACAAAGTAGCATGTTTCTCAGAACATGCTAATACTATTGAGAAAAAAAACTTTACAGTTGCTTTTTTACAGCAATTTGCAAGAAAAAAGTGCTTCAAGTTTTGCTGCAGGGTCATATATGAAGGCCGAACTTGTTTAGTTCACAATATCAGAAATTAAAAATTTTGAGTTTACCTCGTTTTGAAGAACGTGAGCTATAGATACACATATAATCAAATATCTAACTGAATAATCATATAATCGTAGAGAAGAACTTACATTTTCAGTTTGGAATCTTACTAGCGTGCAAGTTGATTGACATACGATAACGTAGGCATAATTCTAAGTACGACCCTTATTTATTATTGAATTTCACTGCTCCATTATTTCTTCTTCTTCATTTCTTGGTAGTAAGATATATACTGTGGAGGGAAAAATCAATTTTTCGATCAGGGCTAGCCAGAGGTATGAACAGGCGTAACGGGAGGGCACAATTTTTGAATATAAAATAAATAAAGAAATACTTAACAAATAACCACCATTAATTTCACAGAGGTCTTTTTGGGACCTTTTAATGTCGTCTACCAAAGTTTTAAAAATACTTTACGAAAAATAGGTAGATATATACAACGGTCTTTGGGACCAAAAATTAATTTTCTTACATTAAGATGCAAGACAATAGCTTTATTTACATACAAACAATTCTCAAAGCTGACAAGAAAGAACAAAAAATATACATTTTTTTCCGTGCGGAAAATTCGTAAACTTTTAGCGGCTCTACCTCTCAAACTACTAATGGCCCCGTCAGAATGGGTACTTTGCGTACGTTCCGCTCTAGAATGAAACTGACAATTGAGTAGACTGTGACTGCCATCCCTAAATTGGCGCGTCAAGCGTCAAGCAACTGTCAAAAATCCCCTTGTCCATACAATTTGTACGAAGCATCCCACAATAACGCGGCGCTAACGCCGAGCAAATGGAATTTTCATTTTTGACAGGGCGTTAGGTGTTGAAGTTGGATGTAGAAGATGGAAAGAAAGAGAAACGACAAGAAAGTGAAAGAGGAATCGAGAATAAAAACGAAAGGAAATGAGAAAACGTCAAAAATTACGCCGCATTGATTTGGGGATAGCGTGCGCTGACACTCGTTGATAATGGAAAACGCAACGCTTAGCGCTCCAATTTCGGGACGACAGTAAGTGTTTGCATGTAGAGCGCCAGATCGGCAATCCTTGCGTCGACGGAACAAATGAACGTTGGCCGATTCTCTGCTTTTGACGCAAGTAAATCCGGCAATGCTGACAGTTGACCTTGCGTTTACACAAGGCAAGCAAATTTTGAATATGTATTATTTGTAACATTTTTTTTAGTAAAGTAGACGTCCAGACAATAATCTTTCTTAGAAAAATCAACAGTGACAGTGAAGAAGACAATGAGAGAAATGTGAATATATTAGTAAAGAGGTATGAGTATATTGCTATTGTCTCCGCGAAATTTAATTAAAGTTAGCTGATTTTTGTTTACAAACGCAACACCTTCATTGTGGTTTCGCTCTACTTTCCGTACGCCACTTCCTTAGCATACTTTTCCAGTATTGACAAGTATCCATTCTGACAGCGCTATAATCCCTGTTTAATAAAATTCTTTATGAGATATGTATTACTTTAACGAACGCTTTTATGAAATTTTTGAGTTTCGCACAGTTTTTGCAGCAGGGGCCCCGTAGTGCGTCGTTAAAAGCGTTTTTATTTTATTTTAAATATATCCTTACTCAGTTCTCAGATACTCGTACACCCCCTAGCGAAATTTCAAACAAAATCTTAAAAAAACACGAGAAATATTGTCATCATTCTAATAGCCCTGAGAGTTAATTTAAATAGTAAGCAACGCGCGTACTCTGATTTGGTTTTTGCAAAACTAATTTTGAATTGAGTAGTCCGCGATACTACTTTTCCTCTCTCAATAAATGATTGACTAACATAAAGACATACACTGGATGAATAATGTTTCATTTTGAATATTTACAACGGTTTTCAACTAAACTTTTTTTGTCATTTTTTATAAAAATAAAGTGCATGCTTTAACCATAACCATTAGTTATATACCATAAGTTGTATAAGTTTCCACAATAAGTTTTTCATTAAAACCGGCCTCGAGCTCAATAAAAATTGTTGAATATAATTGTTATAAGGCCATACAAATAACAAAAACATATATATTTGGTTTTGGTTAAATCACGAACCATATTTTTATAAGAGAATAAAAAATTGGCTTCAAAAACATTGTAAATAATAAAAACAAAACACCATATATCCAGTTTTGACCACCAGTGTAATACTTAAAATGAAAAAAGAAATAAAGTTCCGTACGTCATGCGGATTGCGATAGGCGGGGGAGGGAAACCGTCCAGTCCATGGTTAAATGTTATGCTAACTACCTGACCGAATTCAAGCAATTACTGGAGCCAAAGGAACCTATCTTGAAATCGTCATAATTTATAGTATCTAACGTTCATAACAAGTCCTTGCGCTGCCTTCGGTTTTCTAGTCCGCTCTTGGAGTTTATGGCAACGAACTAGCATTTCAGTCCTCCCTCTTACATGCATACATACAAGCATCTGTGCAGGTTCGAACGCAGATAACATGCAACACAGACGATTTTTTAAGTCACTGAAGCACTAGGCTAGTTAGTGTTACACTATTGCCATTTTAGCTCAAAATTGGAAGACGCACAATGGTCGGAGAGGCCATATTTAACGCCAAAAAGAAATATTTGAAAACTGGAATAAATTAACTGGAATAAAAGACATGTCCAACGAACTCAAAACTGATTAGTATTTTCAATAATCCGTTGAAACCGCTTAGCAGTAGTTCCACATAATATAAAGTGCATTAAAACATTAAGGGTTAATGTAATTTGTTCTACATTGAGCTTCATATAATTTATAAAATATATCTTAGCCTACCTGAAGTTAATTTAAAAAAATTCAAAATAGCGAATCCAAGAGTTTAAAAAATCACTGAATAGCCCATTCAACTCTGTGGATTTGACGTAAAATTCGAAAAACAGATTTTCTTAATTTTAGAGAAATTAGCGGTTGATTTGACAGCTTTCAACTGTCAAACTATATATTTCATGGTATATTCGGATTTAGCATTACAAAAACAGCACGATCCTGTAGGTTTATTGTAATCGTAACAGCCCGTCTAATTTTTCGCATAAAACATGGCTTCCCCGACTACTGTGGGGCGATTGCATTTTAATTATTTGTTTTCAAATTTTATGATTTATGACCTAAACATATTAATGCTTACTAAAATTTACTATTCCACAAAAAGGAACTTTTCACTGGCAGCAAATGCAAGTTCAAAAAATGAAAATGACACTTACCAGTTGATTATCATGAATCCCAAAGTGGAGGATAGCGGCAAGTATACCATCGAAATAGGTGGTGTTTCCAGCACAGCGCTTTTGACCGTCGAAGAAGCAGATCCCAGCTATACATTTACCAAGCCGCTGAAGAAGAAGATAGAAGGATTTACGAAGCATGAAACGACGTTGGAATGCGCAGTTAGCAGCAGCATGGCCAATGTCACCTGGTTCAAGGATAATAAAAAAATCGAGTCTGATAATCCTCGTTATCTCATTTCGAAAGATATCAATGGCAATCTTAAGCTCATAATTAAGGAGTCCGTGCTTGAGGACACAGGCCAATATCGGTGCCAACTAGATAAACAGCCAGATAAGACTGAGTCGGCAGTAAAAATTGTCGAATACCCATACAAATTTATAAAAGTACTGAAATCCCTACAATGCATCGAAAAAGACAACATTACACTTTCTTGTGAGCTTGACGATGCTACCGGCGAGGTGCAATGGTGGCGGGGTGATGAAGAAATCAAAGGAGATAAACGCATGCAAATCGTCAAAGATGGCCGCAAGCGTAAGCTGATAATTAAAGACTGTAAAGTCAGTGATGCCGGCCTATTCAAATGTACTACGAATGCTGACAAAACCGAAGCGGAAATCATTATCAACTGTAAGTAGAAAAATAACATTTACATACATACATACCAGAGTTGTAAAAATGCATTAATTTTGTAATGCATAGCATTTTAATGTTAATGTAAAAAATTAATGCAATAATTTTTGAAATTTAATGTAAATGAAAATTGCAATGCCTTAATTCCGAAGAAATAATGCTAATGATTTATTTTTGATCATTTTTGAATGAATGCTATTGCAATAATTTATTGCAGTATAACAAACATTAAAAACCCATTAACTAATTTTATTTTGAAGTAAAAATTCTTTGTTGACGTTGAGGGTAGAATTTTGGGGTCAAAAAAGATAGTGACGGGAGTTAAGGCTGGTTTTCTCTTTTTCAAATTCAGTGGCATTTGTAAAACACATTGTCAAATGGAATTAAAAAAACGGTTAAGTGATTGATTTAGATCAGAATAGGTCGTGTACATGTGCTGCTAAATTGGTAATCTTTTCGTTTCTGGCCCATAATATAATCGTCATAATTTTTATGTTACATATAGATCAAAATCGGTTTAATAAAAAACTCAAGGACACCGATGCTGTGGAGCGCGAAAAACTGGTGCTCGACGTCGAATTGCAGGATCAAACGGCACCTTGTGAATGGAAAATAAATGGTAACCCTATTGAACCCAACGAACGCATTGAAATCAAAAATCTTGGTGGTGGCAAGCACCAGTTGATTTTCAATAACCTGGAGCTCACCGATGAAGGTGAAATTACGTGTGAATCTGGAAAATTGTCGTCTACGTGCAAGCTTACGGTACGAAAGGGCGAAAGCCGACCAAATATTGACTGTCCAGATGAGTTCGCTGGTCCAATAAGTGCGCCTGTTATACTAGAAGTGCCATACAAAGGTAATTTCGAACTGCTTTCACTTCCAAATACCAAATGTTTATCTATATACATACATATATAAATACTTGTGCTGCTAACGCATTCTATAACATGTGCTATATGTACATGTTTTCTAGACATTTAGGCGGCAGTTGAATTGTTTCAACCCTTTTGCAGTTACTTTATTTTTACTTTTTATTTCTTTGTTTTTGTTACTTTAGTCAACGGTACACGACAAACTCCCGTAGAAGCTAAGCTAATCAAGGATGGAAAGCCTTTGCCTGTAAAGGAAGTCGAAGTAGGTGTTACTGAAGACAAAATCACGTTTAAAGTTAAGAAACCGGCCCGAGAAATGTCTGGAGCTTACGAAATTAAACTATCCAATGGTCAAGGTGAAGATGTGAAGAAGGTAAATGTTATCTTCCAAGACGTGCCACAGCCACCACAAAATGTCGATGTTGTGGAAGTTTTCCAAACATCATGCAAGGTAACTTTTGAGAAACCAGGCGACGATGGTGGTTCACCTATCATCAAGTATATAGTCGAACGCCAAGACTTGAGCAAGAAGCAAAGCTGGGAGGTTGTCGCTGAGGTTACGCCACTACCGCAACTCTTTAAGAAAATTGAGGACCTTACGCCAAAGAAGCAGTACAGATTCCGTATACGTGCTGTGAATAAAATTGGTCCATCCGAGCCTGCTGCTTTCAAGAACATCGTGTTAGCCAAAGATCCATGGGATGAACCCGGAAAGCCGAAGAATGTCGATCTTGCCGATTGGGATAGAGATCATGCTGATCTGAAATGGGATGCCCCAGACAGTGATGGTGGCGACCCGATATCTGCTTACATAATTGAATATAAGGAGAAATTCTCCAACGATTGGGTAGCAGGCAAAGAGGTTCCCGGCGATGCGCGTGCGGGTACAGTTGATGGACTAAAAGAGGGGCAACAGTATGAATTCCGAGTCCGTGCTGTTAACAAGGCTGGTCCAGGTGAACCCAGTGACAAAACGAAGGCTATAATTGCTAAATGCCGCTTCGTCAAGCCGTTCATTGTTGGCGACGGTCTTAAGAATATAACGGTCAAAAAGGGCCAAACTGTGCGTTATGACATAAAATACGACGGTGAACCAGAACCGACAGCTAAATGGTGCAAAGGCACACAAGATTTGGTTTTCGACAACCAACGTATTTTCCTCGATCAAATGGAACGAAACTCATGTATAACTATTAAAAAGGCAATTAGAAAGGACACTAGTATCTACAAAATTGTTCTGTCCAACAGTTCTGGTACTATTGAGTCTGAAGCTCAGTTAACTGTATTGGATAGACCGCTTGCTCCAGGTGGCCCAATGGAGCCCGAAGAGGTACGCGCTGATCACATCAAAATGAAGTGGAAACGTCCACCAGATGACGGTGGCTGTGAAATAACTGGTTATGCATTGGAGAGAATGGATGAGGAGACAGGTCGTTGGGTACCGGCCGGAGAAGTCGGGCCAGACGAAACATGCTTCAACTTCAAAGGCCTTACACCAAACAAAAAGTATCAATTCCGTGTCAAGGCCATCAACAAAGAGGGCGAATCGGAACCACTGGAGACCACAGAGCCGATTCTTGCCAAGAATCCATACGATCCTCCAAGCCCACCCGGAAAACCTGAAATTGCTGATTACGACAATAAGAGCGTTTCGCTTAAATGGAAGCGTCCGCCATCCGATGGTGGTCGGCCCATAATAAATTACATCGTTGAAGTTAAAGACAAGTTTTCGCCAACCTGGAGCGAAATAGCCAAAACCGAAGGCCCTACGCCTGAGTGTTACGTTGATGGACTGAAGGAAAAAATGGTCTACCAGTTCAGGGTACGTGCTGTTAATAAAGCTGGCCCATCGGAACCATCCGAGCCTACTGACAATCATTTGTGCAAATACAAGAATCGTAAGTTATTTGATTTGTACACAGAAATATATAAAGATATCGACTAAAAAGCTTAGCTTACAATATTGTTCCAACCATTTTTTAGCTGAGATATGTCAAGAGTTTTCGCTTCACACATCGGTATAAACATAAGTACATATGTACATAGGTAAAGATAAGTAATACTAGCAATCATGTTTTGCACAATATCAAATATTGAGGGTCAATCAACTGGAAGAAATGGTTTTGCTAAAATTTTAAATCATGACAAAAGGCTAACTGTAAAATTGTAATGAAATCGATTTGGAATGTTCTGTATTTGAAATAACATTTCTAAATGACTCTTCTATTCACATTAATATTAATATTTCATCGAATTGGCAGCCTTTATGAATTTTGCAGATTGGAAAAGACACTTCCCATTTATAAATGGGGAAAATAAGTAATTTTCTATCAGTTTATGTTTGCTTTCTATTCGTTTTATGTAACATTTATTTTCATCACCTCCGTCCATAACCCCATCTGTTCAATTTTCAGTCCCCATCACACGCCGTTCATGCAACTCATTGTTAATTGTAGTCTCTTTATCCATTCTGAACTTCGAGTCCAACCTAAATCGTTTCAAATTAACTTTTTTGTTTTGATGTTTATATACCATTATAATGCGTACTAATGCTCTAGTCTATGTAATATAACTCAGTTTTTCGGTCTCACTGATCGATTTTGCCAAAACATCATACTGATCGGCATCTCTGTATTTTGAACTTTAAATGCCCTATGATTGAGAAAAAGGATCAGTTCGGTGTTAGGCGCTGTTTTCGCAAAATTACGTCCAGATATTGTTCTAATTTCATAACTTCTTATTTCCCACTATCTAACGCCTTTCCATGATTCCACACAAAAAAAATCACAGTGAAACCACAAATCGACCGTTCAACGTTTAAGCGGGTCACTATCAAGACTGGCCGTACCCACAAATGGTCAGTGGATGTCATTGGTGAACCAGTTCCAACATTACATTGGAGCTGGCGCGATGATATAGCACTTACCACTGGCGATCGTATAAAAATTGAAAATGTCGACTATCATACCGACTTTATCATTTCAAATGTGGTGCGAAAAGATAGCGGTATGTATACACTAAAAGCAGAAAATCGCAATGGCATTGATCGCGAAACCGTCGAGTTGGTTGTACTCGGTAAGCCTACTTCGCCTAAGGGGCCGTTAACGGTGAGCGATGTAACAGCGAACGGCTGCAAGTTGCAGTGGAAAAAGCCTGAAGATGATGGTGGGGTTCCAATTAAAGAATACGTTGTGGAAAAAATGGACACTGCCACCGGAAAGTGGGTGCGAGTTGGACGCTCCCCAGGTGAAAAGGAGCCACCCAGCTTTGATGTGACTGGCTTAAATCCGGGATCTGAATACATGTTCCGTGTATGCGCGGTAAATGACGAAGGCGAGTCCGAGCCTCTGACTACATTAGTTGGCGTAGTTGCTAAAGATCCCTACGATGAGCCGAACAAGCCAGGTACTCCGGAAGTTACCGACTTCGACAATCAGAGCATTTCCATTAAGTGGACTGCGCCTAACAATGATGGTGGTGCGCCCATTGAAAAGTATATTATTGAGAGGAAAGACAAGAACAAACCTGATTGGGAGAAAGCACTTGAGGTACCTGGCGGTCAGCTAGACGCCTGCATAGGTGGACTGCAGGAATACGGGGAATATCAATTCCGTGTTGTTGCTGTGAATAAAGCTGGACTTTCGCCCCCATCTGATCCTAGCAAGGTTCAAGTCGCCAAGTACAAAAAGCGTAAGTACCTTATGTCACACAAAGAGTATTGCCAAGTTTTGGCAAATCATCTAATTCGGTCTATATGTCCCAGAGCAGATGGGTAACGCTGGTGTTTCAATGTTAATATTTTAGTGCAAAATTTATAAGCCATCTACCAGTCCGTAGTCCGCATCATCTAAATTAGAAAAAATGTGTAAGAGTGGTCGCCGGTCGGCAACAGGGTCGCGTGATTTTTAATTAGTGAAATCCCAAATCAAAAAATAAATAGATTTATTAATTGCAAGTTGTATCAAATCATAATAATATGAATAAAATTTATTTGTAATTTGATTTGTCAACCAGATCAATTTGATTCGTGATTTTCTAAATTAAACCCTTTTTTATGTGATTTTCGGGAAAATAAATTTTATTTTTTATTTGTTCGACGAATCAAATCACAAATATATTTTTTTATTTGTCAGACGAATCAAACCACAAATAAAATTTATTTTTGGGTTGGACTATGAATCAAATCACAAATCAAATAGATTTCTTAATTAATAGCGGATTAAAAATCAAAACTTATTTTAAATCACGCAACCCTGCTCGGCAGACATTTATAAGCCTCCGAGTTTACAGCCCGCTTCACTTCAATAGGCACAGATATTTTCCTCAATATCCAAGCTTATATCTGGACTTGTGGGCATCAGAGAAGTTTCATCTCATTTTGAAGAATGATTAATTTCGAAGGGAAGTGATGAAAATGAAGAAAGCACCCTGACCACTTTGGATTTCATTCCAATTTCTATCAAACTACCCGAAAATTATGCTTATCATTTTAATTCACTCGAATAGGGACAGTAGCTTTAACAGAAGGAAAAGACTAGATGGAACCAACAAAATCATACCATTCATTTTAATTCTACTATATAACACTTTCAGTATTGGATGCTATATCCTTAATTCCAATGTATGCAAAAAAATCCCTATCCGGAAGACAATTCTAAGGCGCTTTGAAAATTCAAGGACATCTCGCTGCTTACCACTTTATTCGCCGGAAACCTTGCAAAAAATCCAATTCCAAATATTTTCCGTTAAGTTTAGGTCCTGTAAATATGCCTTTATATTATGCCTCTGCTTCGTTATCCTCGTTTTTACTGCTCCTGTAGTGCGAATCGGTGTATAATTTGCTAGCATTTCTTCCATACATTGGAATTAAGGATGTTGTATCCAATACTAAAAATGTTATATAGTAGAATTAAAACAAATAGTATGCTTTTGTTGGTTCCATCTAGTCCTTTCCCTCTGTTAAAGTCACTGTCCCCATTGAAGTGATTCAAAATAATAAGCTTAATTTTCGGGTAGTTTGATAAAATGTGGAATAAAATCGAAAGTAGTCAGCATGTTTTCCTCATCTTTACCATTTTTTTTCTTCGAAATTAATCATTATTCATAATGAGATCATAAAGAAACTTTTCTGATTTCCACAAGTCCAGATATAAGCTTGGATCTTGAGGAAAATATGTGTACCTGTTGAAGTGAAGCGGGCTGTACACTCGGAGGCTTACAGTGGTCCGCGAGCAGGTTTTCATGATGTAAAATACTTTTTGATTATAAATACGCTATTAATTAAGAAATCTATTTGATTTGTTATGTGATTCATAGTCCAAATTAAAAATAAATTTTATTTGTGATAAGATGCCATAAAAACGCGTCTGATAAAATCCATTTGCCGTCGGTAGGTGGCGTAAGACTATAGGTCCCTCCATTTGTTTAAAAACATAAAGACGGACACTAGCCAAAATTGAAGGCTCCAAAATATTACATTATTATTAAACCGTGCGACAGTAAATTTTACACACACAAAAAATTAATATATTCGCGAAACTATGGGAAAAATATAATAAAACTGCGTCTTTAGTTTTTCTCTCTAACGTCACGATTTTTTTCAAAAGACTTTGCAATTTCAAAGATATGATTAATTCAAAAAATTATTCAAATAATTCAGTGCAATGAAGGAAAACAAAGTGGGTATAAAGAATGTTTTGGTGCATAAGGACGAATGTGAATGGAAAAAGTCCTTTTAAAACTTTGTCCTTGAATATCATTGAAAATTTGCAACATTTAAAAAAAAAATATGTTTTACGGACTCGAATTCCGTCCATACAGTCGACAGTCGGGTCTACGTAACCAGAACGACCCACATTTATATTTGGCCAAGGACTGTCACTCCGGCAACACTCCTCAAAAACTCTTGGGGAACTTGTATGCTGCTACAACAGCAGCACTCTTGCGCCCCAAAAAATTCAATCTTTTTCAATTATACAGAATTTTCTCTTTCATACGCATATTGTTATTTACATTACACTGATTTAATTTAAATCAATGATATCTTTAAAATTTCAAAGTCTTTAAAAAAACCCTGAAAAGATTGAAAAACTAAAAACGCAGTTTTACTATATTTGGCCGATAGTTTCGTGAGTATTTATATTGATAGTTTCGCGTGTTTTGAAATTTTTTGTTTTTGTCGCACGGTGTTATTATTATGCATAAGTACACTCAAGAACTATAAAATACGTACATGTGTTTTCTGTACTTTATCACCAGTTAAACCAAGAATCGATCGTACAAATCTTAAACCATTACTTATACGTGCTGGGAAACCTATCAAATATGATATCAACGTACGCGGCGAGCCACCACCGACTATTACATGGTACCAAAATGACAAGGAATTAAAGCCAGAAGAGTTACCTTCGAATTATGAAATTAAAAATATTCCCCATAACACTAAAATTTCGATAATCGACACCGAACGCAAACACACCGGCACCTACAAAATACGAGCAGTTAATGAACACGGTGAGGATGAAGCTGATGTTGAGGTCAACATTTTGGGTCCACCAGCCAAGCCTAAGGGGCCACTCGAAGTTAAAGACATAACAAAAGATAGCTGCAAACTGAAGTGGAAGAAGCCGGAAGATGATGGTGGCAAGCCAATCACAGCTTATCAAGTAGAAAAGTTCGATAAGAAGCAAGGCCGTTGGGTACCAGTTGGGCGCACCTCTGGCAATGATACTGAAATCGATGTCAAAGGCCTACAAGAGGGCCATGAATATCAATTTCGGGTCAAAGCCATCAATGAGGAGGGCGAATCAGAACCACTTGAAACTGATGGTAGCATTGTTGCTAAAGATCCATATACCGTTGCCGGAAAACCGGGTCTGCCAAAGATTGAAGATTATAACGAGCATATGGTCAAATTGAAATGGGATCCTCCCAGTGATAATGGAGGTGCGCCAATTGTCGGTTATGTAATTGAAAAGAAAGACAAATATTCCCCAGTATGGGATGAGGTGTTAACAACAGATGTAAGTATAAATTTAATACGAGTAGCATATATCCAAAAAAATATAAAGTTTAATTTCCCAATGAAATAAATCAAAAAATAAAATAAATAAATTGCAAATACTTTATAGACACCTAACCCAGAAGCAACTGTAGAGGGTCTGATCGAAGGAAACGTTTATCAGTTCCGTGTTCGCGCTCTTAATAAAGCCGGCCCTAGTGAGCCTAGTACAGCGACGGAACCTCATATAGCCAAACCGAGAAATTGTAAGGAAAATGCAATCCGCTTTATGTGCGCCAAACCATTCGCCACTAAACTGCTTCTAGCCCATTAAATTATTAACCATTTTTCTTATTTAAAAATTGAGTTTCTTTTAGGTAGCTTTTTTTTAATGAAAATGAATGTATATACACACATTTTATGTATTGTATATTTCTATGCATATTTGCTAAGCAAAGCTTTTTCGTTGGGATCTGTTATGTCATACATTTGAAAGTACACATATTTCCTAGTTGCTAATGAACGTTTCACAATTCCTAGTAAAACCACATATAAATCGCGATAAGCTGAAGTCTGTAAAACTAAGGGCAGGCCAAACTGTTAAATTCGATGTCGACGTAAAGGGTGAACCCGCGCCAGCTTTAACATGGACATTCAAAGAGAGAGAACTCTCTAGCGATAACCAAGTGCGCTTGGAAAATGAGGACTACAACACGAAATTGACCATCCTAGATACAACGCGCGCGCAAACCGGCATTTACAAGCTGAAAGCAGAAAACACAAATGGCGTGGATGAAGCCGAGGTCGAAGTGATAGTACTGGATAAGCCATCCAAACCGGAAGGACCACTGGAACCATTTGACGTGCACAAGGAGGGCTGCAAATTGAAATGGAATAAGCCGAAAGACGACGGAGGTGTACCTATTACCGGTTACGTCATTGAAAAAATGGACACTGCGGTTGGACGTTGGGTACCAGCTGGTTCCGTGGATTCTGAAAAAAACTGAGCATGAGATTAAAGGACTTGAACCAAATCATCGTTATCAATTCCGCGTTCGGGCGGTCAACGAGGAAGGTGAATCAGAACCTCTTGAGACTGAATCAGCAATAGTAGCCAAAAATCCGTTTGACATATCTGCACCTCCTGGTTTGCCAGAATTAGAAGACTGGGATGAACACCACGTCAAACTTAAATGGGAACCACCAATTCGTGATGGAGGCGCACCAATTACCGGCTATATTATTGAAATGATGGATAAAGATTCTGGAGAGTTTGTCAAAGCGGCTGAAGTCGAGGGACCTATCTGCAAGGGCACAGTAAAGAAATTGGAAGAAGGGCAACAATATAAATTCCGCGTACGCGCTGTGAATAAAGCGGGTCCTTCGGAACCATCTGAACAGACGAACTGGCATACAGCCAAACCACGTTTCTGTAAGTCATATGTACTTCTGCACTACAATTGTAATTACCACTATTTCTGTTTTCAGTGAAACCACATATCGACCGCACGAACTTAAAGCCCGTTGTTGTCAAAGTTGGTCTGTCTATAAGCTTAGACATTAATGTCAAAGGTGAGCCAGCTCCCAAAGTTGAGTGGTTCTTTAAAGATCAGCCGCTAGTGTCGGATGAGGAAAGCATAAAAATTGATAACATAGACTATAACACCAAGTTCTTTGTGATGCGCGCCAAACGTCCGCAAAGCGGCAAATATGTTATCAAGGCAACCAACGAAGTTGGTGAAGATGTTGCAGATTTAGACGTTACTGTTTTGGGAAAACCGGGCAAACCAAAGGGCCCACTCCAAGTTAATGATATAACAAAGCATGGCTGCAAATTGAAATGGCAAAAGCCAGAAGATGATGGCGGAGCTCCCATCGACTATTATGAAATCGAAAAAACTGGATCCTCATACCGGTCAATGGTTACCATGTGGAAAGAGCACTGAGCCGGAAGCAAAAATAATTGGCTTGCAGGAGGGGAAACCTTATAAATTCCGCGTCAAGGCGATAAACAAGGAGGGTGAGTCAGAGCCTTTGGAAACTGAGAAGGCAATTATCGCCAAGAATCCATTTGATGAACCTGACAAGCCCGGACGTCCAGAACCTACCAACTGGGATAAAGACTTTATCGATGTAGCTTGGGATCCACCAAAGAACGATGGTGGTGCGCCCATTCAGAAGTATATCATTCAAATGCGCGACAAATCTGGACGAGCATGGGTCGATGCCGGTACCGTGCCGGGCGATCATACCAAAGGCACTGTTACAAACGTTGAAGAAGGTCATGAGTATGAATTTCGTATAGTGGCCGTAAACAAAGCGGGTCCAAGTGAGCCTAGCGACGTGTCTAAATCCGTTGTTGCCAAGCCACGCTTCCTTAAACCACATATAGACCGTAAAAACTTACAAAATAAGGTCTTGCGGAGTGGACAAATGTTGCATATGGAAGCTGCAGTAAAAGCTGAACCGCCAGCAAAGATTACCTGGACTTACAATGGAGAAGTTCTTAAAACAACTGATCGTATTAAAATTGAGAATGAAGAATATAAGACTACATTTATTATGCCCAAAGTAAAGCGATCAGATAAGGGAGTCTACATTATTACAGCCAAAAACGATTCCGGCACTGATACTGTCGAAGTGGAATTGGAAGTTCTGTGTAAACCAAGCAACCCTAAAGGCCCGCTTGCCGTCTCCGATGTTACTGCTGAATCTGTACACTTAAAGTGGGACAAACCAGATGATGATGGTGGTGAGCCTATAGAACACTATGTAGTTGAAAGAATGGATACGGAAACTGGACGTTGGGTTCCAGTATGTACCACTAAAACCCCAGAAGCGGACGTTACTGGATTGGTTGAAGGGAAACAATACTTGTTTCGTGTTAAAGCAGTTAACTCAGAAGGTGATTCTGAGCCTTTGGTGACGGAGACACCCACTACAGCTAAAAATCCTTATGATGCTGCTAATGCTCCAGGTAAACCACAAATCACTGATTGGTCCGCCAGCCATGCCGACTTGAGCTGGCGTCCACCAGAAGATGATGGTGGCGCACCTATAACCGGATATGTGATAGAAAAGAAAGATAATACCACCGGAAAATGGCAGAAGATTTTAGAAACGAATACACCTGATTGCAAAGCTCGTGTAAAAGACCTTATTGAAGGCACCAAATACCAATTTCGAGTAAAGGCAGTTAATAAGGCCGGTCAAAGTAAGCCTTCAGAACCATCCGATCAAATGACTGCGAAAGACCGCTTTGCTGCTCCGAAAATTGATAGAACAAATATTAAAGACATTACAATTAAGGCAGGACAGCACGTTCGTCTTGATATTAAAGTGTCTGGTGAGCCACCGCCAACTAAGACTTGGTTTCACAACAAAGCTCGCATCGAGGACCAATCTGAGGATGTTAATATCGACTTGGAATCATATCGTACTAAGTTTTCAATTCCATTCGCTAAACGCAAAAATACTGGAAGGTATACAATTAAAGCTGAGAATGATTCAGGCCATGATGAGGCAACATTCGAGATCAATATTTTGGATAAACCAGACAAGCCCGAAGGACCCTTGCGTGTGTCGGATGTGCACAAAGAGGGCTGCAAATTAAAATGGAACCCACCTTTAGATGATGGCGGCCTTCCAGTTGAGTATTATGTCGTGGAAAAAAATGGACTTGGAAACTGGCCGTTGGATGCCTGCAACGCGCGTTAAGGAACCTTTCGCTGAGCTAAATAACTTAGAGCCAGGTCACGAATACAAATTTAGAGTCTTAGCAGTAAATACAGAGGGCGAATCAGAGCCATTAAATGGAGATCACTCAGTCGTAGCTAAAAATCCATTCGACGAACCTGGTAAGCCAGGCACACCGGAAGCTGTTGACTGGGACAAGGACCATGTGGATTTGGTATGGAAACCGCCACTAAACGATGGTGGTGCACCAATCACGGGCTATGTTATTGAAAAACGTGAAAAGGGTTCTGATCGTTGGATTAAGGCAGCAGAAGTTCCCGCCGGTCCAAGTGTTGGTGAATGTAAGGGTACTGTGCCAAACTTGGATGAAAATTGCGAATATGAGTTCCGCGTGAAGGCGTTAAACCAAGCTGGACCAGGCGAGCCCTCAGACACAAGCAAGACTGTTATCACGAAACCAAGAAAATGTACGTATTATAGTAACTCTTAAGCTCCCATAGCAAACTTTCTTAATGTAGTTTTTTACGTTTTGTTTTTTCGCAGTGGCACCCAAAATTGATCGTCGCCATATCCATACATATAATGTAAAAGCTGGCGAGCCAATATTCCTAGACATACAGGTCTCTGGAGAGCCCGCCCCTGATGTGACGTGGTCTCAAAACGGAAAATCTATACAAACAACTTCAAGTCGGCGCATTGAAAACGTGCCCTACAATACGAAATATATTGATAGCAGTCCTGAACGCAAATGCAGTGGATTATACAAAATTGTTGCCACAAATAGATTTGGTCAAGATCAGGTGGAATTCCAAATCAATGTTATAAGTAAGATGACTAGTTCAGACATCAGAAATTCATATACATTGCAGTTTTCACTGATTCACTTTCATTCTCTGAATCTTCTACAGCCAAGCCTGGTAAGCCTGAAGGCCCACTCGAAGTATCCGACATACATAAGGAGGGTTGTAAGCTGAAGTGGAAGAAGCCCAAAGACGATGGTGGTGAGCCAATCGAAGGATATTTGGTGGAAAAGTTCGATCCCGATACTGGCATTTGGTTGCCCGTTGGTAAAAGTGATGGACCTGAATTCGAAGTGGATGGCTTGACTCCTGGACATGAATATAAATTCCGCGTCAAAGCCTTGAACAAGGAGGGTGCATCAGAGCCACTCGAAACGTTTGGCACTATTGTTGCCAAGGATCCTTTCGGTTAGTCTTAAAGGCTTAATGTAATCTTAAGCTTCTCTAAATAAGCTCTATGAAATCATTCCGAATAAATTAGATCAGGAACCGTAAAAGTTATAAGCGATATCATGTTTTAGTCCTTATGCTTTAATTTTTATCTTTTTTCATAAAATTTGAGAATTATTTCATGAGCTTACTCGCAAAATAATACATATTTAATGAGTTTTATTATCAATAAATAACACTTTTGGAGTGAGTTTTATTATTCGATCAGGAAATAAAACTTATGCGGTGAGTTTTATTTTTCTGTTGTAAAATTAAACTTACTTTGTAAGTTTTGTTTATCGTTTAAAAATAACTGTTATTTCGTAAGTTTTATTAAAAAATCACTGACGTTAGTTTTCAGGCAAGAGACGGTGGCCCAAAATGTTGTCATTTTGGGACCTGTTTTCCGCAAAAACCATTTTTTTTGCTTGTGTTTTTGACGGGCGTCATTTTCAATGAAAAAAAAACATTTGTTATATTCTTGTTTTACAAATAAATTAAACACGGTAGTGACATGTTCATTTTATATAGCTCGTTCTCGTTTTATTCTGTAAAACAAGATATAACAAGTGTTTCCTCATAGGAAATGACGCTCGAAAAAATACAAACTAAGCGGCTGATCTTTGTTGACAACAGGCCCCAAAGCAACAATTGGTCTGAAAACTAAGGTCAGTGATTTTTAAGTAAAACTTTTGAATAATAAATAAAACTTACAAGGTGAGTTTAATACCGCATACGTTTTATTTACTGAACGAAAAATAAAACTCTTTTATTAAGGCGGATAGACAGATGAATCCTCCTTAAGTGTAATTTATTTGAAGAAAAATAAATCTCAAAAAGTAAGTATTATTTTTCGAGCAAACATAGAACTCATGCAATAATTCTTAAATTTGATGATACAGATAAAAATCGTAAAATCTAGGTTTATTGCGCGAATGAGTAGATCTCTAAAAACGATCATTTTCATATACTAAATCATGTATTTCCGAACATCATCTTTCATGTTTATTTACTTGAAACAAATTTGGGCCCATAACAGTTATTAGCGGTCCCTGAATTCAATTTTGAAAAATTTCAATTCTTTTCGCAGTAATACCATCGAAACCTGGAGCACCTGAGCCCAAAGATTGGACCGCTAACAAGGTTGAGCTTGTTTGGAAAGAGCCATCAAGTGATGGTGGCTCTCCGATAACTGGTTACATCATCGAGATGAAAGACAAATACAGCCCAATGTGGGAAAAGGCCTTGGAAACCAATGATGCTAACCCAACAGCTACCATCAATGGCTTGATAGAAGGAAACGAGTATCAGTTCAGAGTCATGGCCGTAAATAAAGCGGGTCCTTCAGAAGCGTCCGACTCCAGTAAAACCTTCATTGCTAAACCAAGATTCCTTGCACCAAAAATTGATCGTCGTAATTTACGTGACGTAACGATTTCTGCTGGTACACCACTCAAATTAGACGCAGTTATAACCGGTGAGCCTGCGCCTAAGGTAGATTGGCGTTTCAATAACGGTCCTCTTCATTCGAGCAACACGGTTACTATTGAAAGTCCTGATTATTTCACAAAACTTGTAGTGCGACCAACTACACGAGGTGATACTGGTGAATATGTAGTAACAGCCACAAATAGCTCGGGCAAAGACAGTGTATTAATAAATGTTGTGATAACCGATAAACCGAGCCCGCCAAAAGGACCCTTGAAAATTTCTGATGTTCACAAAGAAGGCTGTCATCTGAAGTGGAAGCGTCCTGTTGATGATGGTGGCAGTCCAATTGAATATTTCCAGATTGACAAGCTTGATCCAGAAACTGGTTGTTGGGTACCCGTTTGTCGTTCCACAGAACCCCAGGCAGATATCACGGGCTTAAAGCCGGGCAGTGAATACAAATTCCGTGTCTCAGCCGTAAATGCTGAAGGTGAGTCAGAGCCTTTAGTTGGAGATGAATCCATAATAGCCAAAAATCCCTTTGACGAGCCTGGTAAACCCGAGAATCTTCGCGCCACTGATTGGGATAAGGATCACATTGATTTAGCCTGGACTCCGCCATTAAGCGACGGTGGCTCTCCGATTACAGGGTATATCGTTGAAAAGAAGGATAAATATGGACAATGGGAGAAAGCTCTCGAAGTGCCAGCTGCTCAATGCAAAGCAACTATTTCTGATGTAATTGAGGGACAAGCATACGAGTTCCGCGTGTCTGCTGTCAACGCGGGCGGCATAGGTGAGCCGTCTGATGCCACATCGCCAATAATTGCCAAACCCAGAAACAAAGCGCCCCTTATTGATCGTACCAACCTAATTGAAGTGCGCATCAAAGCTGGTCAACCATTTTCATTCGATGTTAAAGTGTCTGGTGAACCGGCTCCAAAAACAAAATGGTTGCTGAAGAAACGTGAAGTGGTTACAAAAGATAATGTTAAAGTAAAACACGTCGACTATAATACAAAACTGAAAGTTGCAAATGCAACACGCACTGACTCTGGCGTATACACAGTGCATGCAGAAAATGCCAACGGAGAAGACTCTGCAGATGTCAAGGTTGTAGTTATTGACAAGCCATCTCCTCCCAATGGCCCACTTAAAGTTAATAATGTTCATGCTAAAGGATGTACTCTTAACTGGAATCCTCCTGATGATGATGGAGGTCAGCCAATCGATTCCTATGTTATTGAAAAACTTGACGAAATTAGTGGCCGATGGGTGCCTGCCGGGGAAACTGAAGGACCAGGAACCAAATTCGATGTGCAAGGTTTGACACCGGGACATAAATACAAGTTCCGAGTTCGTGCGAGAAACCGCCAAGGAGTTTCAGATCCACTCACAACACCACACGCGACTGAAGCGAAAAAATCCATACGATGAACCATCGAAACCGGGTACACCTGTTATTAAAGATTTCGATAAAGATTTTGTCGATTTAGAATGGACGAGACCAGAAACCGATGGTGGCTCACCAATTACAGGTTATGTGATTGAAAAACGTGATAAATATTCACCGGAATGGGAAGAGTGCGCCGAAGTTACAGATGATGTTTGCAGTGGGCATGTACCCAATTTGACCGAGGGTGTAAAATACGAATTCCGCGTACGTGGCGTGAATAAAGCCGGAAAGGGTGAACCCAGTGATGCCACTGCACCTCATGTCGCTCGCAGTAAAAGCGTTCCTCCAAAAATTGATCGCAACTACATGTTGGACATTAAAGTTCGTGCTGGACAAACATTTGAGTTTGATGTGCCAGTGATTGGCGAACCAGTGCCAAGCAAGGAATGGTCTCACGAAGGCAACATGATTATAAACACAGATCGAGTTAAAATTACTAATGATGACTATCGTACAAAGATTCGTGTTATTGACGCCAAACGTGTTGACACAGGTGTCTACCAATTGACAGCCCATAATATCAATGGCACCGATCGAGCCACAGTCAAAGTAACCGTATTGGATGTTCCAGCAGCGCCAGAAGGTCCACTGAGACCGCAGGACGTAACAAAGACTTCTATAACGCTTAGTTGGCGTCCACCTAGGGACGATGGCGGCTCTGAAATTACACACTATGTTGTGGAAAAAATGGATACCGCCGCCATGCGGTGGATACCAGTAGGAGAAAGCCCAGATACGCAAATCCGGGCTGATAATTTAATTGAGGACCACGACTACAATTTCCGTGTACGTGCCGTAAACAAGCAAGGCGAGTCTTTGCCACTGGCGACCACACAGGCAATCACCGCCAAAGATCCATTCTCGCGACCTGATAAACCCGGACAGCCAAAACCAGTGGATTGGGGTAAAAACTTTGTTGAACTTAAATGGCCTGTTCCTAAACGTGACGGCGGATCACCGATCACGGGATATATTGTTGAAAAACGACCGAAATTCGGTCAATGGGAAAAGGCAGCAGATGTGCCAGGCGGTGAAAGTCAAGCGAAAATACCAGATTTAACTGAAAATGGTGAATATGAATTCCGAGTTATTGCTGTAAACAAAGCGGGCCGCAGCGACCCCTCTGATCCATCACCTTTGGTAACATGCAAACCACAATTCATGGCCCCCTATTTCGACAAGTCGTTATTGGAAGATATCACCGTTCATGCAGGAAAACGTTTAGGCTGGACACTTCCAATCGAAGCGTCGCCAAGGCCAACTGTGAAATGGTCATTTAATGGCGTGGAAATTCAACCAAGCCCTCGTGTTGATATGAACTTGTTCCACAACGAATTGACATTTGAAATATCCTCAGCTCTGCGTACCGACGAAGGTCGTTACTCCTTGTTATTGAAGAACGAGTATGGGTCATTTGAAGCATCAGCCCATGCCACGGTCTTGGATCGTCCTAGCCCACCTATTGGTCCCCTTAATGTGGCTAACATTACAAAAGAAGGATGTCATCTTTCTTGGGGAGTTCCGAAAGACGATGGTGGTTCGCCAATTTTGCATTATGTAATTGAGAAAATGGACCTTTCACGTGGAACGTGGTCAGATGCTGGCATGAGCACACATCCAGTGCATGACGTAACGCGATTAGTTCACCGTAAGGAATATTTATTCCGTGTGAAAGCTGTAAATGCCATTGGTGAATCGGATCCATTGGAATTGCCATCAAGTATTGTTGCTAAGAATGAATTTGATGAACCTGATGCACCGGGCCGACCTCAGGTAACTGACTGGGATCGCGACCGTGTGGATTTGCAATGGACGCCACCCAAATCAGATGGAGGCGCAGCAATCACTGAATATATAATACAAAAGAAAGAAAAGGGTAGTCCATACTGGGTGAATACTCAACATGTCCCAGCTGACAAAACGGCAGCGACTGTATCTGGTTTGACTGAAGGTCAGGAATATGAATTCCGCATAATTGCGGTTAATAAGGTCGGACAATCTGAGCCATCAGAGCCTTCGGATCTTGTGATGGCAAAGGCTCGGTACCTAGCACCTAAGATTATAACTCCTCTTCAAGATATAAGAATAAAAGCTGGTCTTATTTTCCACATTGATATTGACTTTATTGGGGAACCGGTTCCGGAAGTTATTTGGAACCACAATAATGCTCCCTTAACCTCCAATGAACGATCAACTATTACATCTGTTGGTCATCATACCGTTGTGCATATCGTTAATTGCCAACGAAACAATTCAGGCACGTACCATCTGTTAATACGAAATGACTCTGGCATTGATGAAGCCAGTTTCCAATTAGCTGTTTTGGATCGACCAGGTCCACCAATTGGCCCTATGGAATACGAGGAGGTTACAGCTAATTCAGTAACCATTTCATGGAAACCTCCCACAGATAATGGCGGTTCTGAAATTTCAGCCTATGTCATTGAGAAGCGAGACCTTACTCACGGCGGTGGATGGGTACCCGCTGTGACTTACGTTAATGCAAAATACAATCATGCGGTTGTTCCTCGTCTGCTCGAAGGCACAAAATACGAGTTCCGCGTTATGGCTGAAAACTTGCAAGGCCGCTCAGATCCTCTTGAGAGCGGGGAGCCTATTATTGCCAAAAATCAATACACAGTGCCTGGAATACCAAGCAAACCCGAACTTACTGACAGCGACAAAACGCATATCGCATTCAAATGGAAATCGCCAATCAGCAATGGTGGATCACCCGTCTTGGGTTACGATATTGAACGCCGTGATTTGACAACTGGCCGTTGGGTACGCATCAATGCTGAACCTGTACCCCTTACCGAATATACTGACGAACGTGTAAGCCCAGATCATCAGTATCAATACCGCGTCTCCGCTGTGAATGCTGCAGGTAGTGGGAAACCGTCAGAACCAAGTAATACATTCAGCGCCCGACCGATGCGTGAGAAACCGAGACTGCATCTGGATGGCCTTGTCGGACGAAAGATTAAAGTCAGAGCTGGTGAACCAGTCAACCTTAATATACCAATATCAGGTGCCCCAACACCAACCATTGAGTGGAAGCGCGGTGACCTCAAAATTCCCGAAACTAACAAAATTTCCTACAACACCAACTCTGAACGCACAATATTCCGAATAGACGATTCCACTAGACAGGATGCTGGTTTGTACACAGTTACTGCCTCAAATGAGTTCGGCAAAGACTCTGCGGATATTGAAATCATAGTCGTGGACAAACCAAGTCCACCTCAAGGACCTCTCAATTACACAGAGGTTGCTCCTGACCATATAAGCCTAGCATGGAACCCACCAAAAGACAACGGAGGCAGTGAAATTACTGGTTACGTTATTGAATTCAGTGAATTCGGAGTTGATAATTGGCGTCCAGTACCTGGCTACTGCCCAAAAACCAATTACACCGTTAAGAACCTAGTTGAAGGCAAAAAGTATGTCTTCCGCGTCATGGCCGAAAACATTTACGGCATTTCTGAGCCATTGGAAGGCAAACCTGTTGTGGCTAAATCGCCCTTCGATCCACCAGATGCACCCAGCCAACCGCAAGTTAATTCATATTCTCCAAGTTCTGCTAGTTTGGAATGGCATCCACCAGAGTACTGCGGCGGTAAGCCAATCACTGGTTACATAGTAGAGCGGCGTGAACGTGGTGGCGAATGGATTAAATGCAATAATTATCCCACACCAAACACAAGTTATACAGTACAAGACTTGCGGGAAGGAAGTCGCTATGAGTTCCGTGTGACTGCCGTAAATGAAGCTGGACCTGGTAAACCATCAAAACCATCAGAACCAATTACTGCACAACTTCAGCGGTACAAACCTGATGCTCCAGAACCGCCTAAACCAGATCGTATCACTAGAAATGGTGTTACTTTATCGTGGAGGCCACCAAGGTTTGACGGGAAATCTAAAATCAAGGGGTACTATTTGGAAATACGTCCAAAAGACTCAAAGAATTGGCTGCCGGTTAATGAACTTCCAATCACGGACACAGTTTATCATGTACCCAATCTTGAGGAAGGAAAAGAATACTCATTTCGTGTATTTGGTGAAAACGAGGTCGGACGCTCCGATCCATCGAAGCCGTCCCAACCAATTGTTATTGAAGAACAACCAAATAAACCACGCATGGATCTTGGTGGTGTACGCGATATTGTGTGTCGTGCCGGAGACGACTTTTGCATACATGTGCCATATGTTGGTTTCCCTAAGCCAACTGCACATTGGTATTCGAATGATCTACTCATAGAAGATGATGGTCGCCGTATATTCCAACACTTGACTGACGATGCCGCATCATTTGTGGTAAAAAATTCAAAACGTTCTGACTCGGGTCAATATAGACTGCAATTGAAAAAACCCGTCCGGATTTGATACAGCTACAATAAATGTGAAGGTACTAGATCGTCCACGACCACCAACAAATCTATGTGCTGATGAATTCGCCGGAGATGCGCTAACACTCTACTGGACACCACCTAAAGATGACGGCGGTTCTCCTATAACAAATTACATTGTTGAAAGGAAAGAGAAATCGTCAAATACATGGACGAAAGTAAACAGCTATTGCACCGTACCATTCTTGCGCATACGGAACTTAACCCTCGGCAGAGATTACGACTTCCGAGTTTATGCCGAAAATAAGTATGGTCAGTCCGAGCCAGCCACAACTTGCGAACCTATTCGTGCTCGTCATCCATTCGATGTACCGAACGCGCCTGGCATTCCTCGTGGAATTGATTCAAGTGAAGATAGCATTACAATTACTTGGGCCAAGCCAAGACATGATGGTGGTTCACCAATTACTGGTTATATCATCGAGAAACGCCTAATTAGCGAAGAGAAATGGACTAAAGCCATTCACGCCCATTGCCCGGATTTGACTTGTAGAATACCAAATCTAATTGAAAATGGTGAATATGAATTCAGAGTTGCAGCGGTGAATGCAGCTGGACAATCACCTTATAGTGCTTCCAGTGACCCTATTTATTGTCGCCGTCCACCACATGCGCCAAAGATTACCTCAGATCTGTCTATAAGAGACATGACAGTTATAGCCGGAGAAGAATTCCGCATAACAGTTCCGTATACTGCAAATCCTCGTGCTGTTCCGTCATGGTCGATAAATGGCCAAGAAGTCATACAAGATGGTCGCATTAAATTTGACACGAACGATTACAGTTCTGTTTTCTATAATAAATCTGCCAAACGCTCAGAAACCGGCTCTTATACAATAACATTGACTAATAGTAAGGGCTCTGACACGGCTTCCTGTCACGTAACAGTTGTGGACCGACCTAGTCCACCTCAGGGACCATTGTCAGTGTACGATATAACACCAGACACGTGTACATTGTCCTGGAAAACACCACTGGATGATGGTGGATCGCCAATTACCAACTATGTGGTCGAAAAGTTAGATAACAGTGGTAGCTGGACTAAAGTCAGCAGTTTCATACGCAATACCCATTACGATGTTATGGGACTAGAACCCAATCGTAAATATCATTTCCGTGTACGTGCAGAGAACCAATATGGCCTCTCCGATCCGATAGAGTTAACTGATCCAGTTGTCGCGAAATACCAATTCACAGTGCCAGATCCACCTGGCCAACCGAAGGTTATCGATTGGGATTCAGGAAACGTTACACTCATATGGGCTCGTCCACCTAGTGACGGAGGTTCAAGAATACAAGGCTATCAAATTGAATATCGTGACATTGTAAATGACTCCTCGTGGAATACATACGAATTTGTGATTAAAGATACCAAATATCAGCTTTATAATCTCACAAACGGCTGCGAGTATGAATTCCGTATAAAGGCAAAGAACGCCGCTGGCTTCAGTAAACCATCACCACCATCATCCAAATTTAAGCTGAAGGGCAAATTCACAGTACCATCACCGCCGGGCACACCTCAGGTGACGAAGGTTGGGAAAAACTACGTTGACCTCAAATGGGAAAAAACCAACAAGCGACGGTGGTTCGCGAATAACAGGATATATTGTTGAGCGTCGTGATGTTGGCGGGGCAGTTTGGGTTAAATGTAATGATTACAACGTGATGGATACCGAGTATACCGTACTCAATTTAATCGAAATGGGAGACTATGAATTCCGCATTTTCGCCGTAAATGCCGCCGGCCGATCTGAGCCGAGCTCTTGCACTATGCCCATAAAGGTATGCGAAGTGATCGGCGGTGAAAAGCCAGAATGGGTGACACGTTTACAAGACCGTATTGCACCATGTGGCAAGGACTTTACTTTGGAGTGCAAAGCCATAGGTAAGCCATTACCAAATGCCAGGTGGTTACGTAATGGCAAAGAAATTCAATTGGGCAGTGGACGGTTTGTCAGCGATAGCAAAGATGGTGTATTTCGTTTGCACATTTCAAACATCCAATCTGGCGATGAGGGTGACTACACCTGCGAAGCATTTAATTCTCTTGGATTTGTACACACCACTGGTCATTTGAAGATAGGTTCACCGCCAGTTATCACTCGCTGCCCAAGTGAACTCTTGATGGCAGAAGGTGACAATACTAAAATTAAAGTTTACTACACAGGTGACCAGCCAATGACAGTTACTGTCACCAGAAACAATGAGATTATTTCCGAAAAAGATGAACCACACTTCAAATGCACTGTGTTTGATGACTACGTGGCAATATTTATTCGAGACATCGTCAAAGATGATTCTGGGCTTTATCAAATTAAGTTTGAAAATGAATCTGGTACTGCGATAGGCCAATTCGATGTTCGAATCACTGGACTGCCATCCGCGCCTGTAGGCCCAATGGGTGTGTCACATATCAACAAGCATTCTTGCTCGCTAACCTGGAGACCACCTTCTTATGACGGCGGTCTGCGCGTAACACACTATGTCGTAGAACGAAAGGACGTAAGTTCACCACACTGGATAACCGTATCAAGCTTCTGCAAAGACTTGTCGTTTAATCTACAAGGACTTATCGAAAACCAAGAATATATCTTCAGAGTAATGGCTGTAAACGACAATGGCATGGGACCGCCATTAGAAGGCTTGAATCCTATTCGAGCAAAGGCGCCTATCGACCCACCATCGCCGCCTGGCAAACCAAGTGTAACCGAAATTGGCGGTGATTTTGTTCATCTCGAATGGGCCAAACCGGAATCAGATGGTGGCGCTCATATTCAAGGCTACTGGGTTGACAAGCGCGAAGTTGGTAGTAACACATGGCAACGTGTTAATGTTACCATTTGCCTTACCAACCAGATAAACTGCTCGAATTTGATTGAAGGCCGACAATACGAATTCCGTATTTATGCACAAAATGAAGCTGGGTTATCAAAAGAGTCCACGAATTCCACCGCGGTTAAGGTAATTGATCCACAAGCCGCTACTCCACCAATCATTGTTAAACCCTTGAGCCCTGCATCTTGCATTCAAAATCACAATGCACAATTTACGTGCACTATTACTGGTTTACCACGCCCAGTAATTACATGGTACAAAGGAGCTCGAGAAATCACCAATGGCGCGCGCTATCATATGTACGCTGAAGGGGATAACTACTTCCTGAATATCACCGACGTCTTTGGCGAAGACGCAGATGAATACGTTTGTCGTGCTGTCAACAAGGCGGGCGCTAAGTCAACGCGCGCTGCTTTGGCCATATTGAGTAAGTACCTTTTCTATTTTCAGCCCAACAGTACACACCATTACTACCTTTTTCATTTATTTAATGATTTTTCCTTTTCGCGGCAGTTTGAAGAGATTTTAGTAATCGGAATCCTACTTACTTACTTAGTTAATTTCCCTAATCCACTTATTCGTTAAATCTGAAAATCTTAATCTAATTTAAATTTGAAAGAAGTTATAAATCTGCAAACCATTTAGCATGAAACTTATTACTTACGACGACTTATTCATCGTCAAATCAATGAGAAGAAAGCCAAAAATCGTAACCTAATTAAAATATAAAAGAAGAAGTTAGAAGGCAAACTATTTAGCCTGAAACTCTATTCATCTAAAATGTTAATAAAAGCTTTGAAAAAATATTATACCCTTAGAAGCAAAAAACTAAACCAACTTCAATTTTCATATAAAAATTTAAGATTGTCGTTAATTTCTTCATGATCCAATGAATGAATTTAAAACAAATTAACACGAAACCACCTGTGAGTTAACACATTTCCTTTAAAAAAGGAATTATAGAGGTCAGTTAGCGTGGTTCAAAGTTACGCGGTAACATACATTAAAAAAAAATTATATATTCCGACGAACTGATAACCTTCTCCTTTTTGTGAAGTCGGTTAAAAAACAAAACCAACTTCAATTCTCATATACAAAATTTAAGGATATCGTTAATTTGTTCTTGATCCAATGATCGGGCTTAAAACAAATTAGTATGGCACCACATTTTGAGGTAACACCTTTCCTTTAAAAAAAAAGAATTATAGAAATCGGTTAACGTGATCCAAAGTTATGCGGTAACATACATTAACAAAATATATATATTCCGACGAACTGATAACCGGTAAAAAATCAAATAAAAAGACTTTTTAATATACCAAGTTTCGATAAATGGATTAAAAAGTAGAGAGTAATTTTACCTAGTAGAATTTGTCTTGATATGTTTTGATTTTAAAATTTTAACAAAAGTCATCAACGGCAATTTATGAGATTAAAAATGAAAAACGTGAGTAGGCTAGTTTTGCATGTTCTATTTATTTTACGTTCTATCCCGGCAAAAAATCGGTAATCGCTTTTAGTGGTAACGTGTTCTAGAACGCATTGTCTTATAATGTCTTCTAAATTTTTCGCTTCTTTTAGGCTTTTCCGGTAATGCATAGTAGAAGGTTCTACAATATTTTGTTAATTTCGCTGCTTTGATTCATTACGGGGAATGCCAAGTAGAATGCTTCACCGTAGTCAACTGAAAAATATAATGAATACTCAAAAATTCTTTTCTACCGTTATTTTTGTGAAAAATTCCATAGCATAAAAATCATGTTTTTTGTACATGAGTGAGGAAGTACAATTTTAAGTTTCATTAAATATGTATGTATGTACATTAGGGTGGTTCAAAAATGCATGTGAAAAAGTAAAGCCGGAATTTTTATGCTCTCACCCCCTAGGATTGTTTTATACCGAAAAAAAATATATCACTATTTTTTAAATTTGAAATCAAAAAATATTTAGAGGTCGCTCAAAGCCTCAAAGTTTTCCATGTATTTTATATGGGGAAAAATTGTTTATTTAACCATTTTTTCATCGCAACTATAATTTATATGTCCGCCAAAAACCCACAAAAACCCCAAAAATGCAATGGGCGGACCAATAAATATTCGATAGTATTAAAAAATGGATAAATAAGCAATTGAGTATTATTATTGAAAATCTCCTGAAGAGAAGCAGAGTTTTCCGATCGAAAAATATTGATTTCCAAGAGTTCTATACCATTTCTACGAAAAGTTGTTTTTTTCCATATAAAAATACTTGGAAAACTTTGAGCGCTTTGAGCGACCTCTAAATATTTTTTTGATTTCAAAATAAAAAAATAGGAGTACACTTTTTTTCGATATAGAACAATCCTAGGGGGTGAGAGCATTACACTTCCGACTTTACTCTTTTTGTACCACCCTAATGTACATACCGATTTTTAAGTAAGATCTAAATACCTAAATATATACATATATAAATATGTTGGCCGCTGTGGTGTAGTGGTAAGCAGTGCGCGCTTCCACTCCGCAGCACCTGGGTTCAAGCCCTGGTCAAAGCAACATCGCAAATAAATTTAGAAAAATGTTTTTTCTTAACAGCGGTCGTCCCCCGGCAGGCAATGGCATATCTCCGAGTGTATTTCTGCCATGAAAAACCGCTTCTCATAAAAATACAATCGCCGTTCGGAGTCGGAGGGGAAGCTCGGCCAAACACTAACATATGTGTAAGCGCCAATCTATTATTATTATTATATGTATGTATAAAAACTGATTTATAAAAATCCCAATCTTTTAAGACAATCTGTATTTTCGATTTTCAATTTAATATACATAAGTATGTACTTATCTAGGCATTCTACATTAGTTTCTCTGTAAGGAATTCTTTTTTTCGATTCTCTGCATTCTGTTTATCCATGCGTTCTCCCTTCGTTCGAATGTAATGCTGCGGGTAAGCGCTTACGGCCAATGACATGCCCATGTTAAAATAATGCCTTCTTGAAGCGAAAGGGTAAGTGATTCCCATCGCCTAATTCGATTCCATTTTAACTTCTTTTGTAATCGTGTTTTTTTGCTGGGATGGTATACTATCCTAATCATATAATGTCTCAATTAACTTTTACTATAATAATAATAGTGAAATCTAAATAAACATAAAAGCGAGTTGATATAAACGTGGTAATAGCTTTCCCCTAACGTCTGCGGTCTACTTCCAATAATTTTCATGAAATTTTTTCTTTTCTATTTTTCTAGCTGCTCCCAAATTGAATGTTCCTCCACGGTTCCGCGACACAGCTTACTTCGACAAGGGTGAAAATGTTGTCATAAAAATTCCATTCACCGGATTCAGGAAACCAAGAATTACTTGGGTACGGGAAGGTGAAATTATTGAGTCAGGTGGGCATTATAGTGTTGAAGTTAAGGAACGTCATGCAGTGTTGATTATTCGAGATGGCTCGAAACTGGACTCGGGACCCTATGTTATAACTGCTGAAAATGACCTAGGCTCCGATACGGCTACAATTAGAATTCAGATCAGCGATCGCCCTGATCCACCCAGATTCCCACTCATTGAGAATATCAGTACTGAGTCTTTATCACTGAGTTGGAAGGCTCCCGTGTGGGATGGTGGCAGTGAAATAACCAATTATGTAGTAGAAAAACGCGAGCATCCAATGTCATCATGGATCCGCGTTGGAAATACACGCCTAACTGCAATGGCTGTTACTGGCCTAACACCAGGAAAGGAATATGAATTCCGAATTTATGCTGACAATGTATATGGCCGTTCAGATCCGTCGGAAATTAGTACACTGATCAAGACAAGAGAAATCATAAAAAAGAAGCCGGCTGAAAGACGTTGGGAAATCGATGAGCATGGCAGAAAAGTTAGAGGCAAAGCTGATGGACCAATTAAAGATTACGATTCGTATGTCTTTGACATATATTCCAAGTTTGTACCACAGCCCGTGGAAATTTCACATGACTCGGTTTACGACAAATATGACATTTTGGAAGAAATTGGTGCTGGCGCCTTTGGCGTTGTACACCGCTGCCGCGAACGTAGCACCGGTAACATATTTGCGGCGAAATTCATTCCTGTATCCCACGCGGTTGAGAAGGATCTAATAAGGCGGGAAATCGACGTGATGAACCAGTTGCATCATCAGAAACTAATCAATCTACATGATGCATTTGAAGACGATGATGAGATGGTGCTCATTTTAGAATTGTGAGTGTATCAAACGCAGCATGTGTTGTATTAGCTCTTGAATTTCGATCCAAAATACGTGCTATACTTATACGGTTTTCAAAAAAGGTTGTATTTAGATAGGGTCCAGTACAAAATGAAAATAGGTATCTTATTGTTCCTGAGCCCCCTTTTTTTTAAACGTGATTTTCGTACCTGATTCACTTATTTATTACCAGCTTTACTATTTTCAACAAGTAAGAAAGTCTAAATTCGGGCTGAGCGGAACATTAATACCCGGCGCTAGTATTAAATATATGTTTTTCACCTTTCCGAAAGCTACCGCAACATGGTAAGCCGGGGTGTATCAATTTTGAGTAAATTACCGTTCTTAAATTTCGAAATATTGAAGTTTTAAGCATTTCTGAAATTTACCGTTATATGAAAAGCGGCCGTAATTTTAGTCCGATTTCAATAATTTTCAACATTTTGCTTTTACGTGGCAAGCACAATAACCATACCGAGTTTGATACAATGTGGTGGAACGGTTACCGAGATACAGATATTTGATCATAAGTGGGCGGTGGCACGCCCATTTCCAAAAATTTTATCATAAACGTATTTCTTGGTAAAGAGTTGTTGCAAGCATCAATTTTGAATAAATTAGGTTAAATATTTATTGATTTATCGAAGATTTTGTATTTCTCTAAACTACCGTTATATGGGATGTGGGCGTAGTTATTGTCCGCTTTTACAAATTTTCGGACATTTGGTATGTTGTACCAAAGCCAACAACTGTGCCAAGTTTGGAAGAAATTGGTGCAGCGGTTACCAAGATATACACATGTAACCATAAGTGGGCGTGGCTTCGCCCATTTTCCAAAAATTTATAATATTCTTATTTTTCGTCTGAAATTTATTGTAAATATCAATTTTGAGTGAATAATCTTCAGTAGTTACTAAAATATTGCAGTTTTCGTATTTCTAAAAATTACCGTTATATGGGAAGAGGGCGTCATTCGATTTCGCCCATTTTCAATACCAACCTACCTTGGATAAATGGAAACCTGCGTACAAAATTTCGTTGAGATATCTCAATTTTTACTCGAGTTATGGTGTACACGGATGGACGGACAGACATGGCTTAATCGACTACTCTATTCATTCTGAGCACATTTGTCTATATCTATCTTGATTCGTTTTGGCTGTTACAAACAACCGTTATGTGAACAAAGTTAATACACCCTTGTGCACAAGTGCGCTCGGGTATAAAAATTTGAAAAGAGGATTTGTAGCCTTTTAAAATGATGACTAACAACTTATCGTGTGTGGTATACTCAATAACGAAGTTTACTCTCTCATTCGTCATTCGCACTCCAATTACCCTTCGAATTAGTTAGTTCGGCATACAACGTTTTGAAATCGCATTACCTCATGTAGGTAATTCAGATCAAATTACCATGCGAATTACGAACAAATTGCTGCTTTCCCTAAATTTTATCGGAAATTTATCGAAACCAGCTAGCAAATCGAATCTTGCACTTTTTCTGGGTACTAAAAGTAAAGTTAATAAATATGTAAATCACCAGTTTAATTCAAAAATGTATACATTTTTAACAATAGCTTACATTTTGCATCAGAGCTGTGTAAGTGTAAAATCATTTTCAATTTTAAATCAACAATTTTTTTCTATTCAGTTTTCATTACTTATTCAGTATTCATTACTATATCGTTGTTTATTTGGGTAAAATTAAAATAAATTTCACTGTTCAATATTGGATTTGGTGTGAAGTATGCAAACGAGAACAACAAATATCAACTTATTGAGCATTAGCCTCATTTATTTAAAAAACAAAAGACATTTTGCTTGGTAAAATTTCGATTCTAAGAATGAAATGTTTTTAAACTAACAAAAAATTATTAATAAAATTTGAAGGATTTTAGATACTGCGTATGGTAGCATGAAATTTTACAATCTGCTTAATTGTCAGGTTGTTTTTTGTATCATAGAAACACATAGCAACTGATTTCACACTTACAGTGGGATAAACTTAAAACCTCTAATATAAATTAGTTAAATTTAGTTAAGATTTTTTTGTATAAATTTTAAGTTTTCGTTTGGAATAATTTTCATGAACTAATCTATTAAGAGATATTTTTAGAAAATTGCCGTACATCCGACATCTATTAAAATTTTGACATCCTCATCTTTAGAAAAAGAAATTCAAGACACAAGTTAATGTGCAAAAATTAAATTAAAAGTCTCCTTATATTTATGGAACGTATAATAGAAAAATTTTTATTTCATAACCAGACTTTATGAATAGCCTACTCTATAAGTAATAGTAGAAATTCCGAATAAGTAAGTTCAGTCAAGATGTCATTCAAAAGTTTTGAAGAAAATCACTTTTCTCTTTTGTGAAAATTTGGGACTATCTTATGCGAGTATTGTCGGCAAAATGTTAGTCTATGAATGATTAAAAATTAACGAATAAATGGTTAATCGCAAATAATAATTAAAATTAATAAAGCATTCGCTGTGGTGTAGTGGTTAGAAGTGCGCACTACCATTCCGCAGGGCGAGGGTTCGAGCCAAGTTCCGGCTAACATAAAACAAGAAAAAGTTTTTTGTAATAGTGGTCGGCCCCCGGCAGGAGTCGGCGTAAAACTGTAGATCCCTTCCCTTGGTGCGACAACATCAAGGCGCATGCCACAATCGGAGGAGTCGCTCGGCCAAACACTAACATATGTCGATGGTCCTCTGCAATAACGGCACAACTCAGGTTTTTGAGATATATAGTGGATTAGGTTAATAAATAACCATATTCTTCTGTGGCAAATCGACATAGGCTTTGTTGTTACCAATCCGGCAGAGGCAAAGTTTTGCCATTTGGCATAAAACCGAAGTAGCCAACCCTTACAACTGAACAGTGGCAAATGTCTAACATTAATCGTGAATATTGGCATAAGTCAAAAACTGTGAAATAACGACACTTTTCGTTTTGTTTCGTTGTTCAGCAACACAAATGGAATTTTTTTTTCGTTTAACTACATACCAGTTGTTACTTATTTCGTATTTTTGCAGTCCAACACTTACTGAATCTTTAGAAAGAGACATAATTTGAATTCTCTGGTTTGCTTATTTTTAACGACAAGGGGCAACATTTCTTCAAATAAAACATTAATTACACACGCACAAATTTTGCCTGCAATTTCGATCACAATTGAACACTGCACTTCACTCTCGTTTCGAATTTTTGAAAGCGTTTTTTAAGCTATTTAATGGCTGAACACTTCTCGGGGGCACTTGATATTGTAAAAAAAAATATGCGCAATCCGATCCCTAACTACATTTTTTTGTAAAGAACGCCCGTTTAATTTAAATTTGTAAAATTACAATTATTTCTTTTGTTTTGTTTACATCTGTCATTTGTTACAAATGAAGAAAAGTCCAAGAGTTCCCAAATATAAATATTTGTATATCTATTTATTAAAAAAATAATTTATAATAATAATTTATTTAAATAATACTTTATTAAAACACAAATTTGAAGTGCAAATACATTTGCAAAACTGTTTATCAAAAAATATTATTAATTTGGCAGCATACTATAGTTTTCATGCATTTTGAGAACAATTAATCGAATATCTGTACATACATATGTATAGCATATACTTATGGCGGCCGTGGTAGCAGAGTGATTACATGTGCGTACTTCCACTCCATAGGACCATGGTTAAATCCCTGGTCAGATTATAACCCAAAATAGCAGTCGTCCTTCGGCACGCAATGACAAACCCTCGAGTATATTTCTGCTTAAAAAACTCTTCTTATAAAATAATTTGGTGTTCGGAGTCAGCCTTAAATATGTACATAGGTTTCTCCATTTGTGCCACAACAACAGAACTCATGCCTCAAGTTTGAGCAGAAGCTCGGCCAAACACTTAGAAAAATATTTTAGCACCAAATATTTATTTGTTTACTTATTTTAAGGGAAATGGCAATCTTCTGGTTTCACATTTTGAGTACAAAAATCTCAACCCTGATACAACAAATAGTATTAGTACTGAACGATAATGACAGATTGCATTCACATAAACGTACAATCGTACATGATTGAGTTTTTTTTTGCATTCACATTCTCTATGTGAATGGGTGTCAACCATTCCATAACACATTACATATTTTGTGTTTATAATTTGTAACTAATCTTAAGAGTGGTTGTTAAATTTTTTAAATCAAACAATCACATTTTTGAAACGAATAAAATTAGAATGCACACTCAATTGATTCAATCATTACACAGCTCTGTTTTGCATCCATTTTTTAGCGAACAAAGTTACTCACAATGCCGAAGTTGTATTAGATTGTTGGGAGTTTTCATTTTTTCTTAATTTTTCTTATTTTAATCATCGCTAATTTCAAAAATTTCTATGAAAGTTACCAATTATGTATGCAGTATTTATCTAAAAGTATTCGCGAAAAAATGTATACCTCATTTAATGAAATCATGTAAAATTATCGAAGTTAAGCAATTTAAGTAGAAATACGGTCTGGAGTTTTCCAATCTTTTGCGGAGTGTTACTAAGAAATTCATCAAGCACCGTCATGAAAATTTTTTAAATCTTCCAGAGACCAATCCCCCTAAAATATCGCTAACCTTGAGTGGTTTATGATTACCATTACAGGCACGGTCACTAGATTAGGTATCAGTTTGCTCGAAAATAAATGTACTTTTATACGTATGTATATAATATCGTCGAGGCCTTTGCAAAACCACCCATCGGACCAGTGGCAAAACGGCCTAAATGGCCGTTGTGGCAAAAGTACGATTTGGTAACCACAAACTCCAAGGCATCGAGACTTATGCATAAAAATCTTAAAATCATTATAAAAACAACATATTTTAACAATATTTTAATAGAAAACAGCTCATTTTTTGCTTTTATATTAAAATATCAATATTGTTGCCGCCACGAAGTTTTCGCGCAATGAAAATGTGGCTGTCAAACTACCAAATTGCTGGCAATATTTATCAAGATAAAAGCTCTGATAATTATTGCTTGGCAACTTTTATAAAAATTTTTGAAATTTGAAAAATTTAAGAAAAATAGAAGTTTTTAAACTTTACCCGACGGCAACTTCTAGCGATCTAAGTATACCAATAGATTGTTTAATGTCATTATAAAGATATATACGTAAATCCTCTTTATGAGATATATTCAAGCTTGTAATAAATAAGTGAAAATAACGGGTTTTTAATAAAAAAAAAAACAAAGGAGTGTTCAGGAACTATAAGAACCCTATTTTCATGTTGTACTCGGCCCTACACAAAGTTTTGTTTCGGGTGTATTTCGTGACTTTATTTTTGTAAGACGGTGTTATCAGTATATTCATTACATTCAATATACACACGTACATATACATATGTATTCAAATCCAAATTATTTTTCAGCTTATCTGGTGGAGAATTGTTCGAGCGCATAACCACCGAGGGCTACTTCATGACTGAAGCGGAAGTAATTAACTATATGCGCCAGATTTGCGAGGGCATTAGACACATGCACGAAAAGAATATCATTCATCTGGACATAAAGCCAGAAAATATTATGTGCCACACTCGCAGCAGTACGAATGTGAAACTTATTGATTTCGGATTGGCCACTCGTTTGGATCCCAATGAAGTAGTCAAAATAACAACTGGTACCGCCGAATTCGCAGCGCCTGAGATTGTGAATCGCGAACCGGTTGGTTTCTATACGGATATGTGGGCCACTGGAGTCCTTGCTTATGTACTGTTAGTATCTTGAGTTAAATTATTATTTTAATACGACGCCGCTTTCTAACCTAACCAATTTTTTTTTTTCTATTTTTGTGATTTAGGTTAAGTGGATTGTCGCCATTTGCTGGCGATAACGATATACAAACACTCAAGAACGTCAAGGCCTGTGACTGGGACTTCGACGAAGTCGCCTTCCGCCATATTTCCGATGAAGCTAAAGACTTTATTAAAAAACTACTTATCGCCAATAAGGAAAAGCGTATGACTGCACATGAATGCCTGTTGCATCCATGGCTAACAGGTGATCATAGCGATCGCTCACAGAAAATTGCGCGCGATCGCTACCTTGCATTCCGTGATAAACTTCGGAAGAAATATGAAGATTTCGACAAGTATTTACTTCCTATTGGACGCTTATCCGAATACTCTTCGCTGCGTAAATTGCTAATGGAAAAATACAAAATGCACGAAACTTCGTTCGATCGTCGACAAGCGGCACCACGCTTTGTCATCCGGCCGTCATCGCAATTCTGCTACGAAGGTCAAAGTGTAAAGTTCTACTGCCGTTGTATAGCTGGTGCTACACCCACACTTACATGGTCTCACAACAATGTAGAGCTGCGGCAAAGTGTAAAATTTATGAAACGTTACGCTGGGGATGATTACTACTTCATTATCAACCGCGTCAAGCTCGACGATAGGGGCGAATACATAATTCGTGCAGAGAACCACTATGGCTCACGCGAAGAGGTTGTATTCTTGAACGTGCATCCACTACCGAAAGAGCAACCGCGCTATCGCAGTGAAACGACGCCGTTGCGCCGACGTGATCCTCTACCATATACATTCTGGCAAGAAGAATCAGAATCGGCACCCAGCTTTACATTCCTTTTACGTCCGCGTGTCATGCAAGCTCGCGACACATGTAAGCTTCTTTGTTGCCTCAGTGGAAAGCCCACGCCGACTGTAAAATGGTACAAAGATGGTCGGGAACTTAGCAAATACGAATACTCGATGTCAACTTCGGACGGTGTTGTTACCATGGAAATCATCGATTGCAAGCCTTCAGACTCTGGCAAATACACTTGTAAGGCGACCAACTGTCACGGTACCGACGAAACAGAATGCGTAGTCATCGTTGAAGGTAAGAAGTGAATGTGATTAAGTTATATGCACATAAAGATACATACATTGCGCGTATTTAAGAGGAAGTGTTGTATACAAACCAATAGTAAAAAAGAAACGGTGGGGATGTAGATATCGAAGATGTTATTCCATTTTTAGAGAAGTTTTTAGAAATGAAAAACACAAACACATCTTTTGGCAAAATGATTTAAGTATGGAAGCGTATAATGCATATCGTCATCTATATATATATTTATTATTATATATATTATATTTATTTTATCTATATATTTTTTCTCTTAAAACGATGTGGGGAGTTGTAATTCGATGAAATCCATCATAGCAATCAAAACGTGAATTTTGAATTTTTTATAAGTTATGACTTTTTGGCATTTCAGTGACGATGTTGTTACGTTATTTTGCATTTCAGGTAACGATATGTATATGCACATACGTATGTATGTACAGTAAAACCCGCTTAAGTACCTCACGAAAAATGTCAGCTTTTTGAGGTACTTAGGCGGGTTGGGTACTTAAGAGAACCCGCTTAAGTACCTCGATGCGGGTACTTAAGTGAGCATAATTATTGTTGTAGTTACAGCGTCTTGTTAACTTACACACATTTAATGAAGTATACTTACGTACATACATACAGTTTGGACCAAATTCAAAATGATACTGTTTGCCGCTTATATTTATTAATTTTTAAGATTTGTCAATTAAAGTACAGTTCATTGCCTAAAAACATACCATATAAACTTAAGCTTCAAATTTTGTAGAAGTTCATAAAATTTTCATCAAAATTTGAAACTTTTTTCTCATAAGTGACCCCATTCAATTTTTGGTGTTACAAGTGGCAAAAAATTACTTTTGATTTTTTAGAATTTTTTTTGCAGAAGATGCTGCGGGTTTCTTCACATAAAAAATGGTTTTTATTCGTTATATGGAAGCAACGCCGACAAAACATTCTAAAAAATCAACGGTAATTTTTAGCCACTTGAAACTTGCATGTTGTTATACTCACGGTAGCAATTAATATCGATTGTGTAGCACTGCCATTCCAAAATATGTAAATATTTTAAGAAATTTTAAAAGAGCATTTAAAAGGGGAAAATTATAAGTAAAATGGTAAATGGGGTACTAAAAATTTAGGTACTTAGGCGGGTTGGGTAAATAAGCGGGGAGGTACTTAGGAGAGGGATTTTCTTCAGATTACGTGCCTAAAAAATGTTGATTACTTAAGCGGGTAGTACTTAAGCGGGTTTCACTGTACAATGAAATGTGTTCAGCTCAATGAGATAGATTCTTTGCATGGGAGATGCTGAATATCTACATATGTATGCATTACTGAAGTATTATCATCAATTTTTATTCACTGCTTCTGTAGCGTAGTTTTTTATTTATGAATATATGTATGTAAATGACAAATGTGAGTGCAAGAGTTTTATTGCTGCAGAATGACGATAACCCGTACCGACTTGAAGTCAAAGTTTTGGTTGAGTGCTTATACTGGGATCCCCACACGGTTCGACAAATTTAATTTCACGTAAACAATCGGCATGTTTGTCGAACACACCAGTGTTACCAACTCCAAAGGGCCGAAAATCCCATTCTTCTCTGAAAAACGCCTTGTTTATCCCATTTTAAAATTCAAAAATCCCATTTATGAATAATAAGGGTTAAATTCACAGAGCGTAGTTAACCACTGACAAGAGTTTAACTATCGATTTTGTTATTCACAATGCCCAGTTAACAAAAGTTTAAACCAGCATGCAACCACAGTTAAACTCTTGTGAAATTACATTTTTTTTTACAAAATTCAAATCTTAATAGAAAGATTTTGATTTTTAGAATTTGTATATTTTCAAGATATGAACTTCCTTAGCTAACTATGTGAATCTAAATATACTTTCATAGTTGAACTCTTGTGGGCGGTAAAGCTAACCATGATTTAACTAAGCACTGAATTCGGCCCTAAATATTAAGTTTGTAATAGCAATATATATGTTACCGGGTAAACCCAGTCCACCATATTGTTGCGTCCAACTTGTTTCCGCATTGGACGGATATATTAGATCTAGGTAGAACTAGTTTAGCCTAGGAAAAACTAGTTTGTCCTAAGATTGGGTTTGGCCGGTAACATATATGAGGTATTTATAGCAGCCAGCTCCAGTTCGGTTTTCACTTTTCTTGCGTTGCACATGGCATGGCACAGCCGTAATGCGACTATCTCTGGTGTAGTATTTTTGTTATCAAGTTAACAAGGCCTTTCTAAGTATTGAAGGTGAAAATGCAAAAAAATAATTATCCGCAAAGAAAGTAAAATTCATGAAATTTAAAACTGTGGTTAGCTATTACAAAATTACGTTTATGGAAACGTTGTCAGCGTTCAAGAAATGCTTATTGGACGTCCTACCCGTCACAGCAAAATATGTTTTTTTTTTACATAACTCACAAATACGTTAGCTTCCCACTGTTTAAATAAGGTCCTCTTAATAAATACCAATATCAAATCAGTAGTGTTCATTTTACTCACGAGCTATGTGTCCTCATTAGTCTCGTCCCACCCGTCACTAGCTAAAAATGTTTTTTTTTTTCAAACATAATAATGGCATCAAATCGTAAATCGGACCATAACATTTTATTAACTACATTCGAGAAAATCGATATGCACGAAATGTTTTGATATAGTTTGTCTAAAATTGAGAAACGAATCCATCAACTCAGAGAGACGGGTGTCGTCGTTATCTCACCCGTCACTCTTGGGGAAATGAATATTTTCAACTTCGCGAGTATGAGAATGAACATTACTTATTGTGAATGATTAATAAGTAAAAAGAAGAAAAAACAAAAGAACGAGCGAATAAACAAAATGTCATCGAAATTTAAATTGAAATTGAGATGGTCGTGTAAACAGCTATAATTTCAAACCGAAATTGAGAGTTGAAATGGCGTAAGTTAAGCGTATTTTACATTAGTTGTCCATTTCAAATAAGAGTAAGAAAACATTCAAATTACCATCGGTCTTTAGTTTCAAAAAATGAATGGTCGCCGCAAATAACTTTGTAAGCGACAAGATTATAATTTTACAGAAATAAAAAGAAAATGTTTTTAATGGTGCACACACATAAGCTCATTTGATTTGGTGTTCTACTTTTTCGGTACAGGAGTATTCAATAAACTTGCTCTTAAAGTATAAAATATTTATGTAAAATGTACATTGTACATTTATATCGTTAAAACTAAAGAAACTTGTTCTAAGAAAATTGTCGCTTACAACGTCATTCGCGGCGACCATTCAAATGTCTCTGAGGTGACTAGCGATTCATTTATAGACATTTAGGCCGATCTAGCCGAAGCATAGTTCAATTTTCGTTTTAGGAAACCGAATCTTCCTACTTTGGCTCGTTATCTACTTCTATTCAATTCAACTGTAACTTGCTTCTTGTTTCAGTCCACTTGGGGCCTGTGAATCCTGCCTTCTTCATTACTATCGTCTGTGAAGCCTGGACGTTTGTTGTTGTTGTTTTAGCACTAAATCGGCTAGTCTATCAACCGCTGTCGTCAATTTCAAATAGCGGCAGACCCAGGAAACGTGCTGTTTAACGGGATCAGACCAAAAAGGGAAGAGAGAGAGCTAACCTAACCCTAGCCAAACCTGTTATAGTATCCAGACATTAATGAGCTCCAATGACGGAATTCACGGGTCGAGAGTTAGTAAAAGTGGTGTTTGTCTCTCGGTGAATGTTGCTTAAGGCCTATCTGTACAACTTTGGGTTCACTGTTTGTGCGATGTACATCTGGCAGGAAGGTGGAAAACGATACTAGTAAATACAATACATACTCGATACTTTTCGTCCTATACCAAGCAATTTATGTATCGATACTTTTGAACCGAGTACCGAGTAGGTATCGGAAGATAGTACTTGTATCGAAAACCGATTCAGTAACAATTTTATTCCCGGACTTTTATTTTTTGATCCAATTTTTATTGTGAATAGTTAAAAAATTTTAGCAGTTTAATTTCCAACGAATAGAAAGTCCTACAAAGAAATACCCATTATCATCTAATCTAAGTCCACTTTTTGTGAAAACTCATATTTGGCTATAGGAAGGAAGATAAATTAAAAACGCAATGCGTCCGAAAGGATTAACTAACGTGATTTTTTATTTTTTCCCGTTTATATTCAATTTAAGGCAAATTTACTAAGTCCGAAAGAGGCACAGCAAATTTGATAAGCTCACAAAAAATTCTAAATATTTTAATTTGCAACGGAACTTTTTGCAAAATTCTTGAAGGAAATGTTTTGAAAGGTTGTTTTTCTCTCCTGTAAAATTTCTACAAATGGACTTAGCAACTTTTCAGTCTAAGCTGGCCATATGAATGCCTGCACTACATTATAACATTGTCCTCCGAATATTATCAAGATCATTACTTCTTTCAGAAATATACCATCGTTACTCTGCAAAAATGCTGTTGACTAGTGTTATAATACAGATAACTTTTATTAGTTAATTTGGATGAAATAAATTATAATTATTATCTTTGTACAAAATATATAATTATGTATAACAAATAAAATGCGTACATAAAAAGGAAGCAAATTCTGTTAACAAAATTGTGTGGGGATTTTACAAAACTACATATCGGACTTAGCACCTTTTTCTTGTTTTTAAACTTAAAGTTTTTCTTAAAAAGATTAACTACCATTCTTCTAAAATCAAAAACTATCGTTACATAAGTTATTTTGACAAAAATTCATAGACATGTGATAGCGTTTTTTTAAAAACAATTCTTATTTATGTACAAATATCGATATAAGTAGGTATCGATACTTTCAGCCCCATACTTAGTAGGTATCGATACTTTCTTTCGATACTACTTCCAAGTACAGGTATCGTTTTATCCCTAGGTGGATCAGCAGACAGACAACAGACAGCAAACAGCAAGTGCTATTTTGGTGTTTCCTGATAGCAGCCGAATTGCTTGCTGAGCATAAAGATACGTATGTTCCCTGTAGGCTAGGCAGCGTGGTAAATTAGTGAAACTCCTTCTGCTGGCTGAGAAAGTTTCGAGAGGTAGGAGTTAAACAAAAGTTAAACGATAGGCCGGTCTTGGTGGACGGCTTTAGAGGGGTGTGTTCCTTGGCTTATATTACGGAGGTGCTAACCACAGAGTGTAGTTTGAACGGTTGCCTTCACCAACGACGTGTACATTATATTGCACTGTGAGATAATTATATTCAACAATTTTTATTGAGACTGAGGCCGTTTTTATTGAAAAAATATTGTGTAAAAGCAACAACAATTTGAAAAAATGGTAGAAGTGATAGCTATTTCGGAAATCCACAGCTGACTCAGCCAGTTGCCTACGCACTGTGCTAAGTTCGCCTTATAAACTGTTGTTGCTTTTTCCACTTTTTTCATGTGAGCCAACTACAATCAAGCGCAGCTATTCCAGTGCTATTTAAACTTGATCATGTGGTTGTTGGTTTTGTTGGTTTTTGTTAATAATTCTATTTTTAAAATGTTTAACTTTTAGGTGTGCTCGTCCTTAAGTTATTTGTTTTTGTTATTTATGGCTTTATAACAATTATATTCAACAACTTTTATTGGGCTTGAGGCCGTTTTCAATGAAAAACTATTGTGGAAAAGCAACAACAATTAGTGATATGCTGAATTGTCGGTTCCCAATACTCGGCACCCAATCCGATTCGATACATTAAACCTTCTCTTTACATATACACTTCTTGTCAGCTGATTAAGTTTAGTCACATTTTTTAAAAAAGTCTAGCACATTACATAACCAGCACCACATTAATCCACATTTCAAACTTTTTACAAAATTAAAAAAATTCAACAAACTTTAACAATTACACCTAAAAATTTTAAACTTTTTATTAAAAATTTTAGGTATACAGTTTTATAGCCCACTATATTTTAGTAGATTTAACTACAATAATTTTTTTTTGCTGACGGTCCTAGACATTTTCCTCCATATAAAAGTAATTGACGATCATCTATCTATATATATAAACTAGCTGTACCCTGCCACGCTTTGCTGTGGCGTATTCCTGTTATATGGATGACAAATTATTAACGAAACAATGCATACGTTTCATATGTGTTTGGTTATGTAATAAGTACTTGTGTGCACACAATATTTATTGTTTTTCCATTCGCTGCATAGATATCAAGGATATCTGATTTGCTTTTCCAAAGTTCGACTGGAGCATTATTGATTGTGATTCCGATTGTCAATCGAATTCGGAATTGCAATATTTTAAATTGAAATGGTGTATCGGTCGGAATCATGGGAATTCTTCACCTTTGAAAGGCCACGTTAAAATCTTTACTTACAATACTTTCTTCATCAATTTCTTTAGTGCGAGTCGCCTGCCGTTGCAAAGTTTTGGCCGATTAATATTCCGCAACATGATAATTGGCACACCCATTTTCAATTTCAGTATGTGGAGTCTACCAGGAAGATCAATCGAGTTCAAAAATTCCGTTGGATGGTCTTTTTCCACAACGGTGTTTATTGACGTATGTGCTATTTCCTCACGTTGAATGCTGGATTGAATAATATTAGTGGTACTCACCAACGTGGGCAAGTGGCCTGGCAGTCTGGTAAAATGGCAGATCAGCTCAAGCAACGACTGTTTTCAATACCACTATAATTTAGTTGATAGACATCCTTATTCTTCGCAGCAAGAATAGCCCGTTCACTGAGCCAATCAAGATTCCTATAATTAAATTTCTTAATAAAGAAACATTCTTTCGATCAGTTCTCCTTTCGATATTCCTAAGTTACAAAAATTATCAGGCCATAAAATTTGTCTTAATCTCTCATTGACTGGCAGCTTTGCGTTCCCAATGTCCAGTTATTGTCGCGCGAATACTTCAGCTGCAGTGTATGTATGTTCACCTTGTTGCAATGTTGACTATTTCAGGCAAGCATTTATCTCGTCCGCTAGTGTTAATCGGGGAACTACAGACAATGTTTGCGTAAAATCTCCTGCGAGCAATATCAATGCATTCCCGAATGGTTGAACGTTTCCACGCAAATCTCACAACAATCGATCATCGACCTTAAGCGATTTTTTATGTGCACCGGTTGCCCTGGAAATATTGCATGTGGGAGTTTCGATTACTTATATGTTCAATGGCAGCTCAAGAGCTGAATTGGCAATGCTCCCACCTGGTACCAATGTCGCAGCAATTCCAGACGAAGTGATAGCTAAGGTAATGCAATTTTTTTGATCGAACCGTTGCCAGAATCCATCTGATAAGTACCACCTAGCGCATCCTCCCCCAACTCCGCCATTTATCATTTGCATATTCTTCTTCTACTTTGGCTTTGTAACCGCCTAAACCATTTTGGCCGAGCTCGACAAAGATCGCTAGTCAATTTCTCTCTGTGCCAACTTGGTCTCTCCATTGCAGCGGGGGGCTCCATATTCCTCTGCTACCACCAGTGGATTGCGAGTTGAATTCTTTCACACCTGGAACCTCGGTTCCTATTGGAACGACATGTCTAAGCAAGCGGAGCCGCTGCAATTTCATTCCCTGCACTATGTATATTTCGTTTTAAGTCTCATACAACTCATCGTTCCATCGTATACGGTAATCCCCGTCGCCCACGCGTAGAAGCCTGTAAATCTTCCGTAAGATCTTTTTGTCGAATACTCTAAGAGACGTCTCATCGAATGTTGTCATTGCCTAAGCTTCTGCGCCATATAACAGCTCGGGCATGATGAGTGACTTATAGAGTGCGGTTTTTTATACGTCGAGAGAGGACTTTACTCCCGAACTGCCTACTCAATCCAAAGTAGCACTTGTTTGCAAGACTGATTCTGTGTGGGTTTTCCATGCTGATATTTTTATCTGTGATAATGCTGGTTCCCTAGTACACAAAATTCTCCACTTTCCCGAACTTAAAGCAGTCAACAGTGACTTGGGTTCCAAGGCGCTGACTGTTTTTATGACAGGAGATACTTCGTCTCGTCCTCGTTTACCACCAGGCGCATTCGCTTTACTTCCTTATCCAGTTAGGAAAAGGCAGAAGAGACTTCGCGGTTTTTGCTACCGATGATGTCGATGCCATCGGCAAACGCCAGAAATTCCACGCCGTTGAAAAAAAAATGTTCCTGCATGGTTTAGTTCTGCAGCTCTTATTATCTTAACATTTGCATCATGCGATCGTAAATGCCCTTCTGCTTTCGCTTTGATTTTGGGAATCTTTGGTCGGGAATAGGAGTTCACAATAATAATGATAATCATAATCATAATAATATTATCTCAAGTTATTAAAATTTTTTTTACTCGCAATATACGTAGTAGGCAATGGCGACCCCAAACGAAATAAATTGCTTACGATTAAAAGTTAACTGATTTATAATGCTAGGGAATGTTGTCAACAGTTTTATGTTTTCATTAAGTATTTTTTAAACAGCTTTCATGCGATAGTTTTTTTTTATTTTCGTTACTCTTTTATCATTTTGTTATTTGTTTCGGTAGTTTTTAGCTGACTTCAAAAAAAGCAGAAGGTTATCAATTCGTCGGAATATTATTTATTGTGTTTGTTACCGCATAACTTTGGACCACGTCAACTGATTTCCAGGTGATCCCATACTAATTTGGTTTAGATCCGATTATTGGATCATGAAAAAATTAACGGTACTATTAAATTTTTTATGAGAATTGATGTCGGTTGTGTTTTTTGCTTAAAAATTTCTTGTTTATTAATTTTTTACATTAAGTAATTTGTGTAAAAGCTCTTCGTTGATAATATGATCACTTCGTTTAGGGATGTCGGAAAAACATCGAAAATATCGATGTTGTGCTTCGATGCATCGAAAATTTTCCACTCGATGTATAAATAGTCGATGTATTGATGCATCGATGTATCGATGTTTTTTTGAAAACTGACATCTACGGTACATCGAACCGTCATTCCAGTTATTCAATTGTTCAAAAAGAAGAAGTGACTTTGGCCAAAAAATTTAAATGGCTGCAAGAAGTTCCGTTAGAAACATAATTAGCTCAGTTGCAGTAATTTATTTAAAATTTTCTACAATTTTGCTAATAACATTTTGTTGTGAAACATTATCTGAAAAATCCTATGCAAATCGATGCATCGATGTACGCCCTTCGATCCATCGAAAAATATCGATGTACATATCGATGCATCGAATCAAAGAAAAACATCGATGTATTTTTGCCACTGACATCCCTAACTTCGTTTGATAAGATGTTGTAAATTCTATATTTATTTAAACTGTTCCGATTTTGAATAAGTGGAAAGATTTAAAAAAGTTCCCTAGTAAAGCTTTCCGAAACACTTTTCGTTTGGAACCAGTTATGTAATATTTCATTTAAATTCAATATTTTCAGTCTTTACTTTTAGATAGGTGATAATCCTATTAAAAATATTTCCAAATCAAGATTTTTCAAATACCTTTCGTTTGGCACTCATATTATACCTCAAATATATTTTCTGCTGTAAGCCTTCTTAAATATCTTTGTATATATAGATATAGATTTCTAAATCAAGATTTCTCAAATGCCTTTAGTTTGTTACCGATATTGTAACATTTCATTTATTTTACGAATTTAATTGGGTTAAATTTTCAAACAGGTGGCAACCCCCCTCAAACATATTTTCTACTGTAGATATTTTATAAACTCTTTAGTTTTATAGCAATATTTCATTTTCTTTATCAATTTAACTGAGCCAAAATTTTAAAATAGGTGGCAACCCTCCTCAAAAATATTTCCAACAGTTATCTTTCTTAAACCTCTTTAATTTGATACCCATATAGTAATAATTAACTCATTCTAATTTAATTAATATAATTGGGTTTAAAAAATTTCAAATAGGTGGAAACCCTCCAGTTTTTGCGACACCATTGGTTCTGGTATTATACCAAACAATATAAAATAAAAATGTTTCAAATCGGTTCTGCCGTTCTCGAGTTTTGACGACCGTGACATACGAACACAACATTTTTATATATATAGATTTCGTTGATAATATGATCACGTCGTTTGATAATAACTATGTTGTTAATTCTTTCTTCATTTGAATTGTTTGGCCTTTGGATAGGTGAAAACATTTAAAAAATTTCTAGTAAACCTTTCCCAAACACATTTAGTTTGGTACCAATTATGTAATATTTCACAAAAATTCAATATTTTCAGTCTTTACTTTTAGATAGGTTATAATCCTATTTAAAATACTTCCAAATCAAAATTTCTCAAATACCTTTCGTTTGGTACCAATATTGTAATTTTTAATTTATTTTATCGGTTTATATGAGTTACATTTTCAAAAAGGTGGCAACCCTCTTCAAAAACATTTTCGACCGTAAGCCTTCTTAAAAATCTTTAGTTTGAAACGCACATTGCAATATTCAATTTATATTATTTTAAAATTTTAAAATATGTGGCAAACCTCCCCGAAAATATTTCCAACAATCATCTTTCTTAAATACCTTTAATTTGATACCTATATTGTAATAGTCATTTATTGTATCAATTAAATTGAGTTAAATTTTCAAATAGGGGGCAACCCTCCTCAAACGTATTTTCAGCCGTAGCCTTCTTAAAACTCTTTAGTTTGACACCCACGTGGCAAAATTTCATTTACTTTATCAATTTAACTAAGTTTCAATTTTTAAATAGGTGGCAACCCCCTCAAAAATATTTCTAACAGTTATGTTTCTTAAACCTCTTTAATTTGATACCCATATTGTAATGTTTCATTTATTTTATCAATGTAATTTAGATAAATTTTCAAACTGGTGACAACCCTCCTCAAACATATTTTCGGCTGCAAGCCTTCATAAAATTCGTTAGTATGACACCCACATGGCATTATTTCATTTATTTTTTCAATTTGACTGATTTAAATTTTCAAGTAGGTGGCAACCCTCGTCAAAAATATTTCATTTTTAAACCTCTTTAATTTTAAACCCATATTGTAATATTTCACTTATTTTATCAATGTAATTTAGTTAAATTTTCAAACAGGTGGCAACCCTCCTAAACCATATTTTCAGCTGTAAGCCTTCTTAAAACTCTTTAGTTTGACACCCACATGGCGATATTTCATTTATTTTATAAATTTGACTGTGTTAAAATTTTCAAATAGGTGGCAACCCCCCTCAAAAATATTTCTAACCGTCATCTTTCTTAAACCTCTTTAATTTGATACCTATATTGTAATACGTAATTTATCTTATCTTTAAATTGAGTTAAATTTTCAACCAGGTGGCAACCCTCCTCAAACATTTTTTCGGCTGTAAGCCTTCTTAAAAGTCTTTAGGTTGACACCCACATTGCAATATTTTTTTATTAATTTATCTGATTTAAATTTTCAAATAGGTGGCAACCCTCGTCAAAGATATTTCCAACAGTTATCTTTCTTAAACCTCTTTAACCTAATACCCATATTGTAATAACTCGTTAATTTTATCAATATATTTGGGTTTAAAAAATTTCAAATAGGTGGCAACCCTCCAATTTTTTGCGATATCATCGGTTCTGGTATTATACTGAACAATACAAAAAAAATTATTCAAATCGGTTCAGCCGTTCTCGAGTTTTGACGACCGTGACATACGAACACAAAATTTTTATTAATATAGATGCGAATTTCTGTTTGTTTACTACCTTATAACTTCTGAACCACGACACGGAATCAAACGAAACTTTGCACACTTATTTGTTTTTACCCCGGAAAGGTCATAGGTAGATATGGTTTTATTTGCAAACATGTCGTCAATTTTGCAAGGGGCATGGCACCTCCCATAGGCCTGCAAATGTTTAATCAGGTATAACTTCGAAACCATAAGTCAAAAGAACTTGAAATTTGGTACGAAGACATGTCTATGGTAGGCGCTTATAGTAAGATATATATAAATAGGTTTATAAAAGAGGGAGTGGCACCCTTAGGAGTGGAATTTTTTATCACCTATAACTTCGACTCTATAAGTCACATGAATTTGAAATTTTATGTATGTATATGAAGTCATATGTATCTATGGTAGTTGCTTATGGGAAAGTTTATATAAATGCGTTTGTTAAAGGGCGCGTGGCACATCTCATAGGCGTGGAATTTTGTTTCAGCGATAACTTCGGAACCATACGTCGCATGAATTTGAAATTTGATATGAAGTCATATCTATGGTAATTGCTTATGTTAAGGATTATATAAATGCGTTTGTATAAAGACTTGGGGCGAAACCCAGGGGCAAAAGCTAGTACTTTTTATGGGAGAAAACCGTCAGCTAAAAAAATTATTAAAAACCAACGCAATTTTCTAGGTTCTTGAAATTTGCACTTTAACCAACTAAAATTTAATGAGCTATAAAACTGCATAAAAAGTTTAAATGTTTTGGGTGTAATTTATAAAGCTTCTTTAATGTTAATAAATTTTGTACGAAGTTTGAGATGTACATTTATGTGGTGTTGGTTACGTAATGTGCTAAACTTTTATAAAAAATATAAACAATTAATAGACAAAAGAAAAATAGCCAAAACTGGCCAAAATGTCACTTAACTCAATCTGCCGACCGCAAGGGAAAATTTTGAAGTTTGCAGAAAAAAAAATGCATATTCATTGCTATTTTATACATATTACATCGCCTGAAATAAAAATAGGTACAAATAAGACGATGCTTCCTCAAAAGATGAACAATGTATATGCCAGTTCTTGAGCCTTCTTGCACTTATTGCCACAGTCTTACCAACTATTTACAACAGTTATTGTGGCAACATTGTAAATTCGTAATATTATTACGATTTGCATTGTGGCTGCCGCAGAGGCAGATATTAATCTAGTAACGAGAACATTCAGATCCAAATAATGTGGAAAAATAGACTTATTTAGCCATAGATTAATGACTTCAACGATCACTCAACAGTTTTTACTCCATATTTGTGGATATTGCGGACTCTTATTAGAAATTCTAATATTTCGGTACCGAGTATCGAAAGTATTGGAAACTTTTTAAATCAATATTAAAAAGTACCGACTCAGCACATTACTAACAACAATTTGAAAAAATGGTAGAAGTGATTTCGGAAATCACCGCATTTCCTCATCAGACTTCTTCAACGGTATTCGAACCGACGACCCCAGCTGACTCAGCCAGTTGCCTACGCAGTGCTGAGTCAGCTGGGGTCGTCGGTTCGAGTCCCGTTGAAAAAGTCTGATGAGGAAATGAGGTGATTTCCGAAATAGCTATCAGTTCTACAATTTTTTCAAATTGTTGTTGCTTTTCCACAATAGTTTTTTATTAAAAAGGGCCTCAAGCTCAATTTAATAAATATAATTTTTATAAGGCCATAAATACCAAAAACAAATAACTTAAGGAAGAGCACACCAATAGTTAAACATTCTGAAAATAGAATTATTAACAAAAACCAACAATCACATGATCAAGTTTAAATAGCACTGGAATAGCCTGATTGTAGTTGGCTCACATGAAAAAAGTGAAAAAAGCAATAACAGTTTATAAGGCGAACTTAGCACAGTGCGTAGGCAACTGGCTGAGTCAGCTGGGGTCGTCGGTTTGAATCCCGCTGAAGAAGTCTGATGAGGAAATGTGGTGATTTCTGAAATAGCTATCACTTCTACAATTTTTTCAAATTGTTGTTGCTTTTCCACAATAGCTTTTCATTAAAAAAGTCCTCAAGCTCAATAAAAATTGTTGAATATAATTATTATAAGGCCATAAATAACAAAAACAAATAACTGTGAGATAATAATTTTCTCAGTACGAGGACCCACTTGAACTTTTTTTTTAATTTCCGTTTTGAAAACGCCAGCATTCCTCAAAAGAACCTCAAATTATAGCTCATAATAGTGTCCCCAACCTTTTCAAACTGGTGACCCACCTTTCCTTATGATAATACCTCCACGATCCATCGGTTGAGATTTAGTGAAACTGCGTATTTAGTTTTTCTCTCTGGTGTCAGGATTTTTTTAAAAGGACTTTCAAAAATAAGATTAAACTAAAAAATTATTTAGAAACCGGGTTGCCACTTTGGTAAATTATTACCAAAATTGGTAGAAAAAATTTGGGTTGGTAAAAATGTAAATTTTTGTTCATTTTGGTGGATTTTTGTTAAAGTATTGTCTTAGAAAAATAAATAAAACTTTTCGTTCCCGGTTTATTTTTCGTAGACATCTTTGTATTATAAATTTCTTTCGAAAACTGTAGTCTACTCTGTTGCATTAATTTCACTATGCGACAGTCAAAATCGGGATGGGATGAAACCAACGGGAAATGTTATATCGGTCAAAAACAAGTTATACGTGTCCCGGCGTTTCGCTGGGTCACGTCTAGGAATCGAGATAAATATATAACTATCATATAGGGGAAATTGTCACCTTTGGTAGTCTTTTTATGACATAACTCGAGAACCACTACTCCGATTTTGCTCAAACAAATTTAAAAAAATTAAAAATTACAATTCCTTTAATCTTTTCATATAACGTTTTTCTATATAGTCAACAGATTTGCCGGTAAAAATAAATGTATGAAGAAAAACAAATATTTTTTGCCTAAAATATTAAATTTTTTTAAACTGTTGATTATATAGAAAAACGTTATATGAACAGATCAAAGGAATTGTAATTTTTAATTTTTTTAAATTTTTTTCAGCAAAATCGGACTAGTGGTTCTGGAGTTATGTCAAAAAAAGACCACCAAAGGAGACAATTTCCCCTATATGATAGTTATATATATATCTCGATTCCTAGACGTGACCCAGCGAAACGCCGGGACACGTATAACTTCTTTTTTACCGATATAACTTTACCCGGTAGTTTGAACCCTTCCCGATCACTGACCCCTACCATTTGTCTCACAGTGTTTCCGGACGCTTTAATGCACACATTTTATATATATACGTACATACTCAAAACTCATTTTAGTAAATCCTAAGCTTATGATTGCCTAAATATTTTACATGATTCTTTAAATAAAAAGAAAACAAATGGACAGGTATGTAACTACACACTATGATTGTTCGCTAAATATATCAACGCCAGTTTTTATAAATGGCAATTGTTAAACGAAAAAAATCACAAAAGACCGGCGGCAAAAAAATATTTAAGAATGTTGGTTATACTAAAATTCTATGGGCTCTAAACCAAAATTGTTCTAAAAATTCTTTGGAATTTTTCTAAATTTATTTCAAGCTATATACTGCCATTAATACTGTCTCAAATACCATGTCATTAATTAAACAAAAGGTTCTTTATTGAAAATTTTAATTTTTATGGAAATAACTAAAAAAATAGGACAAGGCATAGTTTTTATTAAAATAATCAACAAATGTTAATGGTAGATATTTTCCAGATTTGGTAGATTTTTTTCAAGTGGATGGTAAGTATTTTTCTTCATCAGTGGCAACCCTGTTTAGAAACATCTAAGTCCTTTGTTTCACAAGGATGAATAGGTGTTGAAAATGTCCTTTTATTAAATTTTTTTATTCAAACTAATAAAATTGGAAGCGCAAAATTCGTGTATATATTAGTTCTTAACATCCTTTTTTCTAAAACCTTATTAGAAATTTTCAAGGATATTGAAGAATAAAGTTTTAAAAAGACGTTTCGTCCTTATGCACCAAAAACTTTTTTAATTCTACAGAATTTTCTCTTTTATATGATACTGTTTTTCTATAATTCTACATTGCACTTAATTTTTTAAACAATTTTTTTAATTAATCACATTTTTTAAATTTCAAATTCCTTTAAAAAAAAATCCTGAAGTAGAGAGAAAAACTAAACGGCCCCTAGATCCGCGAATATATTATTTTTTTTTTTTTTAATTGACTGTCACGCGCTGTTACAGTTGAGAAAATTGTTATCACAATCTATCAATATGTAGAATTGCTGTTTTTAAGTCAGAATACAATATTAATTAAGGCGGGTTCACCGTTCGTGTCCGGACAACTTTTTATTCGCTCTCAAAACATTTGCCGGAGACGGTGATGAAGTACGGTTCACCGTTCAGTTCGGCACATTTGATTTTTTTCTGAAGCAAACAGGTAATGATATTGTTGCCTATATACGATTTTGAGGGCAAATGATAAATGCAATTCGCTGCAAACGCATACAAAGGAGAACGCGGCAACCCATCATCAAGTCGTTCGGACAGAAAATCTAAATCAATTTGAATCGAACAAAGAGTGTTCAGCACATTTTTGTCGTGCTCTCAGTGAGACAGAATGGGAAAGGAACGCGTAAAATTACTAACAAAAAGTGTCCGGACACGAACGGTGAATCCGCCTTTAGATTTTTGAGAATGTTTCGATTGAAGTAACCCACCGGTTGGGAACCGATGGCCCAGAGTATATAATATGGACATTTTGGGCATAACTTTAGATAAGAATGCTATAAAATAATAAAACTTATCGGCTTTGAATTTCTGCAAATATATCCTTTAACATGTAACTTTTTTTTTTAAATATGTCTCCTTAAGGGGTTAGATAGGATACTGAAAAACTATAAACGTAGATTCAGTCGATTAAGGCAAATTTTTTATGTAGATTAGAAGTCTTATGGTACTCGTATAACCAAATCTTCAACTTTAAGTCGGCAGTTGTTATCGTCGATCTACAGCAATAAAAGTTTACATTTATGTTATCTAGGTCAAAAGGAAAAAAATGTAGAGGGTATGCGTAGCGAATTTCGCAAATGAAAATTTCTGGACCACTCTAATGTACAAACATACATATGTGTATCACGATATATGGAGCTAAAGTAAAAACTAAATATTCCGAACGGTTGGTGCATATACTATTGGAGCAATTTTTTAATAAAAAAAAAATTTTTTTTCCAAGCACCCTGTGAAATGAGTTCCGAATTGTTCATGTGATATACCGCTCTAAAAGTGTGACGATATGTATTTGCATCTGTAAATGTGACTTTTTCAATACATATATAATTGCGTCTTTCTGTCGTATTCACAGTCTTTATTTAATTATTTAAAAATACGTTCATTGCCATATATGTAATACTTCTATATGTGTTTTCGATTCGAAATCAAAGAAAGACAGCCTATGAAAATTTTTTGTGATTGTAGAAGTATACGTGTATATTTGTAAACTACTACATAGAATGAAGTGGCATATCACAACAGGGGCGGATCAGAGAATTAAACAAACAAATACAAATTTTACGGTCTCATGTTTCCTTCAAACCGCAGTTAACGCAAACGAATTTTGTTCAAAATTAAATGTTGATGCATAAACGCTCTTATGGTCTGATTATGCATACTTCGCATAACTTCGCACAACTTCGCATAAACTTCAAACTGTAATTTCGTATGTACTTTGTATTTAATTTGTATGTATTCCATTACCCAGAAATTGGAAGAACTTTTAAAAACTTTAGGATCTGTTGAGTTTAGATTTTGCTTCACATTTTGTTAAGTTACATTTTTATTGCACTGGTACAAATGGTTGTACGAAGTTATGCGAAGTATGCATAATCAGACCCTTAGACTGTCTTTGCACCTGTGCGGAGTTGACTTGACAACTTGAAGAACGCATGGTCTGGTCATAATTCGAAATTTTTTACAGCGATTATGGTGTGTATTTACCGCTATCACCGCTAAAAGTGTAAATAAATTCTCGACATACACCCTAAAGTCCAAACATACGCCACAAAAGAAAATTAAATGACCAATTTCTCATTTGCGGGGCGCTTCGGAATCGACGCATTCGACTTTACGCATATTTTCTTATTCTGAATCGGCATTTCGGCGAAAATTTGCTTTCATTTTCTAAATATATATATTAGAAATCTGACAGAGAGAGATTTTTGTTCATCTAGACTCTAGGTCCTAGAGTATTTCTGCTTCAATAAGTAAGTTTTGAAAAAAAATCCTAAATTTTTTTGCGGTTAGGGCTCGATATGTCGACTTTTTTTCGAAGCTCTTCGCTTTTTCGATATCCGAAAAATTGGAAAATAGGAGGTGTTTTTCCTAACTAATGGCGTTTTCTTTTCTACCGAAAAATGTTGCCTTCTCAGTGCCCTCTACGCACGAATACTAAGGAGAGGGCATTGAAAAGGCAACAGTTTTTGTAGAAAAGAAATCGCCATAAAACAAAACTTATTTACACATGAAGCTGTGTGGCATATGATAGTTGACCGAATCCAATAAAGCACGCTATTCATTTCTGTTCTGTGCTTATGGATGCCAACTGGAAATGCCAACTGATGCCAAGTCCTTCTGTAACTGGTACCTTTATCCTCTGCCACCTCAGCGGCTGCAGTGTTTCTCATAGATATACAAATATTGTATTTTTTGGTAATTTTTCATGTGAATTATTTTTCAATAAGAATTTGTTAAACCGCTCCTGAATTTTGAAAAGTAAAAATGGCAGTTTGGGTACATTCTCTTATCGGATCTCTCTTTCTTTTTTGAGTATATCGACACTCTGATGTTGGGGAATGTACTTTGAATTTACTAGCAATATAGAAGTACTACATATATGTTCTTTGCAAACGAAATAAACTAAACTCAGATGATTCCATGATAAAAACATTACAAGGTAAATTCATTCTCTCAATTCGTCGGCCATGATTTTTTTTTCTGACGTTTGCCAACATTTTAAAATCATATAAAATTTAAAATATAAAAATTAAATTGTTCACAATTGTTGTTGTTTGAGATTGAAAATGAGAATGTGTATGTGAGTTCGAGTTTTGAACTGCCTCTCAGTGGTTTTACCTTGTTATGTTTTTATCATGGATGATTCTATCTGTGTGTCAGGTGAAAATAGAAACATTTCTATTTCATATGTACGTGCATCTGCTTTGTACAGAAACAAATCTATTTTGCCCTTACACGATATGTTGGAATTTCCATATGTAAAAAGTGACATGTACTTTGCATGTGTACATATACATATCGTACATATCGTGTAAGAACACCTTAATGGTTATAATAATATTCGTCGTATACAATGTTTTTCTAATTTATTTTATTATTATTTATTATTGAGCTTAATTTGAGCAGGGTGCCGTTTCGAAGGAATGTCAAAAACTTCTGAAATTTTCATGTTAGAATAATTAAATTTCGATCGGCAGGGTGCCCAGGGTGCCGAGAAATATTTTTGCATTGCTGATTTTATTTTTGCGATACATCTTATTGCGATTGTTTGCTTTTTTTTCATCCATAAAACAATTTGTATGGCACATGCTTTTAAATAAATTGCAGTTTTCAACTTGATTTTTTAAGTATATCTACCAGGAGTCAATTTTCTAGGCTATATTTAGCATAATGGAGGCAGATGAATTTCGCATATATTCTCATAAAAGCCATCTTTTTAGTCTGGTTAGGGTTGCAATCAGACCAAAATGATGAAATACACACATAAAAATATGTACAAGGGACATTCCACGTCAACCGGATCAGTACGATGGCTAATTTTTTTGGGACGGATTACAATGATTAAGGCCTTAAAATGATTAGATGTCCCCCATGAAAAACAGTGTGGGCTTTTGAAAAATTCAAAATGGCGTCTCAACTACGGCGCCTAAACTAACAGTAAATTAGATTTAGTTTTAAAATTTTGTGACTCTGAAGAACTCAACGCTTAAGGAGAACAAGTAATAACTATATTTTTCAAAGTTCAAAATGGCGGAACCATATTTGATCTAGACACCACTATCACGGAAAAGTTTAAATCGAACGAACGTACTTGGCGTATGAGTTGCCCAGGATAGATGAGAATGGTACTCATACGCCATGTACGTACGTTCGCATTTAACTTTTCCGTGATAAATGGTAGATCCCATATGGATGCGTCGTTTTGAATTTTTTGAAATCTGATTTCAGACGATTGTAACGTTTTAAGCAAGCAAAAATTTAAATTTTTTGTGTGGCAGTATTGGGTTAGCGATTTCGAATTTTATAATTTACTTTCGTGTGATTCGACTAATCTTCTTTAAATATTGTACAATCTGTAGTTTTAGAGAAATAAAGCCAGTCCAACTGATCGTTTGCGGCACTGTACCCAAATGTGCTTCAGCAAACCGATCGACTTGGTATACATAACTGCATTTATATACACATACATATGTACGTATACATACATATCTAGGGACACATATAGTACACTTCTACATTAGACCGTTCGTTATTTTAACTATTTTTTTAAATATACAGTTTGCCGGGCTCAAAAAGTTGTCTTTTGGTCTAAAAATAAGCAGTGCAAAATTTTATTCGAATATGATAACTCTAAGTACTTGCGCGTTGCATTTGAAAATTTTGAAAACCATATGCACTCTGGGAAAAAAAATTTCTAACAAAATAGTTGAAAGTCGTGAATTTTATAGTCATTTGCTATG
>NW_023458563.1:37480728-37498508 GCF_013731165.1 Rhagoletis pomonella
AAAAAAACGATAATTTCGCAAATTCTTAAAACCTATTCTATTTTTTTAATTTTTGACCTCATATTCAGATTGTGTGAGTTATTTTACATAGCAAATGACTATAAAATTCACGGCTTTCAACTATTTTGTTACAAATTTTTTTCTCAGAATGCATATGGTTTTCTAAATTTTCAAATGCAACGCGCAAGTACTTAAGCTGATGCCACATAAAACGTTTGCTTCGCTTTACGTGACAGATTCGCTTTGACAGCTAAGATGAATTGTATGAAAATGCACAAAGCATGCCACATAGTTCATTGAAGCTGCAGCGCGAAGCGAAAAGATGGCCAACTCCCATCTTTTTGCGCGCTTTGACAATCAGCCGGTTTAGTATTTATTTTGTTTCGTCCAAATTCGAGTATTCATGCAGAAACATAAAACTCAATTACATTGCTGATAATTTTAAAGCAAAATATTTAAAATCCACAGCAATTTTGACGAGTAAAAAAGCAGTGCAAAATTGATTTCTTGGCGTTCATTGTGGCATACCTTTTGCGTCTGGCGCTTTGCTGGCAAAGTTATAAATCTCACGCAAAGCTACAAAGTTTTATCTGGCATCAGCTTTAGAGTTATCATATTCGAATAAAATTTTGCACAGCTTATTTTTAGACCAAAACACATCTTTTTCCGCCCGGCAAACCAAATTTTAATTTTAACGAACGGTCTATTCTACATATGTATATGATAGCTCTACTCTATGTATATAAAATATTAAATGGAATTTTTTCATAGGAGAATGGGTAACACCTGAGCAGGCTGAACTTGCTCACAGTATACTGCATTCTGGAGGTAAAATATGAAATTCTTAACTTCTCTGTAAATAATGTTTTTAAAATTCTTTTGTAATATATTCATTAAAATTTTAGTCCTCTATTATATTTATTGTTATTTGGTTGCATTAAAACTTTTTTGTTTCTTCTTTTGAGTTATACATTTTTTAAATACGTACTAAAAAGAATACTCAAATTACTTCAAACGCTTACCCTCGGATCTTTTACCTTATAACCTCTGCCCGTACTTTTAAGCACATCTGCGAAAGCAAATACTCCTTAGACAGGAATGTTGCATTTTGACATGATACTTTTATTATTAAACAAAATATGTAGCCAGTGCAGATGGTTCCCCGTTCACCAAATTATAAATTTGTTTGCATCCTGCACCTATTCAAAATAGATTAGAATATTGAGGAAATTTTCCGTAAAATATGTTATTCATTTCAGTTATTCAACTCGCCAATAACTCAATAATTGCACTTATGTATTATATGTACATACTTATATTTTCCAATCAAACTTTGTAAAATATCTGACAAACAATACATATGCATATACCGATATAGTTTTAACCAAAACGCTTATATAAAATATATTACCTCTCTTGAACATTTTTCCTACAACAACAATTCATACTTTAATCATTTTTGTATACACAACTTCTTTGAACTAATCAATTCGCCAAAAACTGCGTCTTGCTCTCTACTAAAATCACAAGCCAACGTTGGAATGAAAAATAACTACGAATGTAGCAATAATTATATAGAGGTTGTTTTCGCTTGCTTGGGTATCAGGTTATCTGGTTAAAAATTATTATTGTGTAGTGTATTTTATTATTGTAAGCTGAATAAAAAATATAACCACGTAACCACATAAGCTGATAACCAGGCAAGCGTGAACAACCTCATAGTAGATCATTTACTCCGAACTGCATGCCGATCTATCTATCAGTTATGAATAAATGCAACCTTATTTAAAATATATGTTTTAACAAGGAGAACGTCGATAATCCAACAAATTCAAAGCAAGGTGCATACAAATATAATGCTCGCAGATGATAGCCGAATTCCACGATACTTCACATTTATTATATTATTTTAATAATATTTCTGATTTCTCTGTTTGAATAGATCGCAAATATATAGAGCATCCATTGAAGCCAGCACCACCGCCCATTAACACGGTACGTCGATTCACTTCCGGCTCCTCCTCAAATCAGTACGACAGTTCTTCAACAACAACGCATCAGAACTCGAGCTACTCCTCCACACATCAGGTAAACTATTTGAATAAATGTAGGAGTACCAATGCTTCCTTCAAATAATCTGCACTCTGTGCCATGATAGAAACGTTGCAAACTAACATAATGCAATTATATGAGGTGCTGTACGTTGTGCCGAGGCGTTTTGAAACTCCCTTAGCTAAAGTTGTATTTTGCAAGTATGAAAAGCAGGCAAAACAAATCGAGATAGATATAGACAAAGGTATACAAAAATGCTCAGAATCAAAAGACAAATCGATTAAGCCGTGACTGTCTGTCCGTCCGCCTGTCCGTGTTGTGAAGTCATGCGGAGGTATATCAGTATATCAAAAGAGAACGGCTGTGCATGCTAGTATTATTCTGGTACTCAGCTCGTCGGGTGAAGATGTCCTGACTACACAAAAAAAAAAAATTATGCACTTAAAGATTATTACCGGACCACAATAAACTATCCCATATTTAATATAACAGAAATCCCTTAAAATTCGCAGACAGACGCAAACGGAGAGGATTCCTCTTGACCAGCGCTGCCTTCCCCTGCTCTTCCCTGCACAACCATGAAGAGATACTTTATGCATCACCATCCCAACCATACCTTCAAGTCTAAGGCTTAGGTCATCTCACGACTAAGAAAATTTAGCTCGTGTTTTCATTTCACAAGCTACAGTTCAGTAAATTTATTTATAATAATTATTACAATTGCAAGGGAATCAATCCTTAGTTATGAATTAATTATCATAATAACAATTATCAATAAAAAAAATATTAATACATTTAGCAACCAAAAATTTAGGAACAATGAATCTGGTAGGGTGGTCAGCATGAAAACTATATGTACGTACCAGGGATCTTGCGAATATTTGCATTCGCATTCGTTATGCGAATGATTCGTATCATTTTACACATCGCATTCGCATCAAATGATAAGAATGTTTTCCGAATGCAAATGTGTACATGGGCAGAGAGCGCACTCTTATATTGTTGAAATAGCTCTAAGTCTTAGCTTCAGGCTCTAAACGGTTAAGTAGTAGATCAAGCAACATTGATGGACCTTCAACAAGTACTGCTAAAAGTCTTATAAGCAGGGAACGGATTTTCATGACCTAAAAATCTATAAAAAAGGCAAAATAAAATCACGACGTGGGACAGAAAAGGCAAAACAAAATAATGAAATCAAAAAAAGGCAAAAAAAGGCACTAAAAACACAAAAACCGAAAAATATTCAAAAAATATATTTATTCTAGATTATTCTGTGAAAATGAACTCGGAATTCGGTGAAATGAACTGAAGGTGGCGCATTTCCGAAACCGCTACTTTGGTTTTGCCGACTTTGACATTTATGGCAATACGTAAACAAACTTTTTGTTTAGAAACAAGTCCAAACGTATTGCAAACATACATACTTTCAAGTGAAAAATCGAAGTAATTCGTGCGTTCTGAAGTAAAGAACGTTTTATTTGTAAAAAAAAACTTTAAAAAAATGTCGTGTCGTGTGTTGAATTGCAGCAGCCGTAGGGGTAAAGCCCCCAAATGCAGTTTTTTTTGTTTCCCCGCGACGACGCCTTGGCCAGAAAGTGGGTAGAGTTCTGCCGGCAGGAGAAGCCATACAATTTAGACACGAGCGTAATATGCATGAAGCACTTTACGGACCACTTTTAAACACGACATGTTAAGTTGAAAACGTTGAAATACCACAAATTACAAACTGAAATCGGAGGTAAGCAAGCATCGACCACTTTCTGCAGGAAAATATGCGCTGCGACAAGATGTTATCACTTTTTCGGCACCTGCAATACAAACATAAAAATTCGAAATTGGCAATTAATAAGACCTATTCTTTTGAACGCATTTCAAGAGTGGTTGTATATTTTTTGTTAACGTTGTGCTTAATTTGCTATATTCAAAGATCGCTTGAGAAATTGGTGAATCGAGAAGAAAACACATATTCTTTGTTTACCCGTTGCCACAAATGTCATTCTGCGGGAATGCGCAATCTTGTATTCTATCGTTCTTGCTGACGGATGAGCGAAAAGTCTATCAATACATATTTAAGAGAAAAAGAAAATAAGAGCACTTACATGTCATTCTCCCGATCCTGATGAGATGGTCGGACGTTGGAAAGGCTGTTATATATATATGTATGTATATAATACAGTGGTGCACAGCGTTGGCAGAGCTCCCAACACAAGCGCAATTTTTATACCCGAGCGCACTTGTGCACAAGGGTATATTAATTTTGTTCACATAACGGTTGTTTGTAACAGCCAAAACGAATCGAGATAGATATAGACAAATGTATACATAAATGCTCAGAATGAATAGAGAAATCGATTAAGCCATGTCTGTCTGTCCGTCTGTCCGTCCGTCCGTGTACACGATAACTCGAGCAAAAATTTAAATATCTCAATATTCGGTTAATCCAAGGTCGGTTTGTATTGAAAATGGGCGAAATCGGACTGTAACCACACCCACTTTCCATATAACGGTAATTTCCAGAAATACGAAAACTGCGATGGTTACATGTGTATATCTTGGTAACCGCTGCACCAATTTCTCCCAAACTTGGCACAGTTCTTGGCCTTGGTACACCATACCAAATGGCCGACAATTTTTTAAATCGGACAATAACCACGCCCACATCCCATATAACGGTAATTTAGAGAAATATAAAATCTTCGATAAATCAGTAAATATAAAAGCTAATTTATTCAAAATTTATGCTTGGAACAATTCTTAACCAAGAAATACGTTTATGATAAAATTTTGGAAAATGGGAGTGGCACCGCCCACTTATGATCACATATATGTATCTCGGTAACCACATATAAGCAAAACATCGAAAATTATTGAAATCGGACTAAAATTGAGGCCGCTTTTCATATAACGGTAAATTTCAGAAATGCTTGAAACTTCAATATTTGGAAATTTAAGGACGTTAATTTACTCAAAATTGATACACCCCGGCTTGCCATGTAGCGGTAGCTTTCGGAAAGGTGAAAGTCATATATTAAATACTAGCACCGGGTATTTAATGTTCGGCTCCGCCCGAACTTAGACTTTCTTACTTGTTTTGTATCAGTATGTGTGTACCCAGCAAAACAGCTCGCGCATGTGATGCTTACAGTAGGGATGGGTAAATTCGATATTCGAAGCTTCGATATTCGAGTTTTAATCGAATTTTAGCTCCGAAATGAAGAATTTTTGAAATCGAACTTTGTGTTGCTAAAATTCGGATAAAATCGAATTTTTCCAGAAAAAATCGAATTTCATCTTTATTTGCAAAAAATCAAGTCTTAAACTTTCTTCTTTCTGACTAAATTTGCAATCACTGTGTGTAGAACTCCATTTGTCTTAAGGATTCAAATAAAAGAATACATGTTTTTCGATCTGATGCATAAAAACAAAAAATCTGTGCAAAGAAGGAACTGTTATTCCAAACTCTATTTTAAAATTTTTTTTTATAAAAGACTAGTTTCTTTTTTTTAGTTGATTTTTTATTTTAAATTTTTAGAGGCTTTTACGTTGGCAGCATGAAGCTTTTGCCTGAGAAGACCCCTAGTAAAATTTTCCGGAGAATAATTTTTTACAATAAATCAATCCAGTAACGTTCTGCCAAATTTGCTTTTTGCGAGATTTCCTGAAGTGTCAAAAATTACCGTTTCAAGCTGGAGCTAATGGGTTCAAATGTTATTCGAAAATATTTTCCAAGAAACTTTAATATATATGTTTTAACCTTTAATTTCGCATTTATTTTAACTATTTTTTCGACTTTGTGAAAACTACTTAGGCCGAGAAAAAAAGGTTTTTTCTTCATAGCGGTCGTCCCTCGGCAGGCAATGGCAAACCTCCGAGTGTATTTCTACCATGAAAAATAGCTTCTCATAAAAATACAATCGCCGTTCGGAGTCGACGTAAAACTGTAGGTCCCTCCTAATTGTGTGACAACATCAAGGCGCACGCCACAAATCGGAGGAGAAGCTCGGCCAAACACTAACGTATGTGTAAGCGCCAATCTATTATTATTATTACTTAGGCCGAGATATGAAAACTTTAGTAGGCCATAAAATAAAAATACGAGGTAACTTTTGCAAATCCATCGCGCGTTTTACTACTTAATGGGTATACATTCAGAAAATGTTATCAAAGTCCGGGCTGGTTTCGGCTGTTGCACAGTGTAATTTGAGTTTAACTTTTTAAACAGGTGGCCACTCTCGGCAAGCACCTTAAAAATATTTAAATTGTTGCATAGTATTTTAAGTACAACACTTCTTTAAATAAATTCGACTTTTCAAACAGGTGGCAACCCTCCCAAATGTAATTAAAAAAGAAAGTTTATTCAAAACCATTTGAAACCCATATTGGAGTAATATATTTAACTTATTATTTAAATAATTTGATTTTGATTTTCTTACATATGGAACAAAACTAAAACCATGTTACACATCTAATAATAATAATAATAATCCCAACGATTTTTACCCAGGGATTACAGGGCAAGCCCTTTCATTTGACACCTACCCCCTTTTTGAAAATCCAACGAACGATACAGATTTTATGACTGGGTGTTAAATATTTAACGCAAACATCTCCGAACTCTATTAAGAAGTTTCACTTCAAAAAATTTTGCGAAATTCGAAAAAATTCGAATTAAATCAAATTTTCACCACCGAATTTCGAATCGAACTATCGAATGGTTGGGCAATGTTCGAAATTCGGAAAAAATCGAATTTTAACACCCCACTACCCATCCCTAGCTTACAGCATGAAGTACAAACGCAAACTGACCGGCTGCTAGCGACGCATAAGTTCGGTAGCTGCGCACACACGACTTGTATGTAAAGCCAGCTCCCGGAGACTCCCGTGTGCACCACTGATATAATAGAATAATCACTGAATGAATGATCTTTTTTTTCCTTCTTACACCTACTACCGCTATGCCTGAACCACGAATTTACGCATCTTCAGAGCTGTTACAATTATAATTGTTCAGAGGGGTACTTATAGGGTACTTTAAATGTTGCTATGTAAAATTTAAGTTTTTTTCCATTTTAAACAATGTGTGAAATTACATATATACATAGTTAATTATTTCCCTTCTTTCTTTTTATATAACCAATCCAATTTTAATGATAAGAAAAATGCATTACAATTTTTCTTTTTGTAATTAATAAATATGTCACTTTTCCGAAGGAAGCAATCAGACTGTCCTGTTCGTATAAACCCTATCTAGTCATTTTTTTTGATGAGTAGGAGTTCTGTTTTCTTTTCTGAACCCTGAACTGTCGCTTTCATACTTCGGAGATCGGAATTTGCAAAAAATAATTTATCCGCGTTAACCGGAATGGTATTGTCCATAAAACTTTAAACTGTGCTAGTCTAAATCCTGGGACGATGCTCGATTAATTTATATAAAATTAAGCACGCGTGTAGCCTGTCCGACCGATGTCAAGCAAAAAAGAAAGAGACTCTCCGCGGAAGTTCGATCAAAACGTCTGACCGGTCTGTTTGACAGGCGTCTTACTTATTTCAATTAATAAAGACTTATGCTTTCGGGCAACGGCTGATAAAAATCGCGCTCACAACACAGGTGCTTTGATAAAGCATTGCAAATGTTTTTACAAAACTCCTGCAAAAGGCGAGAAGTTCAACAAGCCTGGATGTCCTTAGCATGGAAGGTGCCTATTAGTTTATCATGACTGTCTTCTAAAATGTAGTATGATGATCCGAACTTCTCTCGAACCTATGCGCTGAGAAATGTCTTAGCTAATTTAGCATTGAACGACTTGGACATCTCGCTCTGGGGTATATAGGAGAAATATACTTTGTGACCAACAGAGTACTGAATGGGTCGAGATTTAAGCTATACCGGCATTTATTTTGTTCGAAGGATTTGTGCAAATTAGTCCTTACTCTATCTCTAACGTTTAATATATTTTCGTAATGATGATTGGTTTCGACCAAACCTTCCGATTTCATGTTAATGCTTTTAAGCAACGCAAAACCAACGAAGTAAGGACTGTATCCAGTGGTTTGGTATGCCACGACTCTGGAACACCAAAGACGTCAAACACATGGGCCTTTAAGTAATTAACGATAGGGATGTTGGTCAGTTTTTAGAGGAAAAAGAAATGTAAACTTAGACATGTGGTCAAGTATAATAAAAATACCAATATGTCCGCCATTATATCGTGGAAAGGGGCCTATTAAATCTATATACAATCCCTGGAATATCCTTTCTAAAAGCGTGAATTTCCCCACCATTGGCCGCAGCACCCTCGTCGGGTGCTTGGTAGTCTTACATACATTACAGCTCGAAATATATTCTTGTACCGTGCGATGTAATCCAGGCCAATAAAAGTATCGTCGCAGCCTTTCTGTAGTCTTGGCCACTCAACTGTGCGCACACGTAGGACCATCATGCAGGTTCTTCACAACCTCATTTCGCAGCTATACTGGTACAAAAGCTCTCACGCTGCGTCTTCTATGTCTTTGTTTCCTGTGTAAAACTCATTCCGGTGATATATATTATTATCATGAACCTTAAATCCGGGAACTTTTCCGATTGAAAGCAGAAGAAAGCAAGTCTATATCCGGAACATAATCAACCTTAATTGAAGAAACTATGTCATCATAATAAATCCGAGAAAGTGCATCTTGCACGACATTAGCACTGCCTTTCCGGTGCTGGATTTTAAAATCGAAACTTTGAAATTTCAAAGCCCAGTGCGCTAGCCGCCCACTGAGGTCCTTCTGGTCCGACGGCTCCTCACCATCTGAATTTTCCTGCGGAAGTACTGCGCCAATTTCATGTAAGCTGGCATCACGTTGGATGACAAATGGTTTCTTGAAATCTGGATTAGCCAGAAACGGAGCAGATGTCAACCTAGCCTTTAATAAGTCAAAAGCTTGACGAGCCTTATCCGACCATTCGAAAGATTTCTTCTTTTTAAGAAGTTCCGTCAGTGGCTGAGTTACCTCAGCAAAATTAAAAACAACCACTACTATACCATCCGGCCATTCCAAGAAACCTGCGAAGCTGCTTCACAGTTCTTGGAACAGGATAATTAACTATCGCTTCAATTTTTCCCGGATCAATTTTCAAGGTTCCCAATCCCACAATATAGCCCAGATAGCGCACTTCAGACAAAATTTACTCTTAGCGATGTTGATTGTTAATCTAGCGTTGTGCATATGAACGGTAACTTCCTTCAATAGTTCTAGGTGTCAATCAAAGACTCTTTATTTTAGGTTATATGATATAACTCGATCCATTAGCCTGCACATTGTTTGTGGTGCATTGCATAGACCAAACGGCATCACAGTAAATTGATACAGCGGTCTGTTGGGTACCGTAAAAGCCGTTTTCCCGCGAGACTTCCGCTATAAAGGAATTTGCAAGAAAGCATCTTTTAAATCCAAACTGGAGATGTACTCCGCTCGCGATAGTCTGACCAAAATTCCTTCGATATGCCGGTGACAGCTTTAACCTTCCCACTATCAAAACACAGTCGTACCTTACCTGGTTTGCGTACAAGAACTACGGGCGAAGACCAAGCGCTGTTCGACTCCTCGATTCCACCTACCGAATTGAATTTTTCTAAATGTTTTTTTTTTTGCTGTAATAATATACATATATGTAAAACGTATACTTATACTTATATCTACACATAACTATAAATATCAATGTACGTACATATAGTTTTCATGCTGACCGAATAGGGTGATCAGATTCAATGTTTCGTAAATTTTTGGTTGCTAAATGAATTACAATATTTTTATTGATAATTGTTATTATGATAATTATTTCATAGCTAAGGATTGATTCCCTTGCATTTATTATCATATTATTATAAATAACTTTACTGAACTGTAGCTTGTGAAATGAAAGCATGAGTTAAAATTTCTTAGTCGTGAGATGACCTAAGCCTTCAGGGCTGACTATAATGTGAATAAGCTGCCGTAACTGACTGTCAGAAAATGAATGAATAGTCTGTCAAATGCATAAGCAACGTAGTGTAGACTTTTAGGTGGCTCTATTTTACTTACATGTCTTCAGTGTTGCCACATGTTTTTATTTTTTACCCAAAATTTTACCAAAAATTACCAAACTTATTTTAAACTAAACTAAAATTTCGGAGCTCTTTAAAATCCACATTTGTCCAGTTATGACCAAAGAACGTAGATAACAAGAAGGGACAACTCGTTATAATTGTAGCGAAAGTGAGTAACAGGGGCGCGCTTCTGGAAATGGACTCGGTAGATATAACAATAGCCACTATCAAGCAGTTTGTTGTAGATCACAGAATTATAGTAATCTAGGAATTCAGAAGAACTGTTCGCCTTGCGAAACTTTCAGGACTACCTGGTATTTCTGATAAAGGAAACGCTTACGGTCCACTTCCTAATGTGGAACCAGAACTTGTTTTGACCTATGTTACATGTAGGACTGAATCGAAAAAGTTACCAAGTTGAAATATAAGTTACCAAATTACCAAAAATACGCAAAGATAAAAATTTCGGTAAAAAATTACCAAAGCGACACCACTACATGTGTTACAATGTACATACATACATACGAGTACAAACAGCTGATTCCGTACGGAAGGTGCGACCTGTATCGCTCTTTCCTTAAGCAAATGACGTTTGACGAAACTTTTTGTTAAGTACATTATAGTTTCAGAATTGGATTTATGGGTAGTCGCACGTTTGCATACGCTTGCTTATTCATATTATAGTCAGCCCTTTAGACTTGAAGGTATGGTTGGGATGGCGATGCATAAAGTATCTCTTCATAGTTGGGCAGGGAAGAGCAGGGAAGGCAGCGCTGATCAAGGGACATCCTTTCCGTTTGCATCTGTCTGCTAATTTTAAGGGATTTCTGTAAATTAAATGTGGGATATTTTATTGTGGTCTGGTAATAATCTTTAAGTGCATGAATTTTATTTTGTGTGTAGTCAGGACATCTTCAAGAAAGTGCGGCAAGACCCAACCCCACCCGACGAGCTGAGTACCATGATAATACTAGCGTGTACAGCCGTTCACTTTTGATATACCATCGCAGGACTTCATAACATCCGTCTGTGCAAACGATAAAAATTGAAATATGTATCTTAGCGAAACTTGGTAAGTGTACTTTAGAGAATTCCGAAATCTTCGATAAATCAGTAACTACTGAAGCGAATTTATTGAAAATTGATGTTTGCAATAACTTTTTAGCAAAAAATACGCCTATAAAAATTTTATGGAAAATAGATGTGGCTCCGCCCACTTATGACCACATTTGTGTATATCGGTAACCGTTCCAGCAATTAGTACCATCCTCAGTACAATTATCGTTCTTGTCACATAAAAGAAAGACGTTGAAAATTTTTGAAATTGGACTAAAAATCTGCCTACTTTTCACATAACGGTAAATTTCAGAAATGCTGGAATTTAAGGACGCTAATTTACTCAGAATTGCTACTCACAACAATCCCTTGAAAAGAAGTAAAATTATTATGGAATTTTGGAAAATGGGCGAGATACCGCCCACTTATATAAGTTTATCTCATTAAGTCGAACTGAACAAACTATCGAAGAAATTTGAAATAGGTGTATAACCGCTCCTGCTTGCTATGTAACGGTAGTTTCAGAAAAGTGAAAAACTATATTTAATACGTGCCGGGTATTTATTGGTCGTCTTCGCCCGAACTTATACTTTTTTACTCTTTTTTTTTATGTTGACTAGAACCCAGTCCCCTCGGAATAGAAGCGCGCACAGCTAACCACTACACCACAGCTCATTGTACCTGTTGTATGTAAAAGCGAAAAATTCCAATTGTTTTGACTTAATGTGTAATGAATACATTTTATCTTATTAATCAGAGCACAAATTCCAGTATTTTTGGTGCCTGCCGAAGTGGAGTGGTTAGTGGTGCATGCTGGTAAGACCGGGTAGCAAATGGCGCACCTCCACGTGTACTTATGCCATAAAAAGCTTCGGTTCCTGCCTTGTATTTGACATAAAGGCGCGCACCAATAGAAGAAGTTCAGCCACGGCTGTGCATATCTACACAACTGTATGTTACCTCCGGTTGGGTGTCCACTAGAGGTATACGCCGCCGCCGCCGCCGTTTTTTGTCATTCCTCACGCGCCGCCGCCGTGTTACGAAAATATCGGCGCGGCGGCGGAGGCGTTCGGCGCCTAAGGAAATTTGTACAAAATTTTCATGATGTATGTACATTGAATACATCGTTTGAAGGAACTAAATACTACTTGTATAAAACACAATTTTACGAAATGAAAATTACATTTTTAAATTAGTTTTTTTTGCATAATTAGGGCCACTGGATAAGAATATGATGTCCTTTATTTTTCCAAAAATAGCGTAACTCAGAAAAAACATAGGTAACATATTTTTCGACGAAAGCGTTTATTACAGTTAAATTAGGGTCGAATACTGGTAATTTAACGATTTTTTCCGCAGTAGACAATTCTTTTCAATACTACAACAATGCTACTTTTTTATACACCTACTATAACAACAAGAAAGTTATAACCAGGGAACGGATTTTATGGAAATTGCCTTTTTTCGATTAAGAACGTCCACGATTTAGCTTTCCCTGATTCCATATATGTATACACATTTGATGTTGCCTTTTTTTACCTTTTTTAAGATATTTTTCCGTTTTTTTTTGCCTTTTTTAAGATATTTGCATTTTTTTGCCTTTCTACCTTTAAAAAAGTGATTATAGCATTTACAATTTTTTTTTTTTTTTAAGATTAAAAAATATGCACTTGCCCATGCGGCTTATAGGAGCGCAGGGACCTCTTGCCAAATTGGTGTTGGAAAAATTCAAAGCCGTTTTCTCAGCTAACGTAGGCTTGGAGACAATAAGGGGTGTGGATAAAATTGTAAAGGGCGAGGAAAACGCCCTTATACCTGATAATATGAACGTTTCAAACGTTCCATATTTAAATTGGGCTCCACTTGTATCAACTTACGTCGAGCGCACATTTAGTACATTCAAAGCTTTTCTTCGCGAAAATCTAATGAAAATGCTGCCAGAAAACTTCAAAATGCATCTTGTGGTTCAATGTTACTACAATTATACAGATTAAAATTTTATGAGTTAGAAACTCGAAAGAATAAAATAGTCAAAGATTCAAAGTACAAATTTTTCATATAATGAAACTAGTTCATAGTTTTTCTCTTTTTACTTGTAATATAAATATTTCTAAAATAAATGTATTTTTTTAATTGTTCTTAGTATTTTTTGTCTTTTTTAGTGCCTTATTTTGCTTTTTTTGCAATACCTAGTGCCTTTTCCTGCCTTTTTCGCTATTTTGTTTTGCCTTTTTTGCAATACCTAGTGCCTTTTCCTGCCTTTTTCGCTATTTTATTTTGCCTTTTCCAGCCTATTTCGTTATTTTATTTTGCCTTTTTTATAGGTTTTTAGGTCCTAAAAATCCGTTCCCTGGTTATAACACATCAAAAACTTTAACGCCAATATCTCAGAAAGCAGTTATAATAGAAGCGGCCTCTTTGCATCTAACTCCTCAATTATTGGAGATAAAACAAAGACAAGTTGATTTTTCTATGTATTTTTTTAATATTTTAAACAAACACATTTTTTGCTAATATTTACATTCGCAAGTTATTATATTCTGGGGTCCCACATACGTGTACAAGTACTAGGTGGCTGTGTGAAAATTACGTTAGCATCCCTTAGTGGTGGTTAAACCCCAGGAAGGTTTTGCTCCCTCGCATTAAACATTAGTATTTTTTTTTTATTACATTCGGTTCTCCTTAGAAAAATTTGGCGCTTCATATTTTAGTAGAAATATTAACCATCTATAAGCCATTTTTTCAACAGTGGGTCAAAAGGCCCGTTCTGGTTCGAGTTGATGGGTTAAACTTTTGGAAAACAGTAGACCAACCTTGTTTTCAATATGTAATCCGCAAAAAATCGTAAGAACTCCGTAATTTAACATAACGGTTGATAAGATTATTGCAAAAATTTATTGAGAGCGACATAAATTACCCCAATAACTAAACTTTTAAAGTTTGTTTATTTCTTTAAAGTTAAATAGTACATACGGATCTGTAGAGAACATAGAGACTTCCTTCTGTTCGCCCACCAATCAGCGCCAGACACTCAACATTTTAATTCAAGTAGGAAGTAGCAATATTTAAATTTAAAACTAATTCAATAATGAAATATATATAATTATAATAACAGAATAATTGGCATGGCGAGTGCCTAACGCTGACGAGTTGAAATGATAAGATTAGTAGCCTCATGGCTCTTTGAAATCTACCTTATGAGCAGTAGCGCCGGCGTTTCCAGACGCGCCGGCGTCGCCGCCGCCGCCGAATATTTTTGAAGTTGACCACGCCGCCGCCGCAAAGCTTGCCGGCGTAAACCTCTGGTGTCCACATTGGCGGCTTCAGCCAATTTCCTTCCGCGTCCTTTTATTTTTCACGTATAAACAAAGTCTTCATTTATTTGTTTAATTCGCAGTTGTCAACGAACAGAAATAATAAAATGTCAAGGAGTTGTTCAGTAGTTGCAAATCAATTTTCTTAAATGAGGTAGTTCAGTACTTATTTAAAAGGGGAAAGATGTACTTTGTCAAGAAGAAAAGATTATCTGAAGGAGCCAAGTTGGCGGATTAGAATGAGGACGCTGTCAATGTCCAAGACTTTGTATAATTCCACCATGGTAAACTGAAACTGTTCTCTCAATTCATGCGTCATAAAATTGTTCAGACACTTGCAAAGTACTTAAGTCATATGCTTCAGAGCGAAATAAAAAGTATAGAATTAAAAACAAAAAATGTCAATCAAAATTTCTTTGAGTTTGAGATTAAAGGCCTGTTTCCAGCTTAAAAAAAACGAAATAATCATATAAAATGACGCACAAGAAATGGAAAAGAAATATTCTTCTATCAAAATTTCTTAAATCAGTTTGCAGCTCTCAAGAAAAAAATGCTCGTATATTTATTTCTTCAATTAAATTTACAGCAAAGGCAAGTGTTTTAAAAGCAGCAGAAATAAAGAAAAATATTTCTTATGATTTTTCTTGAGAGCTGGATTCTAAGCCTAAAAGTTCAATTTTACTTGCTTGTTATGTTGTTTGCTTCTCAGCAGTTTGTCCTTATACTCATAATAACTGCGCCTGTTGTGAACCAGCGCCGTACGGTGATATACTGGTATCCCTGGATGCAAACTATTCAATAAGCACAATGCGCCTTGTATCGTGCATTAGGGAGGAAAGGTAATATGGATAAAATAGATTATAGGTTTGGGGTGGAATGGCGGGGTTTAAACATCGGTCCGGCAATCTTAGGACTGAGAGCATAATCATTTGAGCGACCACCATGTCGGGCTTCCGTCTTAGTTTCTGCAGATTTACTTCATATTTATGGTACTTTCAACCATCATTTACTACTTATCACAACAGAAAGGGGCCCAATATCACGAGGCCTTAACTTTTAGCTGTAATCTTTAAAATTCTTCTACTTCACTTTGCATCTCAGCTTTTCAGTTCTTTTTCTAACTTGCTTTCATTTCAATATGTGAATTTCAAATTATTTGAATTTCAGAGTAACATTCACAACTCAAGCTCCAACACAACCACCAGTATCAGTAATAGTAGCAATAAAAAGAAGTATAACAGCAGCAACAGTAGTTTGCACACGCCAGGAAGTCCTTCGAGATCTCGAAGTGCTACTAAAGAATTAATATGTAAGCTTATTTTACACGGTTCATAAACAGTGTTGCCATGCTAAGCTAAATCCTTTTATTCTTAAAAATATGAAAGACATTGATAAGTTGATAGTTGCTTTAAAATTTTCAACATCTTTTGAAAGTTTGTTACCAATAACGGTCCAAAAAGTTTTCACCTGCGCTATAAATCTTTACGCATGCCAACACTGTTTGCGAGCTATTCTTTGTATTTTCTACTAAAATTAAAAACAAAAATCCCTTAGTGCCTCCGGACGATGCGCTAATGTGCAAGCCTGAGTTTACGAAGCCACTGCAAGATTTAACAATAAACGATGGTGATAAGCTGATCTTGACCTGCAATGTCAAGGGAGATCCGGAACCACAGATAACATGGTCCAAGAATGGCAAGCTCATTTCATCCTCAGATATTATGGATTTGAAATACAAAAATGGCGTTGCAACACTTACTATTCACGAAGTATTCCCTGAGGATGAAGGTATATTTACCTGCACAGCTACTAATTCCATAAGCGTCGTGGAAACCAAATGCAAACTAACGGTCAAGCGTGAGTATTTGGCAATATTTTTATCTCCGCACTGAAAGAAAAATTAATTGCGCAAAATATGCCGGCTTGAGCTGACCTTACACAAGTCTCACAGCACTTATTATCAACCGCTATTCGAATTTGTATTAATCTATCTATTTAAAAAAATTATACCAATTATTTACACAGTTTTCGTTATAAATTAAACTTTTACGGACATTGAATAAATGTACATTCTTATTTTGTTATATTTCCTATAGCACTTGATAAAAATGCAAGTAAGCGACAGACGAGTAGCTCGAAACCACCGAAAATTGTTAGCCATTTGGAATCACGCTTTGTAAAAGACGGCGAAATGGTAACTCTTGCCTGTCGCATCATCGGCGCCGAGCACTTTGACGTAGTTTGGCTACACAACAACAAGGAAATTAAACCGAGCAAAGACTTCCAATACACCAACGAGGCTAATATCTATAAGCTACAAATTGCTGAGATTTTTCCAGAAGATGGCGGCACTTATACCTGCGAGGCATTCAACGACGTTGGTGAATCGTTCAGTACTTGTACCATAAACGTGCTCGTACCTGGGGAAGAACCAAAGCAACCCATATTTACAAAATTCCCAAGTTCTGTAACCGTTCAAGAAGGAGAAAGCTGCCGATTTGTCTGTGAGACACAAGAAGAGCCACTACAACTTACATGGTTAAAGGATGGCAAGCCAATAAATGACAGCACCACAAAGTATACCTTCACCAAAGATGGAAATCGTTACACCTTTGTTATAGTTCAGTGCTCAATGGATGACGTGGGTCAATATCAAGCAAAGGCCATTGGCAAGAAGAGTGAGACATTGAGTGCTTTCTCTGTAAATGTCGACTGAATAAACTATAAACCATACGTATATATGTAACTAATGATATATGTATTTATATTAATAGTGGTAGGGAAGAAAACAAAAAAAAAAACGAAATGCTAAATGTAAACCGAAACGTTAGTTCAAATAAGTATATTTCTTAATATTGAGTGTCTCTAGGCATAGGCAACTGAATGACGTTCGAAATAAATCGCTCTCTTTCTCTGTCTATCGAAACCATTTTTACAAAAGTGTAACATTTCTAGCGAAATTCGTTATTCTTTAAAAAATTCATTGTCTATGACTAAAGTATATTGCAAGTATGCATTTTTGTCTATGTATACAAATACAAAAGTAAGTATGGCTTGGTGATAATGTGAACTAGCACTGCTCCGAACATAGCACATCATGTGTCCCTATATACATATAAATAAGAAAATAACGATTAACAATTTTTAAACAAAACTCTTTTACACTGCCCTATTCGAAAAAAAAAAAATAAAATCGGATTGGCATCCTCGAAACGAAGCAGTACACACGCACCTCGGTGTGTTATTGTCCTAAAATTACATTTATTGGAATACGAAATTAGAAAAA
>NW_023458563.1:37498608-37499825 GCF_013731165.1 Rhagoletis pomonella
TATCAGGAAATACGCTTATGATAAAATTTTGGAAAATGGGCGTGGCACCGCCCACTTATGATCACATTTATGTATATCGGTAACAGTTCTAGCAATTTGTACCAAACTCGGTATGATTATTGTGCTTGCCACATAAAAGCAAACCGTTGAAAATTATTGAAATCGGACTAAAATTACGGCCGCTTTTCATATAACGGTAAATTTCAGAAATGCTTGAAACTTCAATATTTCGAAATTTAAGAACGCTAATTTACTCAAAATGGATACACCCCGGCTTACCATGTAGCGGTAGCTTTCGGAAAGGAGGAAAACATATATTTAATACTTGCGCCGGGTATTTAATGTTCGGCTCCGCCCGAACTTAGACTTTCTTACTTGTTATATATATAGATGGAGAAGCGACCGAAATATTGAGAGCAAAAAAAAAAGCGCGGACAACTACTTGCTCAAAAATATTGGCAAGAGTCACAATTCAACTAGATTTGAAAAATATTTGCCAGATAAATACCGAATGTTCGGTCAAAACTTGGTTAAAATTTGGAAAATATCGCATAGAATCGCATATTTTTAACTGAAAATGCCTACGCTTAAAAATAAATTATTAATAGAAACATCTTACTTGCACTCGACTACAGCGGTAAACTAAATCCAGCTTATTCAAACATAATTGACGACTTAGAACTTGGCATCGAAAATATATAGTAGATTGTAATAAAACATGTACTTTTTTCGCAATAAAAATAGTAAACATAGATATATAATACTCAAATGAAATTATATTCGGTTCTGCATCTTCTAACTTATATAGGGTTGCCAACATTTTCGATGATATTTATAGTACCTTTTCAAAAAAAATCTTAAAAATATAGTACAATTCAGATATATATATTATTTTACTTAAAAGAAAAATTAAAAACGATTTTTAGTCGTTTGGTTTCTGTCATCTCGCCATTTCACATCCATAATAGAAAAATATATTTCTGTTAATGCCGAAACTGCAGAAATAGAGAGTAGAAATGAGATAATTTAAAGTAAATTTGGTACAGTAGAACCCGCTTAAGTACCTCACGAAAAATGTAAGCTTTTTGAGGTACTTAGGCGGGTTGGGTACTTAAAAGAACCCGCTTAAGTACCTCGATGCGGGTACTTAAGCGAACATAATTATTGATGTCTTTAGGGGTGGCTCACAAGCATGAATATGTTCCACTCTCAAACCA
>NW_023458563.1:37539825-37540466 GCF_013731165.1 Rhagoletis pomonella
TACATACATACATACATCTTATTCCTAAACTGCTGCTTACCACGTTTCTTTAATTCACTATCAATATTAAAGCATACATTTAGGAGGCATTTCCGCCCCAACTATGTACATGTATGGCATTGGTATTGGTGTGACTTTTGAATTGATTTTTTCGCTCTATTTTAAACAAATTTGAAATTTTAAAAATTGCCTGCACATCAGCATCAAAATACCTTTCTAATGATATATGATTGTTTATACCTTAGAAGTACAGTTTAGCCGTAAAAGGGGTGTAAAGGAAACATGATTGCCTATTTATATAATTGATTCATGGTAATTAGAATAATTTCGTGTAATTATTAAATACTAGCAAATACCCTGCGTGCTTCTCTGCGCTTTTAGAGTATTTTTGTTTTGTTACTCCCTCCCACAACATTTGAAAATATTAGTTAATACTGCCGTACATATTTGTATAGTAGGGAGATTTTTTTCAAATTAGATAAATATACGGTATCTGAATATTGAACTAATACACGTTTGAGGAAAGGGTGCGATAGTAGACTCCAGTTATAAGATTATAAATTAAATTTCCAAGGGAAAGTCGGTACTTTACATAACTAACACCCACTCTCAAAAAATAAATAAACAATGCTTCATAGATC
>NW_023458563.1:37540566-37545390 GCF_013731165.1 Rhagoletis pomonella
CGGAAGTGTTTGAATTTTTCTGAATACACAGTTTTATAGCCCAATCAATTTTAGTCTGATAATATGCAAGTTTCAAGTGGCTAAAAGTTACCGTTGATTTTTTAGATTTTTTTTCGCCAAAGGTGTTGCGGTTTTCTTCCATATACAAATAAATTAAGTTTATTCATTATATGGAAGCCAATCATGGTGAAATGAACTGAAGGTGGCGCATTCCCGAAACCGCTACTTTGGTTTTGCCGACTTTGACATTTATGGCAATACGTAAACAAACTTTTTGTTTAGAAACAAGTGCAAATGTATTGCAAACGTATTGTGTACTTTCAAGTGAAAAATCGAAGTAATTCGTGCGTTCTGAAGTAAAAAACGTTTTATTTGTAATAAAAACTTTATAAAAATGTCGTGTCGTGTGTTGAATTGCAGCAGCCGTAGGGGTAAAGCCCCCAAATGCAGTTTTTTTTTTGTTTCCCCGCGACGACGCCTTGGCCAGAAAGTGGGTAGAGTTCTGCCGGCAGGAGAAGCCATAAAATTTAGACACCAGCGTAATATGCATGAAGCACCTTACGGACCACTTTTAAACACGACATGTTAAGTTAAAAACGTTGAAATACCACAAATTACAAACTAAAATCGGAGGTAAGCAAGCATCGACCACTTTCTGCAGGAAAACATGCGCTGCGACAAGATATTATCACTTTTTCGGCACCTGCAATACAAACACAAAAATTCTAAATAGTTAATTAATAAGACCTATTCTTTTGAACACATTTCAAGAGTGGTTGTATATTTTTTGTTAACGTAGTGCTTAATTTGCTATATTCAAAGATGGCTTGAGAAATTGGTGAATCGTGAAGAAAACACGTTTTCTCACTGCAAATTCACAACTGTCAACTCATTGTTCTTCGCCATATTCTTTATTTACCCGTTGCCACAAATGTCATTCTGCGGGAATGCGCAATCTTGTATTCTATCGTTCTTGGAAGCCAATGCGACAAAAAAAATTCTAAAAAATTAACGGTAATTCCTAGCCACTTCAAATTTGCACATTATCAGACTAAAATTGCAGGGGCTAAAAAACTGTGTCCTCAAAAAAATTCTATCACTTCCGAGAAAAAAGTTTGAAATTTGGGTGAAAATTTGGTAAATTTTTTTGTAGTTTTCTACAAATTGTTGAACTTGGGTATATATGGGGTTTGTCCGAGAATGAACTAAATTTTAATTGAAAATTCTTAAAAATAAATAAATAAACATAAGTGGCACACAATATGACTTTGAAATGGCGTGCTATGGATATGACCGATACTGTATATACATATGTATACATACATGCGTGCATTCAAACATACATATATACATATGTAGGTACTCGTACCCGTCATGCGTCGCTTTATTTCTTTTTTCCCCTTCCCTATATATCTTCCTTCTCACTCATGTCGCGTTTTCAGTTTTAAAAATTTCACTCTCCATTTTTGCGATACCGCCGCCTAAGAAGTTTCACTTCAAAAACAATTAATTTCTCCTCGTATCACAGTATTCTGGGACCAAGAGGTTAAAGCTGCTTTACAAGGGTCGATATCTGTCGACTGGAAAATCGACTAGCCAAAGCATTTACATTACGGTTGAGTTGTCATTTACACGGGTCGATTTTGGTTGAACGACAAAAATCTATTAGAAAATCGACCCGTGTAACGGCATCTTAATCCAGCAAGCAATTGTCATTAAAGTTAAAATGTCTTAGTTCAAATTAATAAAACGTTATTTCGTTCTTTCTTTCCCGGGAAAATTGTTACATCGGTGGGCAACGACGCGATTACAAAACTTTAGACAGAGTAATCTTTTTCGATCGGGTTCAAATCGGGCGATTGTGAGGGTCTATTCACGATGGCAATGTTGTTTTCCTCTTTTGAGCCACTTGCGTACACGTATTTTTTTATGAAAAAGATTGATCTCTCGAACATTTTGGACGGAATTCAAGTGTATTTGCAATTGTGTTGTAGCCAACAATCGTGTCGATAAAAAGATAAAATATCCCTTTTAGTTTGCTATCAAAAAACCCACCTCCTTTCTAGTTGAAGAGTATATTTCTGTGGACTTTTGACAAAACAACCTCTGTGCTTTCTGCAGGTTGGAATTTACAAATTATATTGAACTTCCATTTAATAATTTTACATTTTTTTTTAACTTTCATTAAGATATCATCTTGAACTACTCCTATTAATGACTAAACATAAAAATATCACTCGAGAACTCAATGAATTACTGCTTTGAAGAGAAAATGACCTCACTCGAGAAAAGTTGTTTTGTCAAAAGTCCATAGATTTGTTGATGCAACAAAACGGAGCAGATTTTCAGTTGAGCGGAGTAGAGGAGTAGGTTTCAAATTATTTCGACAAAACGGAACGATTCTCCTATCGGAGCGAAGTCCGAACGACGGCTTATTGTGTATATGAGGTAAATTTACACCCTTATTTTGGTGCACAAAGTCAGTATTACCGCAGCTCTTCTGCGATGAATATGATTTTTGGTGAGATATGAATAATTTGTTCGTAACTTTTCATACCCTTCCTCCCGTAAACTGTTTTTCGCTTTCTCTAGCCCTCGCTCGCACTTTGACTGCAAAAAAGTGTCCGCCTCTGAACTATTTAATAATTTGCTAACTTCCACGGAAGTTGGCAGAGCACGCGATGTTTTTTTAAAATATATCTGTGACAAAATTTTTAGTCCCACGGATAAAGAATAGATAATTTACGGCAAATTATCAAATAATTAGTTTGCGTTTAGCGGGTTTCCTTAATTGGTTTTGAGAAGGTGTCCTGCTAACTTCCACGGAAGTGGGCAGAGCGCGCGATATATTTTTTTTTTGAATATGTCCGCGACAAAATTTTTAGTCCCAGGGATAAAGAACGGATAATTTACGCCAAATTAGCAAATAATTAGTTTGGGTTTAGCTGGTTTCCTTAATTGCTTTTCAGACGTGTCCTGCTAACTTCCACGGAAGTTGGAGAGCACGCGATATTTTTTTTAAATATGTCTGCGACAAAATTTGTAGTCCCACGGATAAAGAACGAATAATTTACGGCAAATTATCAAACAGTTAGTTTGGGTTTAGCCGGTTTCCTTAATTGGTTTTCAGAAGGTGTCCACGGTAGTTAGCAGAGCACGCGATATTTTTTATAATATGTCTGCGGAAAAAATAGTCTTTTCACGGATATTTAACGGCAAATTATCCGATAGGAATTTTTGCTTTGGGAGAAAGTTGTCCTGCCAACTTCAGAGAGGTTGCACTAATGGTAGTTGAAAATAAGAACAAAGCTACCATAACTCTGACCGGACCAGGTGAGGAAAAATTAGTCAGTAAATTATATAATTTGACATAGGTAAGTGCAGAATAGTGACTCCTCGCCCCGAAAACTAAACGAAATAGTGAGCGTGGTTCGCCTTCTTGCACTGATTTTAAGGATGTAAAGCATTTCTTGTGGAAATATCACTATTATGAATCCTAAAAAAATAGGGGTGGCGGGAGACGTCTAATCTTTGGTGTTATATGCATATCTATTTACACTCCGCAGAAAACTCTGCGTACAAGAGAAGTTTAACTTTTCAAACAATAAAAAATAATCGATTTCAGGTGTTCTAAATTATTATTTTCTCGATTCTCTATATAAGATAGGTACATACTTTGGTATAAGCGAAATTACCAAAAATATAAACAGCGGAAAAACGACTAAAAAACTAAAATTACTTAATTTATTTTATTTATTTACTTATTAACAAATAGCCTACTTTTAATACAATTATTCTTATATACAAATAGAGTAAATATACTAGTGGTGCGGGCAAATTCTTTACACTCTCCATATACAACGCAAGCGGTTTGATCAAACTTCAACATGGCGGCCAGAAAATCAAAAAATTTTGATGGTGTATTTCGCTCTTAAGCGTAGTTCCCCAGTACGTTTTGTCAACGAAAAATTTAATCAGAAAAATAGCCGAAAACATACCCTTTTCACAACCATTTTCGCTACTTTTGTAGACCTAATCCGCATTTCATCCACTTTTCTTCCCGTTTTCGGATTAATTTGGCTGGGCCGTTCTCGTAACAAGCGCAGCAGCTTCGCGCACGTGTATATGTTACTTACACCCCTATTGCGAATGCCGATTGGCAGTAGCTAAACGACTATTAAGCGATTATTGATTATCGATGCTATTGTGAGTGTCGCTTCGTCGCTCAATTAGCGACTGTGAATACTTCTTGATCGCTCATCCTTCTATTGCTGTGTTTTTGTCGTTGGAGTTTGCGTTTATAAAATTTACATAAGAAAGTGGTACTATAATGGATAAAAAGTAAGTCAATTGAACTGAAAAGTTGTAAAAAATGGTGAAAAATACATACGCATGTATGTGTCTGAATTACAGATCAAAAACTTTAAGCAACAAAAGGCAACTTGCGCGGTTGGTCGAGTTGATGCAGGAGAATGAGGACATAGGCAAAGGAATTTTCGGAAAGAGTAGGGGCGGAAACTCTGCTTCTATTATGAAAGATATACAATATCTCTTGTGCATATAACTCCGGCTACACACACCCGGCCATCCACAGTATTTTTGCGCAGAACCAACATCAAAGTTTACAAAAAACTGCATAATTTATTAAATAACTTGTGCTCGGAAATTTTTAATCATTACTTTAATCTAAAGTTTAATTCTTTCACTACACTTGTATGTTACAGTTTTTTTTAATTTGGGTCACGCGTTTGGACACAAATACCCCACATCACTGTAGAAATAACTAAACTGTACCGTATTTCTTAAACTTCTATAAGGTTTATT
>NW_023458563.1:37545490-37549105 GCF_013731165.1 Rhagoletis pomonella
GTTTGTAACAGGCAAAACGAATCGAGATAGATATAGACAAATGTATAAATAAATGATCAGAATGAAAAGAGAAATCGATTAAGCGGTGACTGTCTGTCCGTCCGTCCGTCCGTCCGTCCGTCCGTCCGTCCGTCCGTCCGTCCGTCTGTGCACACGATAACTCGAGTAAAAATTGAGATATCTTAACGAAACTTGGTACGTGAACTTCTTTTGGGCGTGGGACAGATGGTATTGAAAATGGGCGAAATCGGATAATAACCACGCCTACCTCCCATATAACGGTAATTTTAAGAAATACGAAAACTGCGATATTTTAGTAACTACTGAAGCTAATTCACTCAAAATTGATACTTACAATGAGTTTCAGACGGAAAACATGAATATTATAAATTTTTGGAAAATGGGCGTAGCCACGCCCACTTATGGTTACATGTGTATATCTTGGTAACCGCTGCACCAATTTCTTCCAAACTTAGCACAGTTGTTGGCCTTAGCACAGCTTACTAAATGGCTGAAAATTTAAAAAATCGGACAATAACCACGCCTACCTCCCATATAACGGTAATTTTCAGAAAAACGAAAACTGCGATATTTTAGTAACTACTGAAGATAATTCACTCAAAATTGATATTTGCAATGAGTTTTAGACGAAAAATAAGAATATTACAAAATTTTGGCAAATGGGCGTAGCCACGCCCACTTATGGTTACATGTGTATATCTTGGTAACCGCTACACCAATTTCTTCCAAACTTGGCACAGTTGTTGGTCCTGATGTAGCATACCAACTGGCCGAAAATTTCTAAAATCGGACAATAACCACGCCCACATCCCATATAACGGTAATTTCGAGAAATACAAAATCTTCGATAAATCAGTAAATATTGAAGCTAATTTATTCAAAATTGATGATTGCAACAATTCTTTACCAAGAAATACGTTTATGACAAAATTTTGGAAAATGGGCGTAGCACCGCCCACTTGTGATCACATATATGTATCTCGCTAACCGTTCTAGCAATTTGTACCAAGCTCGGTATGGTTATTGTGCTTGCCACATAAAAGCAAACCGTTGAAAATTGTTGAAATCGGACTAAAATTGAGGCCGCTTTTCATATAACGGTAAATTTCAGATATGCTTGAAACTGCAATATTTCGAAATTTAAGGACGCTAATTTACTTAAAATGTATACACCCCGGCTTATCATGTAGCGTTAGCTTTCGGAAAGGTGGAAAACATATATTTAAAAAAAAAACACAAAATCTATAAAGAACCCTTTTATTTTTCAAAAAACCTGTGCGACAGTTATTATTTTACGCGCTGTACTTTGCCATTCATATTGTGGCAAACACTACTTAGTAGGCAAAGTTAATTGTGATAGTGAAAAGGTGTAAGCATGGCCTTAGGGTAGGGCTGCCAGACGTCCCGGTTTTCCCGGACATGTCCCGGTTTTAGACTATTTGTTCCGGTGTCCCGGTCCAACCTTAAAATGTCCCGGGTTTCGTTTAAGTGTGCCGGTTTTCGATTTGATTGCACAAATTTTGCATAAAAATGACTACGCTGAGAGAAAAAACGCGTTGTAATATTAAGAAAAATTTTATGAACTTACTGGTGGAAATAACGCATAGTAAACATGAATATTTTTTTATTTGATTATCGTTTTGAAATCTTCGTACTTAAAAACAATACTTTCATACCACGCACACGTGGTGTTGAATCAAACTGAACATTTGAATGCACATTTACATGGCTGTAGCTGAGTGCACGAAGATGCTTGCCACAATTTGCTACATTCCAGAGCGTCAGGGTTCAAATCCCATTACAGACAGCATGGAATTTAAATATATTTTTTTTAACTTAATTGTGAAAAAGCATCCGTTAAGTGCAAAGCGCTTCATTTTAATGTTGGCGTATTTCAATTGAGTATTTCTATACTAAATACTAAAATTTGTATACTTAAATTTATTACGAGTTGGGTTGGTGCTCTTTCATATGCGATTTTTTTTTTAAATTTAGCACATTTTGCACAAGCAATAGTTGATGATTAATATAAGTATGTACCTAAATACGTTAAAATGACATGCACAGAGTTTTACAATTACATTAAGCAAAAGCCAGAAGTTTTGAAACAAGCTCACAGCAACGAAACAAATGACTGATATTTTAATGTTACCTTGTATTTATTTTTTTTCTTTCGTGAAACCTAGATTACTTATAAGTACCGTGCCGTACAAAATTATTGGCTCGGAGACTCTTTCATCTGATCACAATTTCTAATCAGATCTTTTAGAAAAATTTTGAAAATGTAGCTTTTCAGCCAATTAGTAAAGTGCAAGTCTGAAGTTTCCAGAAAATCTCGTTTTTTTACAATTATTTATTTTTTGCTGACAGTGTCTTCCACATACAAAAAAATGTCGAACATAGTTTGTATGGAAGAAACTCTCAGTAAAAACAATACCAAAAATCAACTAAATTTTTATGGGCTGCAAAACTTCATTTTCAACATTTTTATAAAAAAGTCTGAATAGAAAGTTGCGAAATTGTATGCAAAATTATTGCATTTTCCCGAGTTTTGCACAAAGTTTAGAAATTTTATTTTTATGTTTTCTGATGTATTTAGTATAAACAATTTTTTATAAGGAATAAAAAGGGTACATGCATTGTGGAAAATTCTCTGTACTTTAGTTGTGATAAATTGTTTTGTTTTGCTGGTGTACGTTGTAATGATCTCATGATCTCATGTTTTTATGTTTGTTTTTGTCAAAATAAAATTTTACTACATCCTTTCGTACGTAATTTTTGTCGAAACGAAATGGAAGGGAGCGAGAGACCTCTCTCCCCCTTAAGTGTCCCGGTTTGGCAACAGAGATATCTGGCAGCCCTACCTTAGGGGCATTGTTCTCAATGACCGCCCTTATAGGAAAGTTTCCCTATAGAAGAATTCCAGACTATTCCTGAATGTATGGCCATTTTTTTAATTTAAGCCTTATAATTAATTTAATATTTTTCTGATTTTTATACCCGAGTGCCCTTTTCAAACTTTTTATAAGTTCGTTCTCGACTGCCTTTAAAATCGTGTTGATTCGCTCTTTCGCAGTGTGATTGTGAAGTTCCAAAGAATAAGGCCCCTATTGCGAATGTCGACTGGCAGTAGAATAGAAATTTGTCGATCGAGTCGATCATCTTTTATTTTGCTATTGTGTAAATTGATCGATAAAAACGTATACTATTGTGAATGGTTGACTGAATTGTAAACAGCTGTTTGTTTGTTTACATTTGTTTCTTTAGTGTTTCATTTACATCATTTTTAAAATAATTGTTTTTATTATAAAATTTAAAAAATGGATAGAGTTGAAATATGGTTTAGTAACGAGGAAGATGATGTGGAAGCTAATAGATTAGTAGAGCTGGCTAAAGCAAGGAGGGAATTGCGAGATTCGTCGGATCCCACTTAGTTGGAAGATGAAGTGTATGTACATATGTGAATTTTATGAATAGAAGTTGCGTTCCAGATGCTTTACGGTTTGTAGGATTTACAGGATTTGCAGGAAATGCTTTTTTCCTCATTAATAAACCTTATAGAAGTTTAAGAAATACGGTACAGTTTAGTTATTT